>NC_044042.1:96690871-96995247 GCF_901765095.1 Microcaecilia unicolor
CCGCCGGATTTTTCGACCGCATTTACGCGGATCGTTGCTTTGACCCGTTCGGTTCCTCTTTCTTTCTTCGTATTGTAAAAAAAAAAAAAAAAAAAGATTTTCGCGCGTGTGGAGCACGCGCTCCCCTTTTCCCTCGCTTCCAGCGGGGACGCCTCATTGCGGCCTAGTGGCCGCTCGGTCGGCTAGTTTTTTCGTGGTGTGATTTTAGCCACCATTGCCGACTTTGACTTCGCCGACGCGATTTTTCCGTCGATGTCCTCGAAGGTCCCGAGTGGATTTAAAAAGTGTGGTCGCTGCGGCCGGCCGATCTCGCAGACCGACACCCACGCTTGGTGCCTCCAGTGCCTCGGGCCGGAGCACAATCTCAAGTCGTGCGCGCTGTGTCTCGGTCTCCGGAAACGGACTCAGGTTGCGAGGCAAGTTCTGCGGGACCGTCTTTTTGGAACTTGCGCCGGCCCCTCGACGTCGACCTCGACGGCATCGGTATCGAAGGCCGGATCTTCGGTACCGGTATCGATGCCCGAGACATCGGCACCGATGGCAGCGACCCCAGGAGAACAGGTCCCGTCGGCCCGCCGGTCTGCCGGTGAGAGTGGGGTTGAGAGGCCGCGTGGGCTGTCGGCCCCGGTCACTCCCTCAGCTCGTGAGCCACGGGACCGAACCCTGTCGGACCCGGTACCTCGAGACCGAGGGGGATCGACCTCCTCCTCCTCCATGCCCTCCGGCGCCGGTGACGTGCACCGGAAAAAAGATAAGAAGCGCCGTCACCGGGAGCCCTCGGTGCACCCTGAAGGGGAGTCGACGCCGAAGCGTCATCGCAGAGAGGAGAGATCTCCGTCGGTGGTGGAGGTACCGACGCGTCGGGGTTCCGGCACCTCGGTGCCGTCTCCTGGCCCCCAGCAGCTTCTGGCACCGACACCCTTACCGGCCCCACCGCCTTTCCCGGCAGCGGGCCTGGACGAGTGCCTCAGAGCCATCCTTCCGGGGATCCTGGAAGGGCTGATGCGCCAGGCTGTGCCGGCGTCGGGGGTGCTTGCGCCCCCGGCGCCGATGACTGTGGCGCCGGCGAGCTCTAGCCCGGCGCCGGGGCTGTCGACACCGCCGCCGCTTGCGGTGCCGGTCTCGACCGCCACGCAGGTGGAGTCCCCGTCGACGTCGATGGAGGGAGCTCCGTCCCCGCCGGCGCGGGAGTCCACCGCTCGACGACACCGAGACCTCGGTGCCTCGACGTCGAGCCGGGCCCGGTACCGGACTCAGCTACATGAGCTAATGTCCGATACCGAGGATGAGGACTCGTGGGGGGAAGAGGAAGACCCGAGATATTTCTCCTCAGAGGAGTCTACGGGCCTTCCCTCGGACCCCACGCCGTCACCGGAGAGGAAGCTCTCACCTCCTGAGAGTCTCTCCTTTGCCTCCTTTGTGCGGGATATGTCTATAAGCATTCCCTTTCCCGTGGTCTCTGTGGAAGAGCCGAGGGCCGAGATGCTCGAGGTCCTCGACTATCCATCACCACCTAGAGAGTCCTCCACGGTACCGCTGCACAATGTCCTGAAGGAGACGCTGCTTCGGAACTGGGTGCGACCACTAACTAACCCCACCATTCCCAAGAAAGCAGAGTCCCAGTACAGGATCCACTCTGACCCAGAGCTCATGCGGCCCCAGTTGCCCCATGACTCAGCGGTCGTGGATTCTGCTCTCAAGAGGGCACGGAGTTCGAGGGATACCGCCTCGGCGCCCCCGGGGCAGGAGTCTCGCACTCTGGACTCATTTGGGAGGAAGGCCTACCAATCCTCCATGCTCGTGACCCGCATCCAATCTTACCTGCTCTATATGAGCATCCACATGCGGACCAATGTGCAACAGCTGGCGGACCTGGTCGATAAGCTCCCGCCGGAGCAGTCCAGGCCATATCAGGAGGTGGTCAGGCAGCTGAAGGCGTGCAGAAAGTTCCTGTCCAGGGGGATTTTTGACACCTGTGACGTGGCATCTCGTGCTGCGGCCCAAGGTATAGTGATGCGCAGGCTCTCATGGCTGCGTGCCTCTGACCTGGACAACCGCACCCAGCAGAGACTGGCTGACGTCCCTTGCCGGGGGGATAATATTTTTGGCGAGAAGGTCGAGCAGATGGTTGACCAACTGCATCAGCGGGAAACCGCTCTCGACAAGCTCTCCCACCGGGCGCCTTCAGCACCCGCCCCCGCGGGCGGGCGTTTTTCCCGGGCTCGGCAGGCTGCACCCTATTCTTTTGCGAAGCGTAGGTACAACCAGCCGGCCCGAAGGCCTCGTCAGGCACAGGGACAGCCCCAGCGCGCTCGTTCCCGTCAACAGCGTGCGCCTAAGCAGCCCCCTGCGCCTCCACAGCAAAAGCCGGGGACGGGCTTTTGACTGGATCCACGGGAACATAGCCGCCCTACAAGTGTCCGTACCGGACGACCTGCCGGTCGGAGGGAGGTTAAAATTCTTCACCAAAGGTGGCCTCTCATAACCTCCGACCAGTGGGTTCTCCAAATAGTGCGGTGCGGATACGCCCTGAATTTGACCTCCCTGCCTCCAAATTGTCCTCCGGGAGCTCAGTCTTTCAGCTCCCATCACAAGCAGGTACTTGCAGAGGAACTCTCCGCCCTTCTCAGCGCCAATGCGGTCGAGCCCGTACCACCCGGGCAGGAAGGGCAGGGATTCTATTCCAGGTACTTCCTTGTGGAAAAGAAAACAGGGGGGATGCGTCCCACCCTAGACCTGAGAGGCCTGAACAAATTCCTGGTCAAAGAAAAGTTCAGGATGCTTTCCTTGGGCACCCTTCTGCCAATGATTCAGAAAAACGATTGGCTATGTTCCCTGGATTTAAAGGACGCATACACTCACATCCCGATACTGCCAGCTCACAGACAGTATCTCAGATTCCGCCTGGGCGCACGGCACTTTCAGTATTGTGTGCTGCCCTTTGGGCTCGCCTCTGCCCCACGAGTGTTTACAAAGTGCCTCGTGGTGGTAGCGGCCTACCTACGCAAGCTGGGAGTGCACGTGTTCCCATATCTCGACGATTGGCTGGTCAAGAACACCTCGAAGGCAGGAGCCCTCCGGTCCATGCAGTGCACTATTCAACTTCTGGAGCTGCTGGGGTTTGTGATAAATTACCCAAAGTCCCATCTCCAGCCAACTCAGTCTCTGGAATTCATAGGAGCGCTGCTGAATTCCCAGACGGTTCAGGCCTACCTTCCCGAAGCGAGGGCCACCAATCTCTTGGCCCTGGCTTCGCAGACCAGAGCGTCTCAGCAGATCACAGCTCGGCAGATGTTGAGACTTCTGGGTCATATGGCCTCCACAGTTCATGTGACTCCCATGGCTCGTCTTCACATGAGATCTGCTCAATGGACCCTAGCTTCCCAGTGGTTCCAAGCCACCGGGAATCTAGAGGATGTCATCCGCCTCTCCACCAGTTGCCGCACTTCACTGCTCTGGTGGACCATACGGACCAATTTGACCCTGGGACGTCCATTCCAAATTCCGCAGCCCACGAAAGTGCTGACGACGGATGCATCCCGCCTGGGGTGGGGAGCCCATGTCGATGGGCTTCACACCCAGGGTCTGTGGTCCCTCCAGGAAAAGGATCTGCAGATCAACCTCCTGGAGCTCCGAGCGATCTGGAACGCACTGAAGGCTTTCAGAGATCGGCTGTCCTGCCAAATTATCCAAATTCGGACAGACAATCAGGTTGCAATGTATTACGTCAACAAGCAGGGGGGCACCGGATCTCGCCCCCTGTGTCAGGAAGCCGTCGGTATGTGGCGTTGGGCGTGTCGCTTCGGCATGCTTCTCCAAGCCACGTACCTGGCAGGCGTAAACAACAGTCTGGCCGACAGACTGAGCAGAGTCATGCAACCGCACGAGTGGTCGCTCCATTCCAGAGTGGTACGCAAGATCTTCCGAGAGTGGGGCACCCCCTCGGTGGATCTTTTCGCCTCTCAGACCAACCACAAGCTGCCTCTGTTCTGTTCCAGGCTTCAGACACACGGCAGGCTAGCGTCAGATGCCTTTCTCCTTCATTGGGGGACCGGCCTCCTGTATGCCTATCCTCCCATACCTTTGGTGGGGAAGACCTTACTGAAGCTCAAGCAAGACCGCGGCACCATGATTCTGATAGCGCCCTTTTGGCCCCGTCAGATCTGGTTCCCTCTTCTTCTGGAGTTGTCCTCCGAAGAACCGTGGAGATTGGAGTGTTTTCCGACTCTCATTTCGCAGAACGACGGAGCGTTGCTGCACCCCAACCTTCAATCCCTGGCTCTCACGGCCTGGATGTTGAGGGCGTAGACTTCGCTGCGTTGGGTCTGTCTGAGGGTGTCTCCCGGGTCTTGCTTGCCTCTAGGAAGGATTCCACTAAAAAGAGTTACTTTTTCAAGTGGAGGAGGTTTGTCGTTTGGTGTGAGAGCAAGGCCCTAGAACCTCGTTCTTGCCCTGCACAGAACCTGCTTGAATACCTTCTGCACTTATCAGAGTCTGGCCTCAAGACCAACTCAGTAAGGAATCACCTTAGTGCGATTAGTGCTTACCATTATCGTGTGGAAGGTAAAGCCATCTCTGGAGAGCCTTTAGTCGTTCGATTCATGAGAGGTTTGCTTTTGTCAAAGCCCCCTATCAAGCCTCCTACTGTGTCATGGGATCTCAACGTCGTCCTCACCCAGCTGATGAAACCTCCTTTTGAGCCACTGAATACCTGCCATCTGAAGTACTTGACCTGGAAGGTCATTTTCTTGGTGGCAGTTACTTCAGCTCGTAGGGTCAGTGAGCTTCAAGCCCTGGTAGCTCATGCTCCATATACCAAATTTCATCACAACAGAGTAGTGCTCCGCACCCACCCAAAGTTCCTGCCGAAGGTGGTGTCGGAGTTCCATCTTAACCAGTCAATTGTCTTGCCAACATTCTTCCCCAGGCCGCATACCCGCCCTGCTGAACGTCAGTTGCACACATTGGACTGCAAGAGAGCATTGGCCTTCTACTTGGAGCGGACACAGCCCAACAGACAGTCCGCCCAATTGTTTATTTCTTTCGACCCTAACAGGCTAGGGGTCGCTGTCGGGAAACGCACCATCTCCAATTGGCTAGCAGACTGCATTTCCTTCACTTACGCCCAGGCTGGGCTGACTCTTGAGGGTCATGTCACGGCTCATAGTGTCAGAGCCATGGCAGCGTCGGTGGCCCACTTGAAGTCAGCCACTATTGAAGAGATCTGCAAGGCTGCGACGTGGTCATCTGTCCACACATTCACATCTCATTACTGCCTCCAGCAGGATACCCGACGCGACAGTCGGTTCGGGCAGTCGGTGCTGCAGAATCTGTTTGGGGTGTAAATCCAACTCCACCCTCCAGGACCCGAATTTATTCTGGTCAGGCTGCACTCTCAGTTAGTTGTTCTTCGTAGGTCAATTTCTGTTGTTCCCTCGCCGTTGCGAGGTTCAATTGACCTGGGTTCTTGTTTTGAGTGAGCCTGAGAGCTAGGGATACCCCAGTCGTGAGAACAAGCAGCCTGCTTGTCCTCGGAGAAAGGGTATGATACATACCTGTAGCAGTTGTTCTCCGAGGACAGCAGGCTGATTGTTCTCACCTACCCTCCCTCCTCCCCTTTGGAGTTGTGTGTTTCATCTTTTGCTAGTCATTCAACTGGCGGGAGCGGTCGCGCACGGGCGGGAAGACGGCCGCGCATGCGCGGTGGGCGTGCCCTGCGTGCCGACCGTCCCGCGAAGCTTCTTCCGGTTGGTGGGGGCTGCCGCGGACGTCAACCCAGTCGTGAGAACAATCAGCCTGCTGTCCTCGGAGAACAACTGCTACAGGTATGTATCATACCCTCTCTGGAACAGCACGGGGCTTTACCCACCCCTATGATCAGAGATAATAGCATGCAAATTTATGTCGCTATTATCTCTGATCATAGTTGTGCCTGAGCATTCACTCAGGCACAGTCCTCCTGCACTTGTTTGACAGGTCCGGGCTGTAAAAAGCCTAGACCTGTCAAACACAGGGGCTGGAGGTCTGTGGGACCACCAGACCCCACACAGCAAGGCCTTGGTGGCCTATTGCCCCCACCAAACCTCCACCCCAAGTCAACGACATGGGGGCTGGAGGTCCAGCAGACCTCCAGTTCCTCTAACCCCCCCCCCCCCCCGACACAAGTTCATAAGGGGTTGATCCCTAATCCCCCCTCGCATCCCCCCAAAATCCCTGGTGTCCCAGTGGGCCGCAAATCAAGCCCCCCCCCCAACCTGGTGGTCTAGCGGCCCTCTTCCCTGCCCACCCTGTACCTTTGTTGGAGGAGGGAGGTAGTATACTCCCTCTTCTTACAGTGCCGCCTTCAAATAGCGGCGCCCTGCCCAGCGCATCCCAATATGTACTGGGTAGGGCTGGGTGCTGCTATTTTCAAGGCGGCACTGGGAGTGTCCTACCTCCCTCCTCTAACAAAGGTATGACGGGGGTGGGGAAGAAGCCCACTGGGTCACCAGGGCTTTTTGGGGGTGATGCGAGGGGGGGTTTAGGGGAATCTCCAGCCCCCCTTGAACTTGTTTTGGGGGGTTTGGGGGACTGGATGTTCCCCAGACCTCTAGCCCCCGTGTTGCTGGCTTGGGGGGTGGTTGGGGTTTCTGCTCCTGCGGGGGGGGGGGGGGGGGGGCTGTGTTAGGGTTAATGGGGGGGGGGTCTACTAGCATGCAAATGCATGCTGGACAGGGCTCACCATTCTTCCCCAGTGGTCTACAAACCCTAACGCCAGCTCCGAGCTGGCGTAGGGTTTTCTGCGGACAGCGCGCTAATGTTTAGCGCACCTCCCGGTGATCGTTGGGGAGGAAAATGCTTAGCGTGCATTTGCATGCAACTTGCACTAAGAGCCCTGTTTAGCATGCATTTACATGCTAGTTGCAGTCGGAGCCCGTGAGTGCGTTGTTTCATGTGCTCGGGGGATCTGATCATGGGGCGGTAGCAAATGCAGACAGTATGACGCTAATATCCTCTAGCGCCTGCGTTTGCTTCTGATCATCAGCCCATCAGTGCCAGTGCCTGGATAACTAGCCAAGCAAGTAGGACTCCATACAGAGCAGTTCTGATTTCTCCAGATACCAGCACTGAATATTGGCACTTCCTGGTAGCTTCCAGGAGCCACCAGTGGCCCAGATATGTGCCGGTACTGAATATCTGGTTTCAGATCTGGGCATGGTGGTGTTTCAAAAATATTGACCAGTAAGTTTGTATCTGAGGCAACGAAGGGTTAAGTGACTTGCTGAAGATCGCAAGAAGCATCAGTAGGATTTGTATCCTGGCTTCTCTGGTTGTCATCCCTCTTCTCTAACCATTAGGCTATTCTTCCATTCCTGTGCCTTTACTGTACCACATTCTGTTATTTCACCTAGAGCTTAGAATGGGGTGTACGGCCAAAACACTAAAATCATTTACATATAGAGTTAATTTTTTTCTTAAATACTATGAAAAACTGTCTCACATTTTTTTTTCTTGTTTAGGGTACGCACAATTTTGGTGGTATCAGGGTAGGGAATGGGCCAACTGAAGAAGATGCTGAGATCATTCAGCACGACCAGCTGTCCCTGCATTCAGAAGAGGGAGAAGAGGTGAGTTTCCAGCAGGCGGTTTCCTTTACTAGAAAGTGTTTCTGCTATGGACAGGGCTCTGTTTAATGTTACAATTTATGCTTTTTGCAACTACTGAGATTTATTACTTCTCTGGAGTTCAAGCAGCATTTAGGAGGCAAAACCTAAATTTGTTGTGGTAGTTGGGAAGTAGCTACTAAAGGTTAAATAACATCCATCCTGATTCTGGTTGTCCCTCAAGGTTTTGATCCTTTTTTAGATGCTGAAGTTAATCTAAATTTAGTCAATAACAGATGCTTTCTAGCAGACGTATATGTAATTGGTTTTTAAAGGATAACTTTCCCACAGTAATATTAGCTGTCTTATGACTGTGATGAAACATAATATGCTAATATATCTCATGAGGTTCCCCCCCCCCCTTTTTTTTGAACGTTTGTTAATGGCATCCTGCCATATAGATAACCTGGTTCAATTCCTGATTCAGTTTGTTGGGTTAGTGAAGCTGTGGAGACAGTGTTCACAGCCCCTGAGGAGACTTTTTTGGGGAGAAATAGCATCTTGGTCATCACTCAGCAGTGATTCTTGGTGGTCAAGTTCTGGAGGGAGGTACACTTTGTGGTCTATGACCACAAACTGTTGATGCAGTGGCTGCACTAAGTTGAGAGGGATGGATCTAAATTGGAGTAAACCTACTTCCTTGTCATCAATACCAGACCAGTCCAGTCCAATGGGTTATGTCCATCCACCAGTGAAAGGAGACAGAGAAAAAAAATAGTTCCAAGCACTTTGCCCCTTAAGTGTATCGTGTATCTTGGAATGCTCAGTATTTTTCTCTGTCTCCTAGCAGATGGTGGACAAATGTGCAGCTCCTACTGGTGATGGCTAGCTAGCTCCTGTCCCAGCTTTGCTGGGGATGATTGAGCAAGGGGTATGCTGGTACCCGAATTTGGGTTTTTTTAAGATTACACTCAGTGGTACTGGATCCTTCATCTGCCAAGCTAGGAGATACCTAGTGGTACTGGGTCCGTCTCCTCCCCTCTCTAGCCTGGAGCCTTTGAAGCTTGGCAGGCTTGGATGTGGCATGCTTCTTCTTACTTTTCCTGCTGGGTAAGTATGTTTCCTTCCTTTGTTGGCACGGTTAGGTAAATTATTCTTTTTCTTTTCTTTCCCTTCAGAGTCTACAGGTTTAAAAACAAAAACAAGAAATCTGCAGCACTTTTATGCTCCGCTTTTGGACTCGAGTTGTTTTATTTTTGGCTGGAAGCCTCTTTATGGCTATTTGTGACCAAGTTGCGCTCTCCTTCTGTTGCCACCATTTGTGATAGCGGGTCTTTGTTTGTTGACAGTGCACTTCTTTCAGTTCTTCTTCCCGCGCCTTCCTGGGTATTTCTTCATGAGAAAGTGTTCCGCTGACGTACATTTACTTCCCACTGGCTTCACTAGAGGGGGGAGTGTCAGTGGTCATGGGAGTTGGTTCTCTTCACCAGTACAGGAGGTCTGTTTTTTCGGCTGGGTCCTACTGCGTGGAGCTTCCCGCTTTCCATTTTTTGGGTCTGCTGTTCCACCTTCGGGCGGGCAGTCTCTTCCTTTTTTTCTTGATGGATTATGGCTGGTTTGGCATTGCTTCTGGGCGCTGGTGCTCTGCATGAGGTCTTCAGTTTTTCAGCTCTTCTCTTTCCTCCCGGTGTTGGATGTGGGTCAGAGTGTTAGCCAGTGGCTTTGGAATGCCTCTGTGGCTGCCGCCGAGGATATCCTTTCTCTGCAAGCCAGGCGCTGGTCCTTCTAATCTCGGGCCCATGGCTGTTTTTTTTCTATCTTATCTCTGTGAGATACTCCAGTTCTTGGATCTGTAGCTCGGTTTCTTCTTTGAGCTTGAGTTCTTTGGCTGAGTGCGCCTCTGCTTCTTCCTGCCTGCCTGCCTCTTTTCGTGGGAGGGTGCGGAGTTCGCTCCCTTTGGATTTTGTCCCATTTTCTGGCTTTTTCTGTCTCGTGGACCTTGTGGGCTGTAGCGCCCTATTTCTCTCAGGCTGGCAGTTCTGACCTACCTAGTGAATTTATTCTCCTTGGTCTGGGTGGCGCACTTCTCTTTTGGAGGGTACAGTATGCTAACCTCCCTAAGGCAGGGTGCTGTCTCTTTTTTGGGGGGACTGCAGCTCTATTTTTCTCGATCCCCTTGGGGTGCAGGTGGAGGCTGAGGGGCTTCTTTTTGTAAACCCTTGCGTGTTGCTAACCATTCCTACTTTTCTGCTTGTGCACCGCAGTGCAGTTTCTTCTGGGCCACTTCAATGGTTTTCTGGGTTTTCGGCCCTTTGCTGCATGTCCCTGGATGAGTGGTTGGATCCATTTTAGAAGGGATGCATGGATTCAGCTTAAATAAGTCTGTTGTTGCTTGAGCGTTGTGCCTTTTCTGCACGTCGAGCAGGGCTTCCTCTCAGTGTGGTGAGCAGGGCTTCCTTTCTCCTAGGGTCTTTGCTTCATTTTCTGTCTGGTGACTGTTGACTTCTCTCTGCAGGCCAGGCTTAGCTCCGTAATGGTGTGTCGAGCAGTGCTTCTTTGTGGCATTCAGAGCGTGGCAAGTTCCCCATGGCCACAGCTCTGTTAGTTCAGCCTTGGTCCTGTCTCTGGTTGTCTGGTCTGGGCCTACCTCCCTCTCTGGAGATCTGGGCCTCTGGGCGTCATCCTTCATTGGATGTCCATAATTGCTGTATTTCTAGAGGTCAGGCCTGGCTTCTTCTCAGTTGGTTAGAATGAGCTGGATCTCACAGCAGCGTTTCTCGGACTGTCATAACATAGTAACATAGTAGATGACGGCAGAAAAAGACCTGCACGGTCCATCCAGTCTGCCCAACAAGATAAACTCGTATGTGCTACTTTTTGTGTATACCTTACCTTGATTTGTATCTGTCATTTTCAGGGCACAGACCGTATAAGTCTGCCCAGCACTATCCCTGCCTCCCAACCACCGGCTCTGGCACAGACCGTATAAGTCTGCCCAGCACTATCCCCGCCTACCAACCAGCTCCCCCTCCAACCACCGGCTCTGCCACCCAATCTCGGCTAAGCTTCTGAGGATCTATTCCCTCGGAACAGGATTCCTTTATGTTTATCCCACGCATGTTTGAATTCCGTTACCATTTTCCTCTCCACCACCTCCCGTGGGAGAGCATTCCAAGCATCCACCACGCTCTCCGTGAAAAAATACTTCCTGACATTTTTCTTGAGTCTGCCCCCCTTCAATCTCATATCATGCCCTCTAGTTCTACCACCTTACCATCTCCGGAAAAGGTTAGTTTGCGGATTAATACCTTTCAGATATTTGAACGTCTGTATCATGTCACCCCTGTTTCTCCTTTCCTCCAGGGTATACATGTTCAGGTCCTCAAGTCTCTTCTCATACGTCTTGTAACGCAAATCCCATACCATTCTCGTAGCTTTTCTTTGCACCGCTTCAATTCTTTTTACATCCTTAGCAAGATACGGCCTCCAGGACTGAACACAATACTCCAGGTGAGGCCTCACCAACGACTTATACAGGGGCATTAAAACCTCTTTTCTTCTGCTGGTCACTCCCCTCTCTATACAGCCTAGCAACCTTCTACTTACGGCCACCGCCTTGTCACACTGTTTCGTCGCCTTCAGATCCTCAGATACTATCACCCCAAGATCCCTCTCCCCATCGGTACCTATCAGACTCTCACCGCCTAACACATACGTCTCCCGTGGATTTCTACACCCTAAGTGCATCACTTTGCAATTCTTCGCATTGAATTTTAATTGCCAAACCTTAGACCATTCTTCTAGCTTCCTCAGATCCTTTTTCATGTTTTCCACTCCCTCCCGGATGTCCACTCTGTTACAAATCTTAGTATCATCCGCAAAAAGGCAAACTTTACCTTCTAACCCTTCAGCAATGTCATTCACAAATATATTGAACAGAATCGGTCCCAGTACCGATCCCTGAGGCACTCCACTACTCACCTTTCCCTCCTCCGAGCTAATTCCATTTACCACCACCCTCTGTCGTCTGTCCGTCAACCAGTTCCTAATCCAGTTCACTTCAGGTCCTATCTTCAGCCCGTTCAGTTTGTTCAAGAGTCTCCTGTGGGGAACCATGTCAAAAGCTTTGCTGAAATCTAGGTAGATTAAGTCTATAGCACATCCCTGATTTAATTCTCTAGTCACCCAGTCAAAGAATTCAATGAGATTCGTTTGGCATGATTTACCTTTGGTAAAACCATGTTGTCTCGGATCTTGCAACTTATTGTCTTCCAGGAAATTCACTATCCTTTCCTTCAGCATCGCTTCCATTACTTTTCCAATAATTGAAGTGAGGCTTACTGGCCTGTAGTTTCCAGCTTCTTCCCTATCACCACTTTTGTGAAGAGGGACCACATCCGCCGCTGTCCAATCCCACGGAACCTCTCCTGTTTCCAATGATTTATTAAACAAATCTTTAAGAGGACCCACCAGAACGCCAGAACCTCTCTGAGCTCCTTTAATATCCTGGGGTGGATCCCATCCGGTCCCATGGCTTTGTCCATCTTTAGCTTTTCAAGTTGTTTATACACACTCTCTTCCGTGAACGGTGCTATATCTACTCCATTTTCATTTGTACTTTTGCCAGTCCATCGTGGTCCTTCTCCAGGATTTCCTTCTGTGAAAACAGAACAAAAGTATCTATTTAGCAAATTTGCTTTTTCTTCATCTTTATCTACATCGCGGTTCGCAGCGTCTTTCAGTCTCACAATTCCCTTATTTGTCTTCCTCCTTTCACTAATATACCTGAAGAAATTTTTGTCTCCCCTCCTTACATTTCTAGCCATTTTTCTTCTGCTTGCGCTTTCGCCAGACGTATCTCTCTCTTGGCTTCTTTCAGTTTCCTCCGGTATTCCTCTCCGTGTTCGGCTTCTTGAGTTTTTGTGTATTTCAGGAACACCAACTCTTTAGCCTTTATTTTCTCGTCACTCCACAGCAGACCTCGATCCGTCTCTGGACAGAGAGCCTGGCCTCCGACTGGTTGTTGAGCCTTGGAGGATTGATCCTCATTATGGCTCTACCTTGCAAGTTAGGCTCCCTTCTTACACGTGAAACACATCTCTCTCTCATAGTTGTTTGGTGTCTGCTCAAGGCTTCCTTTTGGAAGCTTGAGCAGGACTCTATTCCTGAATGTGTCTTGGAACTTTCTTTCCATTTTTTTTCCTGGCGGTGAGTTTTTTTCTCTGTGGAGATTCAACGTGTCTTCGTTCCTGGGGGTGGGCTTATATACCAGGATGCCATCCCTGTAGATGGTATGTGGTCCATTTTAGACAGAGGTGTCAGTCCTGGCATCTGGACAGGCAACAGACCTATGTTTCTGTCTCTTGGCCAGGGGGTCTGTTCCTGTGTAGAAAAGACCTTTGCTGCTGCTTAATTCCTGGGTTTCATCTTTGTCGGGCGAGTAGCTCTCCTCCTCGCCTATGGGCAGTTGTCCGCCTTAGGGAGTCGAGGTGATTCCATCTTTTGATGGTGTTGCAGTACCTGGTTAGTTCAGTCTTCCTGATGGCACCTTGCCTCTGCCTCGGAATGAGTGGGTCTCCGTTCTCCTTGGAGGGTGCAGTATGTTGGCTGCTGGGTTGTAGCCAGGTTCTCTTTCTTAGGGGATTCTTTCTTGGATTGGCAGAGTTCAAGTTGGCGGTGTTTACATCTGTTTTGGTTAGTAGTATCTCCCTCAGTTTGTCCGGGTGGGACGTGGCTCCTTTGGTTTGCCAGTCAGATTTCCAGCTCCTTTAGGCTCTGGCTCGAGACTCCCTATCTATGATTCCAGCGGTGGATTGACAAGGCATCTCTCTTGTAAGTTGCTACCTCCCCCCTCTGTGCCTTTGTCTTTGGCTGCTGTTGTCGTTGGTGCCCTTATGAGTCCATTTCTCTGCGGGACTCTTCACAGGTGGACTTGGGAACCCATGCTTTTCCTTCAGTCTGTTGTAGGGGGTTCCATTCATTGTTCTCTGCCTTCAGAAATTCCTTAGGCTCCTTTTTCGAGCTCCTCTGGGTCTCTGAGCACTGGCTTCCTTCCAGGTTCTTCAGCCTTTCATTTCAAGGACTCTATTTCTTCCTGCAGTTGGAGATTGTAAGAGGTCTCCGCCTGGTGCAGGTTCTATTTAGGATGCTGTTTTGGTGTCCTCACAGACATTTGCTTTTTCCTTTTGGAGCATTGCCTTTCCTGTCTTCAAGATGTTCTTTTCCCGCCCTAATGCTATGACTGCTTTGTTACATCCCATTGGTCTGGTATTGATGACAAGGAAGGGAAAATTATGTTTCTTACCTGATAATTTTCTTTCCTTTAATCATACCAGACCAGTCCAGATGCCCACCCTGTCTGTTTTTTTTCCTGGTTTGCTTCCTTGTTGCTGCTTCTAGAGCTCGACTCCTCTGTTTCTGTGCTTGGGTCTATTTTCGACTTCTAGAAGCGGAGGACATTTCCAGAGGATGGGCTCCAACCTTACTCTCCATGCCACTTTGCGATGCCAACTCTATACGGCGCTCAATTATCCTTCCATGATGAGCCGTTTCTCCTGCTTCAGGGTGCATCTGCTTGACGGAAGGAAAGAGTGAGTGATGGCCCTCTTTCCTCTTCGATGAGTGGTTTGGCTGCCCTTGGTCGCAGAAGAGCGTGGAAGGTCCCCCATCTGGGCGTTATTGGAGTTCTGGCAAGCTCTGGTTTCCTGTTTTCTTGTTTTGTTATAGTTGAAAGCACCATTGCTTGGCTATTCAAAATACTGAACATTCCAGGCTGCACGATATACTTAAGGGGCAAAGTGCTTGGAGCAATTTTTTTCTCTGTCTCTTTCTGCTGGTGGATGGACATAATCTATTGGTCTGGACTAGTCTGGTATGATTAAAGGAAAGAAAATTATCAGGTAAGAAACGTAATTTTCCCTTAAAACTCCAACAACAACAAAAAAATCTTCTGTTCTAAGCATTGATGGAACATGAGCATGCTGGCATCATTTTGGTGTACAGTTGTAATACTATGGCATTTATTTCAAATGTTTGCATGACTTACAGCATGATTTGGTTTGACGTTTTGCATTAAATATAAATTTGTTTTCAAGCCTGCCGAGGATGAAGTGGTAAGATTTAAAGCTGGTTTTGCATGTGTATTTCTTGAGCCTCAGATTTTCCATCGCCATCATTCAATTGAGATCACGTGGCTGTGTTGACATAATCACATTAGTAAGCTTTGTGCTGTAGTACTGTGGCTTGCTTTGTCAGGAATTTAGTCATTTGCTGCTGATTGGGAAGAGATAATTAATACCTTCAAAAAATAGCAACTTTTCCCCTTTTCTGAATTCTAGCTGAACGAAAGCCTGTGGAAAGTTTTATCTGCCTTCACATAAGTAGAAAATGAGCAGGCTATACTTGTAACATATGGTCACCTTCAGGTTGCCTGTATACAGTTACTTCTGGGACGTTTAGCTTCTGTTTGGCCCCATCAATAGTTCATTATTTTGTGCACACAATTGCTGCACAGAGCAAGCGGAGTGTCTACATCAGAATGTGTGTATTCTGTAGCTAGTGGCTTCAGACCAGAAGAATGGTCCTGGAATAACAAGTCTAGAACAGTAACACCTCCTGGGAGCGCCACACTGCTCTGTAACAATTTATCAAAAGTGTTAGTGTTAGGTATTTATAGACCAGGAAGGGTCAAGCCACCAAACATTTTCACTTTTATCCAGTAAAGGATGCATGAAGGTGTTCTCTTGCTGTAAAACACAAGAATGACTGAACTGGTTTGTGTTAAATCTCAGACGTGAAAGGGCAAACATTTTGTATTAATGTGCATTATTTAATGCAAGCCCCATTATCAGTGGAGCGTATTAACATGTGCTAAATGCTAATTAACATGCGTTAGTGCGAAATAGTAAATCTAGACCTAAGTGTGATGTAAGGTTTTATGTCTACAGTTTTACCAGGTTGGGTGTGTTTTACTTTACTTTACCATGTTGGGTGTGTATTCCTGTATTTTCAGAATTTTTTTTGTTGTGCACTTGACCTTGTGTGAGTCAGAAATCAGGCTGGGGGTCCTGAGCCTCGCTCCTAAACCCCACCGTACCTCACAGACCCAATCCCTGTAGCACTCATTTCCCTTCTCTCACAAATCACTCACGGTATCCCTTCAGAGACTGAAGACTCGCTTATCCAGTAAATATCCTTTATTCAGTAATCTTACTCACCACACATTTATATAAAATTAAATGCAGAAATTCTTTCTCAGTACAGAAAAGAGGAGACAGCTGTAGAAAAGATAATACAGTTACAGGGACACTTTATCATACCAAGGTATGTAAACTGGCAATCAGTACATTCATTCAGAGGCTATCAGGGGAAGGCTGGGGACAGCACCTTCATGCGTTATCAAACCAGCTCCCCCTCCCCCGAGAGTCTGATGTGCTTCTTTTTATGCTGCTACATCTGTCACTTGCTACAGTATCAAACCCACATCTGATTTCCCATTAAATTATGAAACGGTAAGGCTGAAAGTGCAATGATTTCCTTGATGTTTCTTCCACTCGTATATGCAAAAGCTCAGTTTAGTGCATTAAATGGCAAAATGAGGACAAAAACAGGTCATCATAAAGGTCAAAAAGCCACATCCAGTCTAGCCAGAAGAACTTGGGGCAGAGCCAAATGGCTGCTACAATATTTGACACTTCAGCAGTGTTTCTGTATTACAGACACAACATAGTTTCTGTGACTCTACATGGATAAAAGCAATGCTGAGTCAGGCCATGGCCCACTGAGCCCAGTATTCTGTCTGCAACAGTGGCCAGGCTGGGTCACAATTACCTGGCAAATTCCAAAAAGTAGCTTCCTTTTAAGTCCAGAGAACATAGTTTTTCCCTGGTTACTTTTCTCTTGAATTTTACTCAAACCTGTTCAAGGCTGTTAGTTCTAGGACAGAATTCCTGTGTTTTCTTTGGCCCTGATATTCAGCCACCGGTGGGCAGTGCGTTTGCTGTCCACCACCAGCGTTAAACCTGTATATTCAATGCTAGGCCGTTTTTGGTGACTGGCATTGAATATCTGGGTTTATCTTAGCCTCTAAAAAGTTAACCAGCTATGCTGATGTTCAGCACTAACTGATTAACTTTTAAGTGGCCTATCTTTGACTGCTCATCATAGCTGGTTAGGCACTTAAATGCTATTTAACCTTCCAGGAGCTGTACCTGGCTGGTTAAATAGTTTTGAATATTGAGGGGGTTTGTGACCAGAAAATATTTGGAATAAAATCCATGCCCTCTTTCCCCTGGTGGAATGGATTTAACAGGTTCGTCTCTAAGCGGGAGGAATGTTTCTTGGTAAGTATTTTATGAAGCTGAGAGTTTGGTCAGGGTACTCTTAGGGCTTCTTTTACAAAGCCGCACTAGCAATTCCCACATGGCAAATGAGAGGAAGCCCATAGGAATTGGATGGTCTTCCTCTCTCATTTACCACACCGAAACTCAGCAGTTTGGCTTTGTAAAAGAGGCCCTTAGTGAACAATTAGATTTTTGAATAGACATGAAATCTCCCACCTTCATGCTTCTGTTCTTATCTCTGCAGTCTATTTCATTTGTCCAGCCATTAGCAAGTTGTTACTAGCTCCTCTTACATGTCAATTCTGTGTGTGTGGATTTTTTTTTTTTTTTTGTGAAAATAAAACAAAAAAAAGCCCTTGTTTCAAATAAGAAAATGCAGTGGAAATATGATCAACCAGACTGATGCACAAATGAGAGAAATTAGACATTTATTCTCCATCCTCCTGAGGACCCAGAACTGGGGTCAAAAAGTACCCAAAATGTTTCAAACCCCCCCCCCCCCCCAAATATAACAGTATAACAGACATGATCAGTTTGTCTGATGCTTTGGGAGGGGGGGGGTATGCAATTTGTAGCAGTGGAATGATTGTGAGACAAAGTTCTCTTGACTTGGAATTACTTGCTCAGGCTCCCCCCCCCCCCCCCCCCAGTCCGACATCAGTGCCATCAGCAAGTGAGAAAAACCCTGACTCTGTGCAGCATCTCTATTTAAATGGCAGAAGTGGCCATGCCCTCTCACTCTCACTTGGTGCAGGGACAAGCCACACCCCATAAATGTTAGCGTAGCAACAGCTCCCTCTACAAGTCGTTGGTGAGACCCCACTTGGAGTATTGTGTTCAGTTTTGGAAGCTGTATCTTGCTAAAGATGTAAAAAGATTGGAAGCGGTGCAAAGAAAAGCTACAAAAATGATATGGGATTTGCATTACAAACTGTATGAGGAGAGACTTGCTGACCTGAATATGTATACCTTGGAGGAAAGGAGAAACAGGGGTGACATGATATAGACGTTTAAATATTTGAAAGGTATTAATCCACAAACCTTTTCCGGAGGCGGGAAAGTGGTATAACTAGAAGACATGAATTGAGGTTGAAGGGGGGCAGACTCAGGAGTAATGTCAGGACGTATTTTTTCACGGAGAGGGTGGTAGATACGTGGAATGCCCTCCCGTGGGAGGTGGTGGAGATGAAAACGGTAATGGAATTTAAACATGCAAGGGATAAACACAAAGGAATCCTGTTTAGAAGGAATGGATCTAAGGAATATTAGCAGAGATTGGGTGGCAACACTGGTAATTGAGAAACAAAACCGGTGCTGGGCAGACTTCTACAGTCTATGCCCTGACATAACTGAATAGTTATGGAATGGCTGGAGTGTAAATTTTAAGGGGCTTCGACGTTAGCTTCAGAACTTTTAGTAGAAGAAGAGTGCTGGGCAGACTTCTACGGTCTGTGCCCTGAGAATGGCAAGGACAAATCAAACTCGGGCATGGAAGCTAACTTTTCAAAACTATTGGGGATGCTAAGTCTAGTGGAAATAACCCCTCCCTGATCATATACAAGGAATTTTCTCATTATTGGGGGTGCTCAAGCACCCACAGAGCCGGCTCCTATGAAGGTGGGTATACATATAAAGTATCACATACCATGTAAAATGAGTTTATCTTATTGGACAGACTGGATGGACTGTTCAGGTCTTTATCTGCCATCATTTACTATGTTAGCAATGACTACGTCTCCAGTCATCATACCACTACTGAAAGTAACCATATCTCCAAACAAAATCTAAACACTGACAGCACAGCTATCGGAAGCAAAAAGCACAATGCTGAGCAAACTCACCAAATTGTCAGTACTCTTAAACACTGCTCTACTTCAGCCTCACTACCAAGAAAATAAAAGCTGTCTATGCTGAGTCCCCAGATGGATCCAGAAGGACAGCAGCTGTCCAAATGGACACTACTTTTAATGCCTCACTGCTTAGTACCACACCACTTTCTCCTAGCTTAATATCTCAGACAGAGGCAGCCAGAACCACACCACCATCCATAATACTAGAGTTATGGAAGAGAAATTCATGCAGCAGCATGTCACCCTGTCAACACTCTATACACAGGCTAAACAACACAGCACTCCAAATCTTGAAGTGGTGACAATGAAATGGCGGCTACGCCATCATCATTTACAGCCTTGCAGTTGCTTCAGCTCAGTGACTCCCCAGAGCCTATTTTTTTGTGATAGTAATCATGACTCAATCTTGTCATGGACCAGCACTTGGTCGATGGAAAAATATTCACTCCCTACCAGCCCAACCAGATCTCTATCTCCTGGTTTTCATTTATAACCATCCCCTCCTCTACAAAAAAAAAAAAAAAATCTCCACCAGAGGATTTAACCTACCTGAAATTTTTGCAAAACTTAACAAATACACTAGGACTGATGCCCAGTAACCAACCAGACCCCAGAAATGAAAAGGTTGGTAGTGGCCATCCCAATTTGCAACATTCTACTACATATCCAAAATAAGGTAGGAGCAAACATCTTACTCAGGAATGGAAAACAGTTACCACCAATAACTGAATAATGAAAATTGTTTCCAAAGGTTATAGAATCCAATTCAGTTTCTTGCTACCATTTCATCCATCTCTGCAACACAAAATTCCATGAGAACAAACTCAGCTGTTGATGAATGAGATACATGCACTATCATCAAAAGCTGTCAAAGTTGTACCACTATCAAACGTTCAGAAGAGATTCTACTCCAGATACTTCCTCATCCCCAAGAAAATAGGGGGAATGTGTCTGATTATAGATCTCAGGAGGAGGAGGAAATTCCTAATAAATCCCTTTGGAATTCTATATTGATTGGGCTGACAATTGGCTGGTATCTATAGACCTAAAAGACATACTTCCACATCCCTATTCATCCAGCTAATAGAAAATTCCTCTGCTTCTTCATATTGGACTGTTATTATCAGTAATGTGTACTACCGTTTTTACTCTCTTCAGTGCCACAAGTGTTCACTAAGTGTATAGCAGCCGTGGCAGCCTACTTATGCAAAAATGGGAAAAAAGTATTCCCATTCCTAGATGACAGGCTCATAGCAGGTTGATGACGACAAGGAAACACTACATCAGAACTTGAGGTTCATAGCTGAAAAAAGGAAATCACATTTTACCCCTCTGCAACCATTACATTTCACAGGGGCTCATATTATTACATCTTCCTTGGCTGTGTTACCAGAAACCAGTGGCGTAGCAAGGGGGCGGGGGCGGCACGCCCCGGGTGTCGGCACAAGGGGGGGTGATCCGCCGCTCCCAGGCACCCCCGCACCCAAAATCCCCCCCATAGGCGCCTCGTATAACAGTCCTTCCTTCCTGCCCAGGGCAGCCCTCCTCCTCCTCTCCGCATCCCCCCCCCCCCGTGTCATAACCCTTTTACTTCCCGTGGTGGCAGCGACGTCAGTTACTTTATGAAGAAGACACCAAAAGCTCCCCTCCGGCTCCAGCTTCTCCCTTCGTTAGTTCGCTCTGCACACAGTGAGTGTCCCGCCTTCGCGGAAACAGGAAATGAATCATTGCGAAGGCGGGGCACTCACTGTGTGCAGAGCGAACTAGCGAAGGGAGAAGCTGGAGCCGGAGGGGAGCTTTTGGTGTCTTCTTCGTAAAGTAACTGACGTCGCTGCCACCACGGGAAGTAAAAGGGTTATGACCCGGGGGGGGGGGGGGTGCAGAGAGGAGGAGGAGGGCTGCCCTGGGCGGGAAGGAAGGACTCAGAGGGACAGAGACCGTTAAAGAGAGCAGAGCTGCTTTGCTGCAGCGCTAGCCCTGCGTTTTGTGGGGGCAGCTGTCAGGTGATAGGAAGGAAGGAACAGAGAGGGCAGGGGAGAGAGGAGAATTTGGACATGGATGGAGGGGAAAGGGGCAGGAAGGAACGGAGAGGAGGGCTGTGGGGAGCTGAGGGAGGGCAGGGAGAATCGCTGGACATGGTTGGGAGGGGAGGGCAGGGGGAGAGAACAGATTGCTGGACATGGTGAGAAGGGGAGGGCATGGGGGAGAGAAGAGAATTGCTGGACGTGGGTGGGTGGATGGATGGAGGGGAGGGCAGGAAGGAACGGACGGAGAGGAGGGCTGCCGGGGAGCTGAGGGAGGGCAGGGAGAATCGCTGGACATGGATGGGAGGGGAGGGCAGGGGAGAGAACAGATTGCTGGACATGCAGAGAAGGGGAGAGAAGAGATCGCTGGAGGGGAGGGCAGGGGAGAGAGGAAATTTGCTGGAGATGGATGGAGGAGAGGGCAGAGGAGAGGAGAATTGCTGGACATGGATGAATGAATGGGGGCAGGGGAGAGAGGAAATTTTCAGGATATGGGTGGATGGAGGAGACGGCAGGGGAGAATGGAGAGTTGTTGGACATGGATGGATGGAGGGGAGGAAAGTCAGGAAGGAAATGCACATGGATGGAAGAGAGGAGAAATGTTGGACAAGGATGGAGGGGAAGGAAAGACAAAGGAAGGAGATGCACATGGAGAGAGGGCAGATCCTAGATGGAAGGGGCAGGGAGAGAGGGAAGACATTGGATGGAGGGGACAGGAGAGAGAGGGCAGACACTGGATGGCAGGGAGAGAGAGAGACGGCAGATGCTGGATGGGAGGAAGACAGTGAAAAGAAGATGAGGAAAGCAGAAACCAGAGACAATAAACTGTAAATATATATTTTTATTATTTTGCTTTAGGATATAGTATTGTAGCTGTGTTAATAAATGTTTATAAATAGAACATGTAAATAAGGTAATCTTTATTGGACTAATTTTAATATATTTTGACTAACTTTCGGAGAACAAAACCCCCTTCCTCAGGTCAGGATAGGATATTGTAAAAGCACTATACTGATCTGAGGAAGGAGGTTTTGGCCTCTGAAAGCTGAATGTATTAGTCCAATAAAATGGTATTATTTTATTTTCTGTTTCTGTGGTGTTGCATTGTATGCTCAGCCTGGCCTCTTTGGGGGTTCAGTTTAATTTTTGTCTAAATAGAAAGTTTGATTACTTATTCTATAGTGGATTAGGGTGTATCTGTGTTTGTGAAAAAGACATGGCTTTCAGTTGGCATTGACTGTGCAGGATCGACGATCTAAACTATTCTGTCTGGTTACGTTTTACAATAGGTGAATTGATGTTCTAGTGCTCACTGTAGTGTTTAAGATGCTTTCCTTTTCCTTGTGTGACTCATAGAAATTACTGCTTATGGTATGGTAGAACTGCTCTATAGGTCCTGAGTGTTTTGTATTCTCAGTATGCCTAGTACTGGATTTTGGAGGGGGGTGTTAAAAAATGACCGGCCCCGGGTGTCAACTACCCTAGCTATGCCACTGCCAGAAACTCAAGCTATTCAGACAGTAATACACTTTTTGTACAGTTGAAAAATACCACAACAGCTAGGAGCATTTTATGCTTCCTTTGATCACATGGTGGTGGCACTGTGCTGCGTATTTTCAAAGCTCTTAGACTTACAAAGTACCATAGTAACCTATGGAACTTGCTAAATCTAAGTGCTTTGAAAATGAGCCCCTGTGTGTCTCATTTGCAAAGCTGTTCATGCATCCTATTTAGTGGTGTCCGTGATTAAACTGAAACCAGTATACACAGCCCCTAAGCATGAAAATACCAGTTATGTACACACTGAGATTACCTGCAGTGGTGGATGGATCATTCCAGTCTATTACAGGGGACACTATTCAAGCAACCACAGCATCAATTAGTTCTAATGGCAGATGCCTCCAAAAAGCTCAGGACCTGCATCTTCAGACACTAGCTCTTTGGACTCCAAATGAGAAGGAGCACATCAATCTCTTGGAGCTCAAAGTAATTCATTATGCACTGAAAAAGCAGTCCGCTCTTGGTTAGCCAACAAGGTACTTCTCTGCCAATCAAATGGCAGGAAAGAACAGGTTCTGTAAACCAATGTATTGAGACTTATAACATATGGAAATTTACTCTCTCCACACACTCTCTCATAAAAGAAACATCACTATCGGGAGAGTAAAATATACTAGCAGACAACCTCAGCTGAAAATTAGACTGCACAAGTGTTCACTAAATACCCTGATAATTCAAACCTTGTTTCAACAATGGGGCAAACGAACAATAGATCTACTTGCCAGAGTAGAGAGCAAATGGTGCCCTCAATCGACTAGTAGTGGATGCTTTTGCAATACATTGGGGACTGCAAAAGATAAAACAGGATGCAGCTTAAATAATTTTTATAGCTCAATGCTTGGCCATGTCAAATCTGATACCACTAGCCACCAGCAAGGCAGTGCACTCTCCCTCTCCGATTATACCTAATCACACAGAACAAGGGTTTTCTACTCCACCCTAGCATGGAAGTTCTTCAACTCATAGTGTAGATGTTGAAAGTGTTATAATTGAGCCACACCAGTTGTCCACAAGATTCAACAACTTATACTTGCTTCCAGATGACCCTCCCCAACTTCAAATGGAGAAGAATTTCCATATGATGCCAAAACAAGAACGGCAGTCTGTTCATTTGCACATTTTCTCTACTCCTTTAATCTCTACTACACTTCTCCAGTACTGGATTAAAAACAAACTCTGTTCAACTACATCTTGGCACTATTTCAGCCTACCATGGTCTTGTAGATAGAGTCATAATTTCATTATGCCCTTTTGTTGCCTGCTTCATGAAAGGACTCAACAATATTTGCCCACCTGTAATACTGCCAGTTCTGACGTGGGATCTTAGCTTTGTTGCTGCATCAACTGATGCAAGGCCGTTTCGAGCCTATGCAGACAGCAGCCCTTAAGTCAGTAATGCCCAAACTTTTTACAATGGCAGAACCCCTAAAATATTTTTTCATACACCGAGGAGCCCCTCCACAAAATTCCATCTACTACTACTACTACTACTTAGAATTTGTAAAGCGCTACTAGATGTACACAGCGCTGTACACTTGAACATGAAGAAACAGTCCCTGCTCGACAGAGCTTACAATCTAATTAGGACAGACAAACAGGACAAACAAAAGATAAGGGAATATTAAAGTGAGGATGATAAAATAAGAGTTCTGAAAAAGTGAATAAGGGTTAGGAGTTAAAAGCAGCATCAAAAAGGTGGGCTTTTAGCTTAGATTTGAAGATGACCAGAGATGGAGCTTGACGTACCGGCTCAGGAAGTCTATTCCAGGCATATGGTGCAGCAAGATAAAAGGAACGGAGTCTGGAGTTAGCAGTGGAGGAGAAGCGTGCAGATAAGAGAGATTTACCCAGTGAACGGAGTTCCCTGGGAAGAATGTAGGGAGAGATGAGATTGGAGAGGTACTGAGGAGCTGCAGAGTGAATGCACTTATAAGTCAATAAGAGTTTGAACTGTATGCGGAAACGGATAGGAAGCCAGTGAAGTGACTCGAGGAGAGGGCTAATATGAGCATAACGACACTTGCGGAATATTAGTTGTGCAGCAGAATTTTGAACAGATTGAAGAGGAGAGAGATGGCTAAGTGGGAGACCTGTGAGAAGCAAGTTGCAATAGTCTAAGCAAGAGGTGATAAGAGTGTGGATTGATCTATCTTCTGATCCTATCCCCCCCCCCCCCCCCGTGAATCTTACCTGTCCTCCCGCCAGCCCTCTCCCATTGTCCAGCATCTTGGGTCTGTCCCCTCCCCTCCCCAAACTGGGTCCAATGTCTCTCCCTCTCTTACCTCCCTCCCATCACCCAACCCTCGATTCAGCATTTCTCCCCCCCCCCCCCAATAGTTTGGAGGGGCCTACCTTTGATTTAGTTTAGCTGAAGAAGACCATGCCCGTATTGCCTGAGCTTCAGCCTCCGATGCTCGACTCTGTGCATGCTGCTGAACTGGGCATATGAATAAGTACCAGTGTCGGCGGGTGAAGCATGCCACCAGCTTCTTTACTTTGCAGGATCACTGCCTTGAGTATATCTCCTGGAAAACATGCTTCCCGCTAGCCATCATTTCAGCAAGGTGATGCGGTGATTTGTAGGCACTAGTAGACAAACCACCCTACACACAGTTCAGACAAAATAAAGTGCTCCTTCCAAACATGTCCAATATTTCTACCTAAAGTAACTCTGCCTTTTCACATTACCCAGTCCAGCATATTATCTTCTTTCTTTCCCTGTCCTTGGACTGAATATAAGCACGCCAAATTTTTCTGGAATTAACAAAGTTGTCAAGGAAAACTTCCTGGCTATTTGTGTCATATAACCCTAATAAACCAGGGAATCCAGTAATGAAAAGAACTTTATTGACATGGATATCAAGATGCATATCTTTGTTTTAAACTAGCGGGGATGAGCCTTACGAATATGACTCATGCTTGCCATATTCAGAAGGTAGCAACAACTATAGTGAACCTCCGAGAGACACTGATAAGTGATTTTGTAGGGCAGCAACTTGGTTGGCCCCTAACACCTTTACCTACTGGTTACTCCTCCAGACTGCAGAAGCTATCACATTCAGACTGAATGTCTTAACCGCTATTGTATCACAAAAAAACAAACAAACAAAAAAAACAGGGGGGGGGGGGGGGGAACAGAAAATCACTGTTAATATACATTAAATATAAAACAGTAACAGACACTGTTATGGTTTTTGTGTTTTTTCTGGTATGCATTCTAGTATAGAATAGCATATCTGTGTGACTACATATGTACTGGTTTTTGCAAAAAAAAAAAAAAAAAAATCCATATATTGAATAGCAGGATATGAAAAAAAGGACAGTATGCAGTTGCACTCATCAAAATTACTTAAAAATGAACAGTAGATACTACTCCATTCATATTTAGCCAGATAACAAAATGTCCAACCAGGAAGACTAAAAAAATGTATTTATTTTATTTATGTATTTAATACATTTATACCCCACATTTTCCCACCAATTGCAGGCTCAATGTGGCTTACACATATCTGTAGAAAAGGCTACAGTGCATGAAATACAATTATACAGTTAAAAAATATATATTTTAAAGTTGTATAAATCTTACACAAATGGGGCTCCTTTTACAAAGTTGCGCTAGCAATTCCTGTGCAGCAAATGTGACAAAGCCAATAAGAATTGAATGGACTTTGTCGCATTTGCCTTGCCAGAATCGTGAGCACGGCTTTGTAAAAGGAGTCCATAATACTTATAAGGACTTCAACATGTTCAGGCTAAAATACTTAAGAAAGTAAGCCATTCAGCATGATGTAAGCATTTGTCCATATTTTGGTGTAAAAGTGTCCATTATCGTTTATATAAAAAAATATATATAAAAACCATTTTTTTTTACAAGATAATTTCTCTTCAAAAAAAATTCTCACTTCGACATTATCATATTTGTGTCCTATGTCGGAAAGTTGAGAATTCTCTTATGTTGGCGTTATTCACACCCATTCGTCTCTTCAAATAGTGATAATTCTGTCATTAAAATGGCATTTAGCACAAACTAAATAACAGACTGCCAGTGGAACCACAGGAAGCACAAACTTGGCATAAATGTACAACACATTGACACCTCCTCTGTAATGAGGAAGTAAATTGAAACAATTTGAGAGGTTTGTGTTACCTTGCTTTTTCAGAGATTTAGGTGTACACTCGGTGAATAAGGTAAAAATGATGTAATGTGGAGGCAGTTTTAGGACCTGCTGCAAATTATATGTCTAAACCCTAAATTCCTCCCAGCTCTTCCCCAGGAGACACACACTTTAAAAATGTTTAAAAAGTATGCCTTGGATTATTGCCTACACATATTTTATATGTGTATCTAGCATATTAATTTAGGAACAGCTGTTTGCAGTTTTATACATAGAAAGCCTTTCTAAAATAATGTCCACTGTTACATAGAAGATGATGACACAAGGAAAAAAAACCCCAACAAACCCATCCATTTTCACCTTAAAATTCATTATCACTCTTTCATTGTACTTTCACATTTGTGGTGGTTATGTGTATTATATTGGGTTGAGTTTTAGGTCCTGTTGTGTAGTTTTATTGATTGTATTGTTTGCTTGGGTTTTGCTGTATGGTGGGTTGGGTGTCCTTTGTGGTAGTTGCATGTTCAGTGATCTGTAGTGTTGCTGATTGTATTTACTTGTGTTATGTTTTGACATGATGTAATTGTGATGTTTAGTTTAGCTGCACTATAGTGTGGCATTTAGATGCTTCTGTTGTGTTAATGTCATGATGTAATTAATTAGCAAAAAAATAAACCAGATAAATTAATTTAATAAAATGTTGCTTTATCATGTATGAACTGTAGCATTGTCTAAAGAGTTTGGAAGATACTTTACCATGGCTGTTTAGTGTGATTGATATAAAGAGGATCTTCAAACTCACGGGCAATTACAAATGACAAGAGAAGAAATCTGAGGGTGAAATTAACTCCCAAGTATATCTCGAAGGATTCTGGACTCTCAAGAATGAACAGCAACAGTAATTCATGTTTTAGTGTTACAGTATTTACCATAAAAATATTAGAAAAAGTGTTTTCCTTGAGAATAATGATGAGGCCTATGTTATTTTCATAATAAAGGATCATATCCTTGTGTATGAGTTTAACATAATATCACATAGGAAAAGAAGAGCGCCTTAAAGCTCTACTCATAAAATGAGCTTAATTTCACTGAAGGACCAAGAGTTTAATTGAATCACAAAAGTGGAACATGTGGCTGTGCAGGATGCCAAACTTTCCAGGACTTTCCAGAAAGCCAGAATCTTTTCAGGCGTAGTGTGCTGCAGTCTTCATATTGCATCGGGCCCACAGTTCCTTTGTCCTTTTTTGTCTGCCAAAACACGAAATGCAGTTCTCTTTTTCAGCCTCCCTGAACTTCAGAAGTTTTTTTTTCTGTCCTGGATTTTCTGCTAGAAAAGTCCCAAATGTTGCCCTAGTTAAGGTTTATAAATTATAATATCCCAACATGGACATATCATAACATGTTATTAATTAATTACATTTCTTAATATACATACACCCACATATCAATCTGTACGATTCTCTTCAGAAACCTCAGAGGTGACTACTACTACTTATTTCTAAAGCACTACGTACGCAGCGCTGTACATTTGAACATGAAGAGGCAGTCCCTGCTCGACAGAGCTTACAATCTAATTAGGACAGACAGGACAAATAACAGATAAGGGAATATTAAAGTGAGGATGATAAAATAAGGGTTAGGAGTTAAAAGCAGCATCAAAAAGGTGGGCTTGTAGCTTAGATTTGAAGACGGCCAGAGATGGAGCTTGATGAACTGGCTCAGGAAGTCTATTCCAGGCATATGGTGCAGCAAGATAAAAGGAACGGAGTCTGGAGTTAGCAGTGGAGGAGAAGGGTGCAGATAAGAGAGTGAACGGAGTTCCCGGGGAGGAATGTAGGGAGAGATGAGAGTGGAGAGGTACTGAGGAGCTGCAGAGTGAATGCACTTATAGGTCAATAAGAGGAGTTTGAACTGTATGCGGAAACGGATAGGAAGCCAGTGAAGTGACTTGAGGAGAGGGCTAATATGAGCATAACGACACTGGCGGAATATTAGTCATGCAGCAGAATTTTGAACAGATTGAAGAGGAGAGAGATGGCTAAATGGGAGACCTGTGAGAAGCAATTTGCAATAGTCTAAGCGAGAGGTGATAAGAGTGTGGATGAGGGTTCTGGTAGTGTGCTCAGAAAGGAAAGGGTGAATTTTGCTGATATTATAGAGAAAGAAACGACAGGTTTTAGCAGTCTGATGAATATGTACAGAGAAGGATAGGGAGGAGTCGAAGATGACCCCAAGGTTACGAGCTGATGAGACAGGAAGGATGAGAGTGTTATCCACAGAAATAGAGAATGGGGGAGGAGGAGAGGTTGGTTTAGGGGGAAAGATGAGAAGCTCAGTCTTGGTCATGTTTAGTTTCAGATGGCGCTGAGACATCGGACAACAATGTCAGACAGGCAGGCTGATACTTTGGCCTGGATTTCGGCTGAGATTTCTGGTGTGGAGAGGTAGATCTGGGAGTCATCAGCGTAAAGATGATACTGAAAACTATGGGATGAGATCAAAATACCAAGGGAAGAAGTATAAATGGAGAAAAGAAGAGGTCCCAGGACAGATCCCTGAGGTACACCGACTGACAATGGGATAGAAGTAGAGGAGGATCCACTAGAGCATACACTAAAGGTACGCTGGGAGAGATAAGAAGAAAACCAGGAAAGAACAGAGCCCTGAAATCCAAGTGAGGACAGCGTATCAAGGAGTAGGCTGTGACCAACAGTGTCAAAAGCAGCAGAAAGATCGAGAAGGATGAGGATAGAATAGAGACCTTTGGATCTGACCTGGAACAGATCATTGGAGACTTTAGCAAGCGCTGTTTCAGTTAAATGAAGGGGGCGAAAGCCTGATTGAAGTGGATCAAGAATAGCTTGAGATGAAAGAAAGTCAAGGCAACGGTGGTGAACAGCACGTTCAATTATCTTGGATAGGAAAGGGAGGAGGGAAATCCCACGTATGACTCACTTCACATGTAGGATGCCAACTCAGTGGCTCATCTTAATCGTCATAGTTTTCACTTATTTAGACAGAAATTTATTATTGTTACAAATAAACTTTTTTACTTAAAAAAAAGAGGACCAGTTCTGACATGGGCCATGTTTTGCTCTGATGAGAAAGTTGCATCAGGGCTAGGTCATATATTGTAAAGATACCTCTCCTGCTTTCACATATGATAGAGATGGAATCCATTGATAGTTAAGATTTATGACATGTCATTGGTTTTATTTCTTCTTTGTCAGTCTCGAGTCAGCTTCAGGGTGGTCATGCTGTCCAATTGAATTTTTTTTCTTACCATTGGCTTTGCTTCTCTCACAAGGAAATTTTAGTTTGCACTTAATTGAGAACAAATCGTGGAATTGTTTTTAATGTAGTGCGTAATTAGACTGTGAAATCGGTTGCCAAAGGATGTGGTTAAGGTGACCAACATAATGGGATTCAAAAGAGGATTGGATAGGTTCCTGTAGGAAAAATCCATTAAAAAAAAATAGCCAAATAGATTGGTTCATGAGTACTAGTAAATCCCAAAAAGTAGATCTGTTTCTCATAGCTACTTTTCAGGGATGAACATTGGCATTCCCCAGACTGGCCACTATCTCACACAGGATGCTGGGATCGATAGATCTTGGTCTGATTCAGCATGACTTTTATGTTCTTCTCATTTTCCAACGGTGTTGAAGGAACTTCTGTTGGCCTTGCTGTCTACAATACACAAAAAAAAGGGGAACAGAGGAAGGCTTGACAAAACTCGGGTACAATATAATTAAAATTTAGTACTTAAAATATATGTAAATAGCATAAAACAAGTACACAAAAATATATGTATACAGTGATACACAAAATCATATAATGTACATTAAAAGATATCAAAACTCAAGGATGGCCTTGCTGTCTAACCTTTTCGATACTTCAGTAGAGTTAGGAGTGGTTTCAGAGTACAGGAAATTCATTCTCCACAAAATCAGGATGAGGTTGGGAGCTATATGCTGGTTATTCTGACCTCTGTGGTATGTATATTGTTGGAAACACTGCTAAAACAGAGGGTAGTGCAATTTTTGGAATTGCAAGATCTGAGGAAGTAAGGTGTTACTAGAGGTAGGTCTTATCAGATGAATATGAAATTTTTTTTTTACTGGGTTACCATAGTGCTAGATCTGGTGTACTTAGATTTCAGCAATGCCTTTGACTGTTCTCCATAAGTGACTTATCAATAAACTAGCCGTTAAGCCCGTTAAAACGGGCGCGTATTGGAATGTTTTTTTTTCCCAAGGCCCCCCTCCCGTTGCAGCTGCAAGGCCCCCTGCCATCCTCCTTCCCTGCCAGCTCCAAGGCCCCCTCTGTCCCTCCCAGCTCCAAGGCTCCAGTCCTCCCCCCTTCCCAGCTGCAAGGCCCCCTGCCCGCCCTCCCTCCCTCTCAGTTCCAAGACACCAGGCCCTCCCCCCCAGCTCCCAAGGCCCCCTTCCCTCCCTCCCAGTTCCAAGGCCCCCTGCTCTCCCTCACAACTGTAAGGGGCCCCATTCCCTCACAACTGTAAGGGCCCCCCTGCCCTCCCAGTTCCAAGGCCCCCTGCCCCCCCCCCCCCGTGCCTTCTTCCCAGCCAGCTGGAAGGCCCCCTTCAGTCCAGCCCTCCCAGCTCCAAGGCCCCCCCTCCTTCTGAGACCTCCCATGTCCCCTCCCCCCCCCAAGGTAGCCGCTACCGCCCCCCCCCCCACCCCGGAGTCGCCCCCGCCCCCCCTTCACCCGGCCCGGGCCCTCTCTTCGTTATTCAACTTACAGCAGCGCCAAAACAGCAGCAGCTCCCGTTGGCCTTCCTTCACTGCCTGTGCCTCGCCCTCGTGTGACGTCACATCGGCGAGGGCGAGGCACAGGCAGGGAAGGAAGGCCGATGGGAGCTGAAGCTGAGCTGCTTGCTGCTGTTTCGGCGCTGCTGTAAGTTGAATAACGAAGAGAGGGCCCAGGCCGGGTGAAGGGGGGGTGGTGGCGACTCCGGGGGGGGGGGGGGGGTAGTGGCTACCTTGGGGGGGGAGTGGTAGCGACGTCAGCGATTCCCTCCCTCCCCTTCCGCGCAGTTTCCCTCTCTGTCCCGCCCCCCGTCATCACGTCTTGACGCGGGGGCGGGACAGAGAGGGAAGTCTCTACTGCGCATTTGCAGGTGAGTCGGTCACTTGCCATTTATAGGTTTGATTGGGTGTTATTGGTATGGGCCCTAAAGTAACTGAATGGGTTAGAAGCTGGTTGAGTGGAAAGCAACAAAAGGTAGTGGTAAGTGGGTTCATTCTGAAGATAAGGGTGTTAACCAGCACTGTGCCACGGCCATCAGCCTTTGTCTGGATCTTTTTAACATTTTGTGGAAGGGTTGTTGGGTAAGGTTTGTCCCTTTGTGGATGATACTAAAGTCTGCGATTAGGGTAAACACCCTGGAAGGTATGGATAAAAAATGAGGAGGGATCTAGTGAAATTTGAAGAACAGTGTAGAATTTGGAAGCTAAGGTTTTTTTTTTTAATTGAGAATTTTCAAAATTGTTAATATATAACATTAAGAAAAAGAGCAGGAAATCCAAAATGTCAAAGGAAACTAAAATCCACATTGATCCCCACTAGCCCACATCACGAAGAGTCAACTGAAGCAACTTAACTAATAAAAGCTAAAGTAAAAACAATGCAGGAATGTGCAAGAAATCAAATTATTAGACTCCAATTTAACACCTTCAAACACATTAGACCATTTTATCTGCAATAAAGTGCTCTAAATGCATAGGATCTAAAAATAAAAATATGAGGTGCTCTAAATGCATAGGATCTAAAAAAAATATGAGCTGTTACCCTTTGTAACCAGACATTTGCAGGGAAACTTTAAGAAAAAGTACCGCCAGCCACTAAAACCTTAGATTTAAGCGGAGGAAAGGCCTTAACGTCTCATTTGAGTTTGCCTGGACACAGCGGAGAACATTAAAATAGTTTGAAGCTAAGATTTAATGCTGGAAAATTCAGGGTCATGCATTTGGCCTACAAAAACCCAAGGGGTGAAGTTCTTCTGTGAATGTAAAGAGCAGGGCCTGGGGTGATTGTATCTGATGATATTAATGTATCCAAATAAGTTGAAAAGGCAGTTCTAAAAGCTAGAAGGATGCTTGGGTTCATAGGGAGAGGAATGGTCAGCATGATAAAGGTGATAGTGCTTCTGTATAAGTCTTTGGTCAGATCTTATTTAGAGTACAGTATACAATTTTGAAGACTGCAGCTTCAGAAAGAAATTGAATGGAGTCGGTACAAAGTGTGGCTGCTAAAAGGTTTGGTGGTCTTCTTCTTAATACACACGAGACAGACTTTCTGATTTCAATCTGTATGCTTTGGAAGAAAGATGGGAGAGGGGGAGACATTTAATTACCTCCAAGGGTATAATTACACAGAAGGCAAGTCTTTCAATTGAAAGGAATCTCTGGAATGAGGGATATAGGATGGGGTTGTGAAGGGGATAAACTCAGGAGTAATCTTAGGAAATATTTTTTTTATGGACAGGGTAGTAGATGCATCAAAATGGTAGGTGGTGGAGAAGAGGACTGTAGCTGAAATCAAGAAATCATAGGACAAGCACAAAGGATCTCTGGGAGGAAGAGGTTGTAGAGCTTATTAATTTGGTATGATGGGTAGATTTGATAAGCCATATGGTCTTATATGCCATCATTTTGTATCTTTTTATGTAGTATCTAAGAAGCAGGCCAAGGCAAATCTGGATTCCACATTTTGGATATCTCTGTATATCTTTGGTTGCTATATTGCTAAATATCAACCCTGAAGTTTCTCAAAGCAAGCTTAGCTGTGAGTACAGGAAATTTAAAGAAAAAATGCACTGTTCTAAATGAGGCTATTTCCTTAATAGTGATTTTCAACCTTTTTTGTCTCTCGTGGCACACTTGCAGGACGCAAAAATTGTCAAGGCACATACCACTGGAATCTAACCCATACCCGCCCATCCCCACTAAGATCCATTCAGTCCCCACCTGTACCTGCAACCTTCAGAAGTAGTTATTTAACACTGTTTGGCATCTACCTGGAGGAAGAGTGCAGATTTCAGTGTGCAACCGATGCTGCTGTTTTGAAGAAAAAAGAGAAGGACCACGAGTCCTTCTCTCGTAACCCCTGATGCAGGCATGTGCTGAAAAATGGTCTGTCAGGTCCAATGTGAATAAATCCTTTTGATCCACCCAATTCAGAAGGCTTCTTGTGATTTGTTGCGTTCTCTTCGTCTTGTGCGCTTTTGGCAAAGAAGTTGATTGAACCAGGTACCTGGTTTGGAAGTGATGGTATGTCAACTATTAAATTCGGCAAAGAGGGACAAATTAGGAATTATATTAATTTATAGACACCCCCCCCCCCCAGGACGTGGTACTTAATTAAACAGAAATTATTTGGAATTCTTGCCATGCTACTGTTTTTTTTAAGAATATGCTAATATTAGGTGATTTGAATGTGCATTTAGAATGATTCATTTTCTGGACAATTCTTAGACTTGAGCTGTTTGGATCTAAAGTCAGTTGGGGCAGATCTTTTTAAGGTTGAGAATTACAGACTGGTGGCAAGCATTTCGTGGCTTGCTAAGCTTTTAGAATTTGTAGTAGGCCTATGATTTACAGATTATATTACAAGGTTAGATCTTCTACATACTAGACAGCATACTACCAGCTTTAAGGATGCTTGGGTGCATAAAAAGAGGAATGACCAGCAGGAAAAAGGAGGTGATAGTGCCATTGTATAAGTCTCTGGTGAGGCCCCATTTAGAGTACTGTGTGCAGTTCTGGAGACCGCACCTACGAAAAGATATAAACAGGACGGAGTTGGTCCAGAAGGCAGCTACAAAATTGGTAAGGAAAATGGGACTTGATGTACCGCCTTTCTGAGGTTTTTGCAACTACCTTCAAAGCAGTTTACATATATTCAGGTACTTATTTTGTACCAGGGGCAATGGAGGGTTAAGTAAGGGTTAAGCGGTCTTGAACACAAAACATATAGTGCCTGGCTTATGAACCTCAACATATATATATGCTGGAAGAGAGGAGGGAGAGAGGAGATATGATAAAGACATTTAAATATCTCTAGGGCATTAATGTACAGGAAGTGAGCCTCTTTCAACTGAAGGAAAGTTCTGGAACGAGGGGGCATACGATGAAGTTAAGAGGGAATAGGCTTAGGAATAATCTAAGAAAGTATTATTTAACAGAAAGGGTGGTGGAAGCATGGAATAGCCTCCCGGTGGAGGTTGTGGAGACGAGGACTATGTCAGAATTTAAGAAGGCATGGGATAAGCATGTGGGATCGCTTAGGAAAAGGAAGAGTTAGAGGTTACAGAGGATGGGCAGACTGGATGGGCCATTTGGCCTTTATCTGCAGTCATGTTTCTATGTTTCTATTTAATTATGTTACTGAAATACATTAGAGCACCAATATACCTGCTACTGGGAAACTGGAACAAGATGGACTGTTAGATTCCTACACAGACACCACATGCCAGCAGAATCCTTAATTTCCGTTGCAGATGCAGAACATGACTCTCACCTGATACAAAGCAGGGAACCACAAAAAAACATGCAGGCAAAATCTGAAACAGAGATACCAGACTGCATGTCATGCAACACCAGAGAAATATATATTTTATTTATTTGGATTTTGCTCACACCTTTTTCAGTAGTAGCTCAAGGTGAGTTACATTCAGGTACTCTGGATATTTCTCTGTCCCAGGAGGGCTCACAATCAATGTTTGTACCTGAGGCAGTGGAAGGTTGTGACTTGCCCAAGATCACAAGGAGCACTCTGGATATCAAGACCAGTGCTCTAACCACTAAGCCACTCCTCCAGAAAGAAATGCATGGCCTCCTGTATAGTGCAAAATAACACTGGCAAATGCAGTTTCTCAAAATTGACATAATTCAAAAACTAAACAAAATAAAATCATTTTTCATATCTTTGTCCAGAGATTTTATTTTACTAATCATCTTGTTCCTAGTCTCTGGTTCTGCTTCCCTTTTTTTGTGAGCTTAGTTCTGTTTTCAGGACCTCCTGCCCATTTGCTATTTTTCTCTCCTCCTTTCATCATTTCCTGCCCTACATCCATCTTTAGCACTGATCTTTCCCAATCATCTTTTTTTCCATTTTCTGCCTCCTTCTCAAATCTAGTTTTCCATCTCTACCCTTCTATTCCATCCATGTGCAGCATTCTCTCCCCTTCCATCCATGTGCATTTCACCCCGCCCCCCCCTTGCTTCTATGCATGTGTGTTCTTGCCCTCACTTCCCTGTATCCATGTGCAGCACTTTCTCCTCTTCCTTCCCTTCATCCATTTACATTTCCCCTCTCCCTTCCCTGCTATCCATTTGTAGCATTTCCCTTTCTCCCTTCCCTTTTATACATGTGCACTTCACCTCCCTTAAATACTTCCCTTCTATCCATGTGTAGCATTTTCTCCTCTCCTCTTTTCTTCCATGTGCATTTCCCCCTCTCTTCCTTTCTATCCATGGGCAATCAATAGAAATAAAACAAAATAAAACATGGAAAAGAAAATAAGATGATACCTTTTTTATAGGGCATAACTTAATACATTTCTTGATTAGCTTTCGAAGGTTGCCCTTCTTCGTCAGATCGGAAATAAGCAAATGTTGGTAGATGACAGTATATATAAGTGAAACATCAAAGCATTTCAGTGGCAGTCTAACAGGATGGGGGTGGATAGGAGAGAGACAGGGAGATATGCATGGAGACAGGAGGGTGACAAACAAAGCAGTACATTTCTATGGTTTATAATGGGCTAGAAAACACAGATCATTCTGACTTCAAAGGTCTTACGTTCCTGTATTGTTTTAAAGTTACCTTTCAGGATTCTTACTGTGAAATCACTGGTACAGTGTTTCTGGTTTTGTAAAGTGCCGCCCCACAGGCGTGATATCCTGGCTAGCACTAGTATTTTTTATATGTCTATGTAAATTAAATCTTGTCTTTAGCATCTGGCTTGTTTCTCCAATATAGCACCCTTCGTCACATTTTTTACACTGAACGATGTATACCACATTGGAAGATGAGCATGTAAAGGATTCCTTTATGTTGAATATTTTTCCTTTGTGAATGACTGTGGGGTCCTGTGAAATGTTTTGGCATAGTTTGCAGCTGGATATATTGCAAGGATGTGTGCCATTCTCTTCTTTTTGAGTCTGTGTTGGGAGCTTACTTCTAATTAGCTTGTGTTTTAAGTTGGGTGGCTATCGGAAAGCCAGCACTCGTGGGGATGGGAATATCTCTTTCAGTAATTAATCCTCATGGAGTAGAGGCTGTAGATCTTTTATGATTTTTTTTTAATTTTTCCAGCTCTGGGTTGTATGTCACTATAAGGGGGATTTTGTCTGTGGCTTTTTTTTCTTTGTACTGTAGCAGATTTTCCCTGAGTGTTTTGAGGGAGGAGGCAATATTCTTGGAGATTATTTTGGGGTTGTAGCCTTTCTGTTCAAAGGATGCAGTCAGAATTTCAAGGTGTCTGTCTCTGTCCCCTGGGTCAGAGCAGATACGGTGGTATCTTGTGGCTTGGCTGTAAATGATGGATCTTTTTGTATGTGAAGGGTGGAAGCTGGAGTTGTAGAGGTAGCTGCACCTGTCTGTGGGTTTCTTGTATATAGATGTTTGTATATAGCCATCGCTGATTGAGACTGTGGTGTCCAAAAAATTGACTTTTTCTGGAGAGTAGTCAATTTTGAATCTGATTGTAGGATGGTGTGTATTGAAGGAACTGTAAAATTGTTTCAGTGTTTCTTCCCCCTCAGTCCAAATCATAAAAATGTCATCGATGTACCGGTAATATTTTAGGGGTTTGGTATGTATTCAGAAATGTCTCTTCCAGCTCAGCCATAAAGAGGTTGGCATATTGGGGTGCTGTCCTGGTGCCAATCGCAGTGCCCATTATTTGTAGATAGATATCGTTAAAGCGGAAGTAGTTGTGAGTTAAAATAAATTTGATTAATTTTGTAATAGTTTCTGGTGAGTATTGATGGTCCATTGTGGATGTTTTTAGGAGCCTCCCACATGCAGCTATGCCATCTGCATGGGGAATGTTGCTGTATAGTGATTCTACATCTATCCTGACCAGAAGGGTGCTTGGTGGTAATTGCTTGATATTTTTCAATTTATTCAGAAAGTCTGTGGTGTCTTGTATGAAGCTGTTTGTTTTGTGCACCTCTGGACCATCAATACTCACCAGAAACTATTACAAAATTAATCAAATTTATTTTAACTCACAACTACTTCCGCTTTAACAATGTTATCTATCTACAAATAATGGGCACTGCGATGGGCACCAGTACAGCACCCCAATTTCACAGGACCCCACAGTCATTCACAAAGGGAAAATATTCAACATAAAGGAATCCTTTACATGTTCGTCTTCCAATGTGGTATACATCATTCAGTGTGAAAAATGTGACAAAGGATGCTATATTGGAGAAACAAGACAAATGTTAAAGACAAGATTTAATTTACATAGACATCACATGCAAAATGCTAGTGCCAGCCAGGATGCCACGCCTGTGGGGCAACAATTTACAAGACCAGAACACTGTACCAGTGATTTCATAGTAAGAATCCTGAAAGGTAACTTTAAAACAATACAGGAACGTAAGACCTTTGAAGTCAGAATGATTAAATATTTTGACACCCACCAGACAGGACTTAACAAAGATTTGGGTTTTCTAGCCCATTATAAACCATAGAAATGTACTGCTTTGTTTGTCACCCTCCTGTCTCCATGCATATCTCCCTGTCTCTCACCTATCCACCCCCATCCTGTTAGACTGCCACTGAAATGCTTTGATGTTTCACTTATATAAACTGTCATCTACCAACATTTGCTTATTTCCGATCTGACGAAGAAGGGCAACCTTCGAAAGCTAATCAAGAAATGTATTAAGTTATGTCCAATAAAAAAAGGTATCATCTTATTTTCTTTTCCATGTTTTATTTTGTTTTCTTTCTATTGATTACCTTTAAAAGTGGACTAACACGGCACCACACCTCTCTATCCATGGGCAGTATTTTCCTCTCTCCCCTTCTATCCATGTGCATTTCCCTCTCTGCCTTCCTTTCTACAGGTATGCCCCCCCCCCCCCCCACACACACACATACACTTCTATCAATTTGCAGCATTTTTTTCCTCTCCTCTTCCCTTCCATCCATGTGCATTTTCCATTCTCCCTTCCCTTCCCTTCCATCCCATCCATGTGCATTTTCCCTCTCCCTTCCCTGCTATCTATTTGCAGCATTTTCCTCTCCCCTTCCATCCATGTACATTCCTCCCCCCCTCCACACACGCTTTTTCCTTCTGTCCATGTGGATCCCCACTTCCCTTCTGTGTGCCCCCCCTATATATCTGCCATGCCTTCCTACCTCCCACTTCCCCCTCCCCTCCCCACAGGCCTAGTTTTCCTACCTTCCTCTGCTCTCATGAGCCTCTATATTTTCAACGTTAGCTGGCACTGTCAGCACTGATTACATCTAGTTCGGCTGGTCTGAAGCATTTCTGTCTGCCACATCCTTCCTACATGGCAACAAGAAGTTGCAACAGAGGGAAGAACCCCAGGGCTGGCTGGAGAGAGAGCCTGCTGTAATCACTGCTGGCAGTGCCAGCTAACGTTGAAAATATGGAGGCTCATGAGAGCAGAGGGAAGTAGGAAAACTATGCTGGACCCATAGGAGGGAACAAAGGAAAGAGAGGTAAGGAAGCAATGCCAGACTGACGGGGGGAATTTTGGGGTGGCAAAGGGATAGGATCCCCGTGGATTCCGCAGCACACTTTGGGAGCAGTCATGGCACATCGGTGGGAATCATACAGCTTGTGGAGGAGTAGCCTAATGGTTAGTTTAATAAGCTAAGAAACTGGGGAAGTTTGATTCCCACTACAGCTCCTTGTTATCCTGGCAAGTTAACCTTCCATTGCCCCAGTTACAAAAACTTACATTGTGAGTCCACCAGGGACAGAAAAGTATCTGCATATAATAAATGTAAATGAGAGGAAGTGATGTCACTAGAGTGATGGCCTCTTGATTTTGGGGCTCCTGCTGAGTCGCAGCACTTTTCCCTCCCCCATTGCAGCATAGTTCCCCTTTTGGTGTCCCTGCAAAGTGTCTAGCAGGGTTGTAAGAGTACTGATGGTGTTGAAAAATCGAAACGACGAATGGCGAACTCCAGCTAAGTTGGGAGAAAAGGGAGCGGCGTGTGGGCCAAGGGGGTTCCTCGACACAGGCTGAGTGCATTAGAGAGTTCACACAGGGGGCAGTGCCAGAGGCTACTGGTAGCATGCTCCTCATTGGAGACATGACTCTTGCCGAGGTGACTGTAGCGGACTTTCATTTCTGGGTTTGGGGAGTTAGAAACTGATATAGCTGCTGTCAAAACCACAGATGAAGCGACGCATGAAATTAAGTCTGACCTCGCAAGTCTGGGCTCCTTTATTGACCAAGTAGAGGAACAGGTAGATCACTGTGAAAACAGCGTGTTGGCAGCCCAGAGGTCAGTGGTGGACCTCCAAAAGGAGCATCAGGACCTTTTGTATAAGACTGAAGATCTGGAGAACTGCACCCAATGCAACAATGTGCGATTGCGGGGAATCCTGGAAACCGTGAAGTTTAAAGATTTGACCACCACTGTTCAGCAGTTATGTACATGGCTGATGTCTCCTGATGAAGGGGACCAGGTGGAGCTTCCACCTATTGAATGGGCACACAGAGTGTTGGGACCATGGGTGGAAGGCAAGCCCTGTGATATTGTGACCTGTTTCCTATGCTTCACTGATAAGGATGCCATGATATGCAAGAGCAGGGCCGGCTGCAGTGGAAGCAGGCAGAAGTGGAGTTGTTCCAGGATTTGGCGGCGGTCATGCTGGCTATACACCGCTCCTGGGAGGTCACCCAGTCACTGCTGAAGGCACGGATCTGCTATCATTGGACCTTCCCCTTTGGTTTGTTGGCGAACCTCAATGGAGTGCCAACAAAGTTTACTTCAGTGGCTGTGGCATGGGATGCATTCCAGAAGATGGGGATACAGCGGCCTGCACCAGACCAATATCAGGAGGAGATCAGCGGTGGCTGGTGGGTTACAGCTGGCAGGGAGCTGGGGGCCATTAGAGACAGGATGGTGACCTGGCCCTGGAGGGCCACCCTTGACTGATTCATGGCCTGATTTCAGGACTTGGGAAGTAATGTGGATGGTTCTGTATGGATAAGTGGGAGTTGACGGAGTCTTATGCTGAGGGTTGGTGGGTTTGTGCAGCAAGGATGTGAGTTGAAATGTGGTTAATTTTGAGGGAGGGGGAAGAGGTTATGGAGGGGTAATTGAGCTATGGGACAATAACTCTAGAGTTCCTAGGGTGGAGAGGCAGGATATGGGACTGGTCCTGCCAAGGATTTGGGGAAGGGGGCAGGTTGGGTGGGGGTGTTGTAGGCTGTTGTGAGGCTGGGGAGTGTTATGGGGTGTTGGATAGGGAAATCTGTTGTAAAAATTATTTCTTATAATGTTAAAGGCTTGAACTTGCCTGCAAAGCGTAGTCTAATGTTTAGAGAACTGGGATGCCTGAGGGGGGATATTTGTTTTATCCAGGAGATTCATCTCGGTGTATTCATGAAGGGTTAGTTCCTTTCATACCTTATCCCCTCCGGCTTTGGGCTACTAATATTCAAGAATCTAGGAAGGTGGGAGTGGGTATTCTTTTCTCTAAAGCGCTGAAGGTTGAAGTTAAATTGACCAAAAGGGATCCTGGGGGATGCTTTCTGCTGGCCAGTGTCACCCTGGCTATTCAGGTGTATACTTTAGTTAAAATCTATGGCCCCAGTGTGGGGAAGGGGCAGTTTTTGGACCATTGCCTGAAGGAGATTTTGGGCGATCAAGATAGCGAGTTGATAGTGGGGGGAGACGTTAATTTAACACTAGTCTCTCGGTTAGAGAATACGGGGCAGAAGGGTAAGCAGTACACCCGAGGAGATAGAAAAAGGTTCCAAAAGTTTTTGATTATATTGGATTTAGTGGACAGGTGGTGGGAGACTCGTAACTCAAGACAGGGACTGTACAGTCTTCTCCTCTGTGTACTTGAGCTACTCTAGAAGTACATACATCTTTTTGGCTAAGGGCTTATATTCTGTTCATAAGCACTCAGTTATAGAACAGATATTGTAGTTGGACCATGTTCTAGTATGGGTGGAGCTGTCTATGGCTCCTGTAATGGGAGGTCAGCGATATTGGTGGCTTAATGATAGTCTTTTAGAAGACCCTCAAGGTCACGTGATGGACGCTTCCTGAACGGATTCCTCGCTTCTGCTCTCCTCATCCCCTAAAACCTGCTAATTTTACCCTGCTGCACATCTGCTTTGCTTCTCCTCTACCGAATGGTGTTCCCTGCATCGCCTGGACCTCTTAGCAGGTGTTTTTATGGGGATTGGCAGGTGGAGGTCAGTACACCATGGTTACAGAAGGATTGCATCAAGTCTATGGCGGGTAAGATGGTGGTGGACCCCGTGCTGTCTCCTGTACCTGGGCCCATGCTGATCATGGAGATTCAGGAAGCAGCTGTTAAAGAAATTATGCGATACATGACGGGGATACTAGATGATCGTCTTTTGAGATTGCATGCGGCAATTAAGGATATCAAGGGCTGCATTAATGCTCAGGCAGGTCGACTCAAACAGGCTGAGGAAAGAATCTCCTGCCAGGAGGATTATGTTCAGGGGCTTGATGGCAGGGTCCTGGAGCTGGACGGGCAATGTAAAGCCTCGGAGACCAAGTTGAGGATCAAGAAAACAGGAGCCGCTGCAATAACATCCACCTCATAGGGATCTCTGAGTCAGTGAAATACAGAGATCTGTTTGAATTGTGGCTTCCCCAGGAACTGGGCCTGGAACTCAACGCCACGTACCTGAGGGCGGAATTAGTGCTTCACATCAGTGTTTTTCAGGAGGATAGAGAGAAACCCCAGCCTGTCATTGCCCGGATCTTTAATTATGCTGAAGTCCCAGCTGATGTCTCACTATAAATCCAAGCGGGAGTTACTCTACAAGGGCACCAAGTTATTGATTTTTCAGGACTTCTCTGCTTACGTCAGTGAGCAATGGAGACTGTTGTCCCCTTACTACATGCAGTTGTTCCAACGAGTCATTTGTTTTGCCCTGCAGTATCCTGCCAGGGTCCGAATCACCCATGAGAAAAAGTCTCTTACACTGGAGCCCCCTGAGGCCCTGAAGGTGTTTTTGGAACAGCACCCCAATTAACTCATTAATGCAAACTGGTCTCGCTTGTGGAGTGGGTTTATTAGCTGTCCATTCCCTGGCTGTGCCTATTTGAGGAGTCAGTTATTGCTTCTAGTGCTTTTCCTTTCTGGCACACCACAGGATCCTGATGATATGCATTCCTGGCTTCTCAGAACACTGCCAGTGCTTGCCTGTTATTGATGTTATTTTACTGTTTTTCTAGGGGTTTCTCCCTTTTATTTTCCTCTATCTGTGTTTTTTATTTACGTAAGGGGGTTTCCCCTCCTTGTGCCATGCTCCAGGTTCTATGAAAATTTATACTTGTTTTTTTGGTGCCTATGGAGGTTGTTCTTTGTTATCTTGTTAGAGCACCAATCTTTGTAGCTTGGTTTATTGTTTATGGTCATGCATACTTGTATCGGGAGGGGGGAATGGGGGAGGGAGGGACAATGATATTTCTGTAGGGTTAAGAGGGTGAAGAAAGGGGGAATGTGTTCTGATTGGAGTGTGTTCGTTGCTGGATGGGGTGTTGTGTGTGGCTGGGGGCTGATGGCAGGGGTACCCCTTTATACTTGCGGGCTCTTGAGGGAGATGGGAGCACAACATAGGTGGTTTGCTGCTACTGGGTGGGCTTAGCTGGGAGGCCTATCTGGTAGTATTCTGGTTAGACATGGTACACTTGGATCAGCTCTGTTTGAATTTCCTACTGGCATCACCTGAGTTAAAGTTTGTCACCTTAAATGTAGGTGGCATACATTCCCCTGTGAAAAGAACCCACATCCTGCAATCCCTTAAGAAGGATCATGTGGGTGTTGCTTTGCTGCAGGAAACACACTTGAACAAATCAGAACATTTGAAACTCAAGAGGGAATTGGGTAGGTGAGCTTTATTATGCTGTCTTTCATAACAGGCAGCAGGACACAGCTATACTGCTGTATAAGAGGCTGATGTTTGTCCTACATACCCTTTATCAGGATCCGGAGTGCAGATGTGTATTGGTGACTGGAGAGCTTCAGGGAGTGGATAGCTTTTTGTAGTATACATGTACCCAATGTGCATTCTCATCGGGGTTTTTTTTGCCCCGTTATTAGCATGCCTCTCCCCTCTTGATGATTATCAACTTGTTATAGGAGTGACTTTAATTCCACAAGTGACCCCACCATTGATTGCAGGCCTCCTAAGAAACCAACTAGGGACCAAAAAGCCAGAGGGGTAAATTTGCTTATCAATTCCTTAGGAGTTATTGACGTGTGGCGCGTGTTACATACGGATTGAAAGGATTATATTTTTTACTCCCACCCGCACCGGGTTCATTTTAGACATGATTACATCCTTCTCTCTCAGACCTCCTTTGGTAAGGTACGGACAGCCTATATAGAGGATGCAGCTCTTTCAGACCACTCTTTTGTGGGGATCACCATTTGCCTGGGCTCTGTGAGTGGACCTTCTTGTCCTATATTGTATCTACAAGAGGAATTCTGCACATATTTGTGACAGGTTTGGCAAGACTACCTATTGGAAAATGTTATGGTGGAGGTGGGGCCTAGGGTTTATTGGGAGGCTGCAAAAGCTGTCCTCGGAGGAAATATCATAGCCTACATGGCTAATCTGAGCAAGGCTCGGGCCCATGCTATTGTAGAATTGGCCCAGCGGTTGAGAGACGCTTGACATTTCTAGCCTTCTCGAGTGATCAAACTTATCATGACTATATGATAGCAAAGCACCAACTGCAGGCCGCTTTAGACCAGCGTGCAAATCATAGCTTTCGATTGTACAAGTATAAGCTACATCGAATGGGGAAATTATTGGTCTCCTTGGTGAAACAACACTCAGGCAGAAGTTTATGTTAGCCGGATACGAGGTGGGGCTGGAGCACTTCTGACCAAACAAGAGGACACTGCCCTCAAATTTGTCCATTTCTACGAGTCTCTGTATGATGGGAGCCAATTTGATGTCTCAGCCTACACGTCGTTTTTTTCACTACTTGAACCTTCTCTGTCTATCTGAGGAGCAATTGCAAGCGCTTAATGCCCCTTTTACTGGTAGGGAGGTGCAGGTGGTTATTAAGGGGCTGAAGTTGGCTAAGACCCCAGGCCCAGATGGGCTTAGCACTGAGTTCTATAAGATACTGCAGGATTTGCTCATACAGTCTTTTCTTGCAATGTGTGACTCACTGCAAGATGCTCAAGACATGAGCTCTGTTATGAATCATGTCTTTGTCACGATTCTCCCAAAGCCGGAGAAGGATGTAGAGCAGGTGGGATCTTACCGTCCTATTTCTTTACTCGGGATGTCAACATCCTAGCCTCTCTACTGGCAACCAGGTTGAACAGGTTTTTCCCCCAGCTACTTCACTCAGACCAGATGGGCTTTGTCCCCGGTCAATTTGCGTCCGCTAATAAGTCCTTCGAATCCTTTATGAGGGCCTGACTGTTCCTGGGGATGCCATCTTGGCCAGCCTGGATGCGGAAAAAGCATTTGACAATGTGATCTTGGATTATTTGTTCTGGGTTCTTGAGCATTTTGGTATTCATGGAGTGGGTATGAGCTCTGTATACGAACCCCTCTGCGCAGATTATTATTAATGATGCCTTGTCTCCAGTACTTCATTTGGGTAGAGGCACTCGTCAGGGCTGCCCTCTGTCCCCACTTCTTTTTGAACTATCATTGGAACCTTTGGCTACTAAAATACGCCAAGCCTCAGACTTGCAGGGCACTTCTGAATATCACATCAATCTGTTTGCGGATGATACACTTCTTCTCATTGATAAGGCAACCACTAACCTACCCAGAGTTATACAGCTTATTTGTGATGTTGGGACTTTTGCGGGCTTAAAGATCAACTTTGCTAAACCTGAGGTCCTGCCTATTTTTTGCCCTTGTCAGTGCGCCGAAATGCAGAATTTTCCTCTTTCATGGGCGGGGATAGGGATTAAATATTTAGGTGTTTTCCTCAGCGCAAATCATGCTTGGTTATACAAGAAGAACATATGTGATAAAGAGTCCATTCTTCAGTTGTGCTTCAGGTGGAGGGATCTTCCTGTGAATCTTCTTGGTTGGGTGGCCTTGACAAAAATGGTCATTCTGCTGAAACTATTTTACCCTCTTCAGATGCTCCCGGTATGGGTTAGGCTGCCGAAGGAACGTCTGTATAAGTCTATTATCAGTTCCTTTATTTGGCATGGTAAATGGCCACGCGTTAGCGTTTCTAAATTGGCCCTGGATAGGAATTTGGCAGGGTGCATCTCCCTGATCTTCGTATGTACAATGTAGCCATGATGATGTGGATTCATGAGCTTTTTTTTTTTGCCCTCAGTTCTGGGATAGTTGGTGGCACTGTATACATTATATACAAGTACTTTCTCTATACCTAGGGGGCTCACAATCTGAGTATTTTGTACCTGGGGCAATGGAGGGTCACAGGGAACTGCTGTGGGAATCGAACCCAGGTTACCAGGCTCAAAAAGCCTGCTGCACTAACCATTAGGCTGCGCCTCCACTCCCCTTCTCTCTGTTACTTTTTTCTCTGGTTATCGAGCCACTCGTGGCAAGGGTTCGATCTTCTATCTCTGGTGTCTGGGTGAACGGGAAACAGCACAAAATCAATCTCTTTGCAGACAATGTTCTTTTAACATTGATGAGACCTGAGGTCTCCCTACGGGGAGTTTTGGTGGGGGCTTATAGGGGGTTTTCAGGTTAACATGGTGAAATTGGGGGTGCTTAATGTTAGCATCCCCCTGCCCAGGAGATAGCATTGCGATCATGGTTTCCTTTTCACTGGGCACACTCCTCGCGTTATTTGTGTATCTATTTGGACCAGGAGGGGACTTGATTCTATGATTTCAAGTATAAGCCGATGCTGGGACAGATAGTGCAGGATTTAGATAGCTGGGCCAAACTGACTATCCTATTGGGTTGCATTAAAGTATTGAAGATTATGATTTTGCCTCTATTGTTACATTTGTTTGTGATGCTTCTGGTTTTGATCCCGTTTTAGGAGCTGGAACACATTCAGTATCTCTTTCAACTACTTATATGGGCGGGTTGGTGCTCCAGAGTGGCCCGGCATATACTCTGGTTGGATGGGGGATTGACGGTGCCTAATGTTCATAGATATTATTATGCTGCCCAGCTGAGGGTGCTATTGGTGTGGCAAGCACAGGAGGTCAAGCAGTGGGTAGAATTGGAGCAGGAAGGAAGGATGATGTCCCTTTGATACATCTCCCTTGATTACCTTCAGGTGATTGTTCTGGGAGGGGTGGGGGGAGGGGAAGACCCTACAGAGCGTTAACTTTGAAGATGTGGGAGGCGGTTAGGGTGGGATTGTTATTCCTGGTACACACCATTGAGGTAGAATGTGGAGTTTACTCCGGGGAGAGGACAAGCCCTGTTTCGCCGCTGGGAGCGGCAGGGTCTAGTATGTATGAGCCAATTATTTTGACCCGGTTACAGGGAAAGTGAGGACCTTTGGAGAGCTGCAATATGGGCTTTTGTCTAGGGATGTGTTTCCCTATTTGCAAGTGAAGCATTATCTCACAGGGCCCCAGGTCTAGGCAGATTTGAGATGGGGTAAGGGAGAGTTTGAGGGGCAACTGGGACTTGTGGTGCTGAAGGGGCTTCTCCCAGATTTATCACTGTCTGAACCACAGCGGGTCTTTTCCACATAAGTATATGGACCAATGAGAGACTGACACAGGCTTGGGGTGGGAGTCTGCCAGAGAATAGCTAAATTTGGTTTGTCAACTGTTATAATGGAGAATGTTTATAAGGTCCTGTTGCGGTGGTACTATACCCCGGTTAGGATGGCTAAAATGGGACTTGGCTAATCAGATTTGTGTTGGTAGGGGTGTGAGCAACGGGGGACATATGGTCATATGTGATGGGGATGCCCTATGGTCCAACCTTTTTGGGAGCATGTGTTCTCCATGTTCTATCAGATTTTGCAGGATGACTTGGAGCCCAGCATGGAACTGGCTTTTTTGAACATGCCGATGGCTCACCTGTTGGAGAGTGAGGATTTGCTGCGGAGACTTGGACTAATGGCGACAAGGGTGGTGATTGCCACCACCTGGAAAGTGTCTCAAGTTCCCTGCCTTTCTCGGGTGGTACGAAAACTGGACATTGGTATACTTTGTACCGCCTTATGGCACTTTGCCACTTTCGGGTATGCTCCTTTGCTAGGCACTGGGCTATCTAAAAATAAGTTAGAAAAAGTCCTATGGAGTTCCAGGATTATGAGTTATATTTGATTTGGCTCGGTAGTTGTCTTTTGGGGGGTGGGGGAGGGGAGTATTAGATTGTAGCAGTTAGGGTGTGTTTGCACTAGATGGATGCACTGAAGGAACCACTGTGCATCTATCTTATTTTGTGTAATTTTGGTATTGGTCACATTAATAAAGGTTTGTTATAAATGTAAACCAGTTTACATCTTTAAAAAAAACAAGTCAATCCCTTGGGAAGTTACATTATACAAATCTTCTGAAAAGTATAGTCTTTAGATTTCTCTTGAATAAGAGAAAATTCAACTGATAATTAAAACAAGGATACAAACTTTTCCATAATTTTGGTGCTTGTACTGCTTAAAGTCTCTGTTATATAATTTAAATAAGTCTTTTTGTTCCCTTAATAGAGGGCAAGGCAAAAATGAACTATGACAGGACCTTCTAACTCTATTATTGGGCAAAAATTCTAAATGGGCCAATAAATAGACTGGGCACTCACCATTGAGAATCTAGTACAGCAGACAGGACAACTCGAACAAGATCCTAGCCTCTGTAGGTAAATGACCCTTTACCAAGGTGACCTGAAGGTTATACGTAGTGACTTGTAATCCCTTATGCCCACCCCAAGAATGCTTTGTACATACCATTTCTAATTTCAAAGAGCTGCATGATAGCCTTACATGCTGCATCAGCTGCTACATCTCATAAGCATGCCATCCTTACATGTATGTAGTTACCACAGTACATGGGAACACTTTACCAGTGAAGTTTTTGTCTTTTGGTTCTTCCTTCTGCCATTTTATTCTTTTTTCCTATATGCCTCGCTCCTTCAGAGAAGAGAAAATATAGTTGTAAGCCCTATTGTAGAAATGGAAAAGGTTGACAGTGAAGTTGATATGGTAACAGTTTCTCCAGTAAGTACCCACAGTTCACATTCTTTGCCTGTCTGTTTTGGTCCATATTTTATTCATTGCTTTGCATGTCCAAATCAAATTTTGATCAGCCAAGTGAGTTAGACTTTAGGGGGGAGGGGTTGTCTCCTGTTTTTACCCAAGATTCTTTAACATTTAAAGTATTGTCTGGTATTTAACAGATTTTTATGAATGAAAATTAATAATCATAGAAGTGGTATTCAATGGTTAGTATTCTGTACTGTTTAGGCAGATTCCCACCCTATCTCAGGGTGGTTCAAGGCCCTACCCATAGTTCAGCATCTCCGCTTCCCCACCCCCATCCCATGTCCAGTATCTCCTCTCCCCTCCCCCCTTCACTTTCAGTTTCTGGGCTGCTGCTGACGTTGCCATCCCTACCTCCTCCTGGGCCGGCCCAGAGTTTAAAGAAGATTGAGTCCTGCATGGATCTTGTAAGTACAGACCTACACTGAACATATGAACATAAGAATAGCCATAGTGGGTCACCTGCTTCCAGCAGTGACCAATGCAGGTCACAACTATCTGACAGAAGCCCAATTAGTAGCAACGTTCCATGCTATCAATTCCGGGACAAGCCGAGCCTTCCCCCATGTCCATCTCAATAACAAACTATGGACTTTTCCTTTAGGAACTTGTCCAAAACTTTTTTTTTAACCCAGATACACTAACCACCATTACCACATCGTTCAGCAACAAGTTCCAGACCTTAACTATTCTTTGAGTGAAAAAAATATTTCCTCATATTTGTTTTAAAAGTATTTCTGTGTAATTCATTGTGTCCCCTAGTCTTTGTACTCATTATACACAACTCAGGATTTTGTAGACCTCAATCATATCCCCCCTCAGCCGTCTCTTTTCCAAGCTGAAGAGCCCTAAGTTCTTTATCCTTTCCTCATATGAGAGGAGTTCCATACCTTTATCATTTTGGTTGCTCTTCTTTGAACCTTTTCTGAAGTGCTGCTATGTCCCACCTCCCTCCGACAGGGAATCTACCTTGGAGGAACATGGAACAAGGCAACACTTGAGTGCAGGCCTATGCTTAAAGGGCCCACAGAGTGTTCAATCTTGTTTATGCTGGGCCAGTGCCAGAAAAGGTAGGGGGCAGCAGTGGCAGGCCTGGCAGAGGGAAGTTCTTGTGCACTGGAGCTTCGTTGCTGCTCATGGGGTGCCTAGTCCACATAGTGGCAGGGCCAGCTCTGGGTCAGTAGAATCATATAGGTCTGATTTTTAGATAGCCCATCTTGTCCTGCAAGAGCAGCCAAGCCTAGTGCTTTTGACTGTTTGTCCAATGCATTCTGGAACTTATAGTCTGTACATTTGTGTGTAAGATCACTGAGCAGTGCTATACCATTATTATTATTTATTATTTGTTACATTTGTATCCCACATTTTCCCACCTATTTGCAGGCTCAATGTGGCTTACATAGTACCGTAAAGGCGTTCGCCAATTCCGGTATGAACAAATACAAAGTGATGTTGTGGTAGAATAAAGTTCATGTGTAACAGACACGTTAGGGAATCGTAGGAAGGAAGAGTTAAGTTATGTCCATCTTACCTCTGTAGCTAGGGTTCGAAAGCGAACAGCATAGGCACCAACAGAACAATTGCCTTGTTGAATTCGTAGAAGTTCTGCAGCTGCAGAGGAGGGCTGTCCTGGCACATCGATAACTAACCGGAAGCAGCAAAGAAATTCTCCAAGATCAGTGAGTATAGGATCCTGTTGCTCCCAGAGAGCAGAGGCCCAAGCCAAGGTGGATCCGGAGAGTAGAGAGATGATATAGGTTATCTTGAGTCTATCCGTAGAAAAGGCTGCCTGTTGCATTTCAAACAGCATAAGATATTGGTTGAGGAATCCTCGGCAAGCAGAAGGGGTGCCGTTGAACCGGGGAGGCTCAGGAAGCTGCAACTCTGGAAGTAGGTAACATGGATCCGGACGCGTTGGTATTGAAGGGTTGACATCTGGGAACACACATCCTGTAGAACTCCGGACAGATGGTTTAGCTGGGCCTGTTGCTGCTGAAGAACCTGGGCCAACTCAAGACAGGTCGGGTTTGTCCGGCGAACTCATGGCTTCACGGGTTTCACCTGTGCTGACCGCCGTTCCCCAGAGGTTGAGCCCCTAGGTGCGGGCGGCCTACAGGACTTATGAGATGGAGCTGGAAGCGGGGTGGAAAACGTATCAGCCAGGCAGGCAACAGGCAAGAGAGTGATCCAGGTACAGGCAAAGTCAATAGGCAAACAACAGGTCAAGATAATAATCCAGGTACAGGCAAAGTCAATAGGCAAACAACAGGTCAAGATAATAATCTAGGTACAGGCAAAGTCAATAGGCAAACAACAGGTCAAGATAATAATCCAGGTACAGGCAAAGTCAATAGGCAAACAACAGGTCAAGATAATAATCCAGGTACAGGCAAAGTCAGTAGGCAGGCAGCAGGTCAAGAGAGTAATCCTGGTACAGGCAAGTCAGTAAGCAGGCAGTAGGCAAGAGAGTAATCCAAGCACAGGTAAAGTCAGTAGGCAGGCAGCAGGCGAGAGAGTAATCCAGGTATAGGCAGAGTCAGCAATGAAGGACAAAGTAGAGAAGAAGCAAACTACTGAGCAAGTAACAACTACCAAAGTAGAAGCCGAAGCATGGAGTCCAGGAAGAGCTCAGCTGATAAAGTGCTGGCATCTGACATCAGCAGGAACCAGCAGGGAGAAGGAGCACAGTCATAGGACAAGAGCAGGGGGAGGAGGAACCGGAGGACCAATAGGAGGGAAGCCAGGCAGAGGGAGAGCAGATACAGGTGCGTGGAAGCAAAGCAATCAAGGAGCCAGCAACTACTGTCTCTCTGAACAAACCCAGAGAAGAGCTACACACACATGGCTCAGGGCTGTGCCAGTCAAGTGTGCGTGTCAACGTAACTCCGCGCAGCCCGAGGACGCTGCTTGTGTTAAGGTAGGGGACATGACAATGGTAGGATTGGAAGTTGGGCCTCCCATAGAGAATAGCAAATTTCTCAAGCAATTTGACAATTTTAAAGACTCATTGAACTTTTCTGAAGAATTATAAATGGGATTTCATGGCACTGCAGAGCAACTTGGGATTTTTTTGAATTTCTACCAATTTTCTCCAAGTGCACTGATAAAAACTAATCTAATGGTTTATCTTACACTAGGCTGAATGCCACCTGTTTGCAGTTTGACTCCTTAAGTATCCAGATTTCATAGGCTACTGGAAGAGGAGAGAGAAGATAAGAGGTGATAGGATAGAAGCAAACTTTTTTCAGTGAGAAGAATGTTTTAGAATAAGGGATCATAGTTTGAAGATTTGAGGGGGTGAAGAGAAAACATCGGGAAGCGCTTTTTCATGGGAAAGCTTAAACATTGTCATGAGCTAGATGGTGGCAGCTAAAACAGTAATAGACTTTTTGTGCGTAAATGCTGTTTTACATGCATAAAATCCCTCTTATTCAATTGGAGTTCCTAAACCTGTTTAGTACAAAAAACTGTCTTTATTTTGATTCACTGACTGTCATATGCATTATGAATAAATGTCTTTTAGTGCAAATTTCACTCACCCTGTGGCTATGTATAAAGGTAGATTCTGGTATGAACTCATTAACATTAGGTTTGGGAATTTGCCTCTTAATTACCACAAAGATACAGGCATACAAGTGTGCTCTAATAAGAAGGCATATGCTTTTAGTGATCTGAGTGTAGGGGTGTAGGCAAAGTCCTGAAGTACATGTAGTTTATAAAATAAGAATTGTTCACCTACATACATTTACACCAGCTCCTGAGCAGGTATAAATGTACATGGCTGCATTTTGGCTGCTTTTGTGTACTGTTTTGTAAAGATACTTAGGTGCACAAAGGGCTCATTTTCAAAGCACTTAGACTTACCAAGTTCCATAGTAACCTATGGAACTTGGTAAGTCTAAGTGCTTTGAAAATACATATCCATGTGTCCAAAATAGGCACCTACCTGGCCTCATCACCTAGGTGACTTGTTATAAAATTACTTTCTAAGAGGGAATGGAATAAGCGCAAAGGATCCTTAGTTGCTACAAGTGAAGAAAGCAGCAAGCACAAACTGGAGATGCACTGTACACAACTGGTTCAGTGGTGGTTTGGTGGGCTCTCAGCATTTCTTTGCAGACCAGCAGGGGAATGCAGACATTTCTTGGCGGTGTCACTGATTGAAGCAGCGCGTTAAAGCCATCTTTCTAGGCATCTCTTAGCCTGCACCAGGCATCCCACACTACCAGTAGTCCCTTCCTTTGACTGCAGCCCACTGCAGATACAGTTCTCCTCCTCTCCCACAGAAAGCCTTTTCTTTAAAGAAAGAAAAGAAAAAAGCAAGCAAGCAAGCAAAAAGGACAATGTAAAAGATTAGAAGTCTAAACAATTTCCAAAACAGCCAGAGAAAAGGAAATATGAAACTAAATTGTACTCTGTCACTACAGCAATCCATCTCTCTCCTTATTGCCATGATACCAGTGGATGTCTTTTTTTTTCCTTCCTGAAATCCCCTAGGCCCACTACAGCAGCATTGTGGAAATATCAATGACTTTAGCCATACACCAAGAAGCAGTTCACTTACCACCAGCGGCAGGAACCCAAAGAGCACAGGCTGCACAGCACCAGGACCACTTCTGTGCTCCCTCCCACCCCTATTTGTGGGGTCTTAATTCAGTGCCTGCCCAGCTGTGAGCCTAAAAAAAGAAATCCTCCTCTGTAGAATGCAGTAAAGTTAAGCAGAAATCTTTCTTCCACAAGGCTGTCCGTCTCAGGCAGACTGCAGGGAGACACGGTAGACAGGACACAATACTAGAAAGAAAGATCCTGATTAGAAATCCTCCTACATTCGGAGGAGGCGGAGGGAGGAAAACTACACAAATCCCCAGTAAGGAGGGGAGAGTACCTGCAAAACAACAAAGAGAACAGAGTTCCACCAGGATCAAGTCTCTTCTGTTTCCAGAGCCTTCTATGGCTCCCCCTTCCCCAACCTTTCTTCACTAGCTATCAGAACACTGGCATTCAGCTACTGAGGCTATTTGTGCAGGACAGTGCTGCCCTCTTAGAATCCTCTGGATCTGACCCCTTTAACAAGTTATGAAACAAAAAGTGAGGAGAGTGGATGAGGATACCAACAATTATATTTTACAATTGTAGACATCTCTTCGGAGAGGAGTATTGCAAGTCCGTTCTGTTTTTCAACATATATTTTATATATATCTTTTTGAAGAGAGGAGACCTGAGAGGATTGTGTTTCGTTACTTCCCCTGGAGTACATATTCTATGTTACATCTTCTGAGGTTACAAAGACCCCTGAGGCAGGCCATTGGGCCGAAACACGGCCGTGTCGGGTCATTTTTATGTACATTGTCATTTTTTAATTTTTTAATCTTTTATTTTACAAGTGAATAAATACATAATTGTTGGTATCCTCATCCACTCTCCTCACTTTTTGTTTCATATCCCACGGTTTCGTGAGGGTTTTTACCTCCTTTTTTGTTCTTCCCTTTAACAAGTTCACATCCAGTGTAACCTCACACTGCCCACTGACAATCACACCCACTTCAGTCACTGCCACTCTCCCACCACAGAAAGTGGTCTCCAGAACCCTACGAGTAACCCTTGTACCAAGATGTCTCTCAGATCCTCCAAAGTCTCCTCTCACCAGTGGGAAGAGAGAGAAAAAAGACAACAATACATTCATCTGTTATTAGTTTTATTTTGTAACTTCACTATGTACAAACAAACCCACAGTAATCCATGTGCAATGTTGCTAGCTAGATAATCTAGACTGGTCAACAGGAGGGACTGTTGGTAGCACAGAAATCCCCACATAGACTCAGCGAGGCCAAAACAGGAAGGGAGCTCTAGAGCAGTGACACAGACAATATTGAGGCATATTTTCAAAGCACTTAGCCTTCCAAAGTTCCATAGGTTTCTATGGAGCTTCAAAGGCTAAGTGCTTTGAAAATATGCCTCAAATGTCATCACCATGAAGCATGGTTGCATTCACCTATTAACAGAGAACGCCTCTGCTCTGTATGACTAGAAGTTATGCTAGAACTTAGAGGTCATAGCAGTTACACAGGTAGCCACATAGACAAATTGTCTTACAGGACTGGAATGGCAGAATCAAACAGTGACTGTGGATCAGTCTGCTAGGTGGCATGTTCCATAATTAGCACAAATCCTAATTTAAATGGAATTTCTCTTGTAGCTGGGTCTGTCTGGCATGCTGCATGACTGATCTGGGAGGCTCACTAAAAATGGTAGCTATTTAGATCATACTGTGACAGCAAAACCAAACTAACAATGGGGTTGGTCTGGCAGGCTGCAAGTTTTCTAATTAACAGGGCAATTCTATAACTTGACACCAAGATGTAGATGTCATAATGGGTCCACTTAGTGCCAGTTCTGTATTGGCTTCAGGGCGTAGCTAAGCCGTTATTGAATACTAGCCCAAAGTCATGTTGGCACACTTAAGACAGGTCAACATCTGGCTTAAGTTGACGCACCTTAGTGCACCATGTAACACACAGAACTGATAGTATTTTTATAATCTCAAGCTTTGCCCCCATGTAGGCTCTCATGCTGTTAAATGCTAAGTGACTTTGGCATGTATGTTATAGAATAGTGCTTAGCACTTACACACGTTACTTTTATTATTGTATCCCTTACACATGCCAAGTTACAAAGTTGCCCTTTAAAAGTCTTAATGGAAATGCAGCTGCTCAAATCGCCAGCTCTGTAGAGCAAACTACAAAGGGACATAAAAAGCCAGATGCTTGTATAATAGCCATACTGGTGGTATTGGTTATTTGTATTACAGGGTCTTGTGCTTAGTTAACAGGAAAGGTGGGAGCTGAAGGAAACTAAATGAGGATCTTGTATGCTCTTCTAACCAAGATGGTGAAATAGAAAGGAGGAAGACCCACACCTATCCTGGATCAGGAAGAAACTTGCGAGTGGTCACTCTGTAGCAGACAGCTGAAATGTGTTCTTATCAGTGTAGACAGGCAGACCAGATGGGCCAGAAAATCTTTTTCTTTTTATCATATACTATGTTACTTTGATTTCATCCTTTCCTTTTCTCCGAAACTGAAAGACTAGGAAAAGCAAATGTCTCCCCACAGTATGTTTCAGCTGGACATCAGATTTGTAACTGATCAGAATTCCATTTCACATCGAGTTTAATTTTCCTCTTAATATTTATTTTCTTGCAGTTTGATTTTGGAGACACTGTTGTTCATCAGGCCATACATACCATAGAATACTGCCTGGGCTGCATTTCTAATACTGCTTCCTACCTACGACTGTGGGCTCTAAGCTTAGCTCATGCACGTAAGCATTTTTTAATTTATAAATTGCAGGGTGCTCGTGAAATGGATGATGTGGGGCTAACCAGGACTGGATCGACTTGCTCACTGAGGAGGAAGCAAGGTGGAGGAGGACTTCAGAGTCCACTTGTTCCACCCTTCTCCTGGTTCACTGTGTCTCTCTTATTGTCTGCTGCATATCACGGCATACATTTTACTCTTGGAATTCTGCACAACTGTGGAATGCACAATTTGCACAGATTTCCCCATCTGCATAATTCACAGAATTCTGCCCTTGCTTTGCAGGATTTGGTGCAGGCACAAGCAGCAGCTGCTCTGCTCATGCTCTCTCCCCCTCCCCTGCACAGATTGTTCAGCAAGAGAAAGAAGAAGTGAAGGTCTATACGTTGGGCTACTTCCTCTTATGCCAGCTAAGGTCCAGCTGTTTGAACCATGGAGCAGTACGAAGACCTGTACAGGTCACAGAATTCTATGTGTTGTGCAGAGGTGTGGGGAATTCTGCGCAAATTCTGCGTTGCACAAAATCCCCCCAGGTGTAAACACAGGCATTTACAGTGACCCCCCCCCAGAGGTGAACATTAGCTGTTGCACAAATTTACACTTCAGAGGTGTAAATGTGCAAGTTTATAAAATACATACATTGCAACTCCATCCTATCTCTGCCCAGAGTATGCCTCCAGGAATGTCTAGTTGAGAAAATGTTCCTAGGGGTGGATGCTTTACACACAGAAAATGGATGAGTAGCCTAATGGTTAGTGCAGCAGCCCGAGAACCTCCATTTCCCCAGGTACAAAGTAAGTACCTGTGTATAATGTGTAAACTGCTTTGATTGTAACCACAGAAAGACAGTTTATCAAAACCCATCCCCCTATTATAAAATTACCCACAGGGAGGACAGTTTTCAAATGGATCCAGGTGCATGAAAACAGATTAGCAGCTCCAGCAGTGGGGAAAGCCAATGCTAGACAGACTTCTACAGTCTGTGTCCCGTGTATGCCAAGTGAATTATTTAGGTTTATGTATCCCTTACTAGAGTAGTATGGACCAGCCACCCCCTAATAGGTGGAATAAATAAACCAAGGCTACGTAGGTATGAGAAATGCAATTGTTTGTTACTTACCAAGCATAGATAACAAATAGTAATTTCTCATGAGAGTACAGCCAAAGCCAATTTGCAGAGATAAAAGACCCATGGCTACATATGAGAAAGCAATAGGATTTATTCCTTATAAGAAAAACAATTATTTTATTATTACTTGTCAATGCAGATACAATTGATTATTTTCTCATGGGAGAGCAGCCCTGCTTGCACAAAGGTACTGGCTGTGACTGTCTCCATTGAAGTAGGAAGTACACTTATTTTTATATGTCCATTCAGGATACAGGTAATATGACAGTAATTACACCTTATTGGATCTATGGTAATGGTTAATATTTCTTAGAATTCTACTGTACGTGCTTGGATGTTTTTAGCATTAGTTAGAAAGCTTGGCCTTCTCCCTGTGAGACCACTCAGTTCTGCATTCTGACCATATCTTCTTGAGTGTAACTGACTCTGCCCTGTTGGTAGGCCGCACCATCCTGTTATTGAGGTTTTTGCACCCTAGCCCCTTCCTCATTTTGCTGCATGACGGTGTCACAACAGCTCATGAGTTCTACTGTAACTCTAAAGTTCAGATTAGAGGTACAGGCCTGTAAGCTTCTCTGTCATTTTTAGATCCTGAACCAAAGTCAGGCCTTGAACCAAAGCTCATGGCTGTAATGATAATAGACATCTGCCCCTTTGAAGGTCTTCGAGGGTAAGACCGTCACAAAATATGGGAATTGCTAGTTCTCCTTGCAAGTAACCTAGTCCTGTACCTAGGTGTTTGCTTTCACCTCAAAATCAAATCTTGAGCTAGTTCTTTATTACCATAAGCTCAAAAAGGACATGGTTAGTGCTCTGATTGTAGGCTGTCTTAGGTTGCAGGCATCCTAGAATCCCTAAGCAGGTTGGGAGTTCCGGGCCTTACATACCCGTCATGGCCATACAATCGCATGAGTACTAAGAGGTGGCTATAACATAAGAGAGACACTTATGGGGGAGGGAACCCATGTGAGCAAGGGTATACCAAAGGTATGGTCCAAAAAGGAGGGCAACAGGATGGCATGGTATCAAAGTGGCAGGCTACTATTATGGTTGATAACTGAGTGATTCCAGGGAAGAATGAAAAATGGTTGCAGGGTATAAAATAAAACATACTCTAAAAAAAAAAAAATCTTCTATATCTGCAATATAGGAGACAGAGGGAGAGAGGCGCATGTTAACATATATGGTACCATCTACAGGGATAACTTGCATGCGTGCAGACATGGTATCATAAGCGTTATGTACTTCAGCTTGTAATGGTTCATACAGTGCATAGGCAGCCACTGTGGGATCTGTTTCAGTTAAAGCAGTTTCAATCAAACATTGCACCAGACCTCTAACACAAGGGATTATACAACATCCCACAAATACAAATACAGCAATTACTATAATAATAGTAGTTGCTGTAGAGACAAAAAATTTTTTCCATTTTCCAAAGGCACTATCCAACCATCCAGTCCAGGAAGTATCAACTCCAGAATTCTCCACAAGTTCATCAGCTAAAGTGGAAAGGCCCTTTAAAGCTTTAGTAATTGTGCCGTCTGGGGCGGTGTTGTTAGGGATGAATGTACAGCATTAGGTTCCTAGCATCACATAGACTCCGCCTTCTTTTGCAAGAATCCAGTCAAAAGCCATGCGGTTTTCCCAAGCTATCAGGCTTGTGCCATCTAATTGATCAGCAATACCTACAACAGCATCTCTAGTGTAATTTATGAACCGCTGTTGGTTGTAATAAATGTAATTAATCCAGTCGACTTTTTTGTTGATGATAGACCACCAAAATATTGTGGTCGGTGATCTCAAAATCTCGTGTGTGAGTGAAGTCAATTATGGCGATAAGGCCAAGGGCTAAGAAATGTGTAATATACATATTTGTTAGTATGGTAGTTCAAAAGTTTGCGTTAGCAATTGTCCAATAGATAGCTCAATTAATGTTTACGGGAAAGGGATGGTTATGGCTCCTATGGTAGAGGAAGATGGTCCTACAAGATTAACAAACCCAAACAGCTCGGGAATCCTGTCCCCAACCTGTCTGAAAAAGTACCAAGGTTGCCAATCTCTTTCCAATACCGCATAAGTAATGAGCCAAAACGTCACCTGCTCCCCTGTATTAGGTCCGGGTAGTGGGATACTCCCTTGCTCTACTCTTATTCTAGCAAATCCACAGTTCTTCTTCTAATATGATTGTTGTTCCTGGCCCTGTCGTCCAGGAATCTATTAAGGGTGCACACAATTTGCAAAACCTGGTAAGAGCATCCCAGGCCAGGTTATCATCCGTGCCTGGATCCCATGCCAAAACGGGTCTCGTGTAGGCTCTGTTCATACAGCTGTAATCTGTAGGAAAGGAAGAATATTCTAAACAGCAAATAGTAAAATACCAAAAAGGAAAATAAGCAGGAAGACAAGTCCTAAAGCTATGAGTAATCAGTCAAAAATCTGAAGGGAATTGTTGGTTCGTGTAACTGATTCCTCTATCATGTAAGGAAATCAAAACTTAAACAACAGTATGTTGAATTTAAGTCTTAGTTAAGGGTAACTTGAGCAGAAAAGCAAGTATGAAAGTGGAGACAATTAAAAGTCCCACAAGGGTTAATTTTAAGTGCAGGGCAGGCTTTATTTTTTTTTAACAGTCATACGTTATGAGTGCAGGTCCTGTATATCTCGGTGGGGGAGCGGAAGACATTGTATAGTAACATAATAAATGACAGCAGATAAAGACCTGTATGGTCCATCCAGTCTGCCCAACAAGATAAACTCATTTTACATGGTATGTGATACTTTATATGTATACCCGAGTTTGATTTGTCCTTGCCTTTCTCAGGGCAAAGACCATAGAAGTTTGCCCAGTACTGTTCTTGTACTAAGTTCTGAAGCTAACATCGAAGCCCCTTAAAATTTATACTCCAGCCCATCCCTATCCAGTCACGATCAGGGCGTAGACCATAGAAGTCTGCCCAGCTCCCGTTTTGTTTCTCAATTACTGGCGTCACCACCCAATCTCCGCTAAGATTCCACGGAACCATTCCTTCTAAACAGGATTCCTTTGTGTTTATTTATTTATTTATTTATTTGTTACTTATATCCCACATTTTCCCACACATGCAGGCGCAATGTGGCTTACAGAGAATTACATAAGAGTACAAACTTAACAGCTTAGGCAAGCATAAAGAAGTAAACATGGGGGAAGAAACTAACAAAGTGAACTAAGTAGGGTGAGGGACAAGGGATGTTTTAATCAACATGGTAAATTGAGGGATAAGTCTTAGCAAAGAGGAATGTCTTTAACAACTTCTTAAAAAGGGCATGGTCCACTTGAGTTTTAAGGTGGCGAGGTAACGTGTTCCAGTATTTGGGACTCCAGTAACGGAAAGACGAGGCGAAGATTTTCTTATACTTGACTCCCTTACAATTCGGGAAATGGAGGTGAAGATAGGACCGAGCAGCAGGGTTGGCATTTCTAGGCGGAAGGTCAATCAAGGGGAACATGTATTCCGGGGCAACCCCATAGATGATTTTCCTGCTTATAATCGAACGAGAATAACGCCCAAGTTCCGACCTAAATCGGGAGATGGGCGTTCTTCTCACAAAAACAAATAAAGCGGCATAATCGAAAGCCGAACTTTGGACGCTTTCAACTGCACTCCGTCGCGGATGCGGACAAAGTTGACGGGGGAGTGTCGGAGGCGTGGTGAAGGCGGAACTGGGGCGTGGTTATCACCCAAACAGAGATGGGCGCCCTTCGCCGATAATGGATGCGTTTGTAGCTAGAATTTAGGGCACTTTTCCTGGACCCTGTTTTTTGACGAATAAGGCCCCAAAAAGTGCCCTAAATGACCAGATGACCCCCAGAGGGAGTCGGGGATGACCTCCCCTGACTCCCCCAGTGGTCACTAACCCCCTCCCACCACAACAAATGATGTTTCACAACTTTTTACTTTCACCCTCAAATGTCATACCCTCCTCCCAAGCAGCAGTATGCAGGTCCCTGGAACAGTTGTTAGGGGGTGCAGTGGACGTCAGGCAGGTGGACCCAGGCCCATCCCCCCCCTACCTGTTACAATTGTGCTGCTTAATGCTACTAGTCGTCCAACCCCCCCCCAAACCCCCTGTACCCACATGTAGGTGCCCCCCTTCACCGCTTAGGGCTATAGTACTGGTGTAGACTTGTGGGCAGTGGGTTTTGAGGGGGATTTGGGGGGCTCAACACCCAAGGGAAGGGTGCTATGCACCTGGGAGCTCTTTTACCTTTTTTTTTGTTTTTGTAAAAGTGCCCCCTAGGGTGCCCGGTTGGTGTCCTGGCATGTGAGGGGGACCAGTGCACTATGAATCCTGGCCCCTCCCACGAACAAATGCCTTGCATTTATTCGTTTTTGAGCTGGGCGATTTCATTTTCCATTATCGGTGAAAAGCAAAAACGCCCAGCTCACACCTTGGCGAATAAAGCATGGGCGTCTATTTTTTTAAAAAATACGGTTCACTCCGCCCCTTCACGGACCCGTTCTCGGAGATTAACGCCCATGGAGATAGGCGTTTCTGGTCGATTATGCCCCTCTTTATGTGTTAGGGAGCAGATCTTAAAAGCAATGCGCTCCTGTACAGGTAGCCAATGAAGTTTAAAGCGTAGGGGGTCAGCGTGTGCAAAACGCCGCTCGTTTAGGATGAGCCTCGCCGCGGTGTTCTGAGCCGTTTGGAAAGTTTTCAGTAAGGAGGCCTGGCAACCCACATAGATACCACTACAATAGTCCAGGTGGGATAGGACAAGCCAGTGGACAAGGGTACGGAACAAGTCTCTGGGAAGGAGGTATCTGATACGTCGAAGCCTCCACATGGCCTGGAACATTTTTTTGGAGACCAAGTGTACATGATCAACCAGCTGGAGATGTGAATCCAGGTGCACTCCCAAAAGTCTCATGCATGTTTGAATTCCATTATCGTTTTCATCTCCACCGCCTCCCGCGGGAGGGCATTCCACATATCCACCACCCTCTCCATGAAAAAATACTTCCTGACATTAGTCCTGAGTCTACCCCCCTTCAACCTCAATTCATGTCCTCTAGTTCTATCGCCTTCCCGTCTCTGGAAAAGATTCATTTGCGGATTAATACCTTTCAAATATTTGAACGTCTGTATCATGTCACCCCTGTTTTTCCTTTCCTCCAAGGTATACATGTTCAGGTCAGCAAGTCTCTCCTCGTACGGTTAGCAATGCAAATCCCATACCATTTTTGTAGCTTTTCTTTGCACTGCTTCCAGTCTTTTTACATCTTTAGCAAGATACAGCCTCCAAAACTGAACACAATATTCCAAGTGGGGCCTCAACACCTCCTTTCTTCTGCTGGTTATGCCCCTCTCTATACAGCCTAGCATCCTTCTGGCGATGGCCGTCGCCTTGTCGCATTGTTTCTTCACCTTCAGATCCTCGGACACCAACACCCCAAGGTCTCTCTCCTGAGTCGAGCTTACAAATCCCTCCTATCCGGTATCTCTCTTTTGCGTTTCCGCAACCCCAAGTGCATCACTCTACACTTCTTGGCATGAAAAGCAATTCTGAAGAGCGAGCGTCTTTCCCAACGTGAGACCACATTTCACCGTTACTGGTGTCTTCAGGGGAGTGAGTGTTCCATACTCTTACAAACTTTTGTCTTCAGATTTAAATATCGGCTTGCTACAGGTGGGTACTCCACAAGCTTAGCCCCGCAATCAAAAGCATGTTGTCGCATTGTGTCACTGAGCACAGACACTATGATTGAGTGTCACAGTTAGCAGCAGCACAACACTATGAGGGCTCTATCGGTCACCTCTACTGCACCTAAAGCCTCATGGATTTGAGATAAGTGGACTATACAATCAGTTCCTTTATGTTATAAGTTATAACTGCTTATTAGGGTGGAGTAGGGAGGTTGGCAAGTGCTGTGATGTTTTTCAGTTGAAGTGCTGATTCGTTACCGTGACAAATGAGATTAGCACAACAACACATACTGAGCACTGCAAATTAAAAATTAAAAAATTATATGATATACAGTGGGGGAAATAAGTATTTGATCCCTTGCTGATTTTGTAAGTTTGCCCACTGACAAAGACATGAGCAGCCCATAATTGAAGGGTAGGTTATTGGTAACAGTGAGAGATAGCACATCACAAATTAAATCCGGAAAATCACATTGTGGAAAGTATATGAATTTATTTGCATTCTGCAGAGGGAAATAAGTATTTGATCCCCCACCAACCAGTAAGAGATCTGGCCCCTACAGACCAGGTAGATGCTCCAAATCAACTCGTTACCTGCATGACAGACAGCTGTCGGCAATGGTCACCTGTATGAAAGACACCTGTCCACAGACTCAGTGAATCAGTCAGACTCTAACCTCTACAAAATGGCCAAGAGCAAGGAGCTGTCTAAGGATGTCAGGGACAAGATCATATACCTGCACAAGGCTGGAATGGGCTACAAAACCATCAGTAAGACGCTGGGCGAGAAGGAGACAACTGTTGGTGCCATAGTAAGAAAATGGAAGAAGTACAAAATGACTGTCAATCGACAAAGATCTGGGGCTCCACGCAAAATCTCACCTCGTGGGGTATCCTTGATCATGAGGAAGGTTAGAAATCAGCCTACAACTACAAGGGGGGAACTTGTCAATGATCTCAAGGCAGCTGGGACCACTGTCACCACGAAAACCATTGGTAACACATTACGACATAACGGATTGCAATCCTGCAGTGCCCGCAAGGTCCCCCTGCTCCGGAAGGCACATGTGACGGCCCGTCTGAAGTTTGCCAGTGAACACCTGGATGATGCCGAGAGTGATTGGGAGAAGGTGCTGTGGTCAGATGAGACAAAAATTGAGCTCTTTGGCATGAACTCAACTCGCCGTGTTTGGAGGAAGAGAAATGCTGCCTATGACCCAAAGAACACCGTCCCCACTGTCAAGCATGGAGGTGGAAATGTTATGTTTTGGGGGTGTTTCTCTGCTAAGGGCACAGGACTACTTCACCGCATCAATGGGAGAATGGATGGGGCCATGTACCGTACAATTCTGAGTGACAACCTCCTTCCCTCCGCCAGGGCCTTAAAAATGGGTCGTGGCTGGGTCTTCCAGCACGACAATGACCCAAAACATACAGCCAAGGCAACAAAGGAGTGGCTCAGGAAGAAGCACATTAGGGTCATGGAGTGGCCTAGCCAGTCACCAGACCTTAATCCCATTGAAAACTTATGGAGGGAGCTGAAGCTGCGAGTTGCCAAGCGACAGCCCAGAACTCTTAATGATTTAGAGATGATCTGCAAAGAGGAGTGGACCAAAATTCCTCCTGACATGTGTGCAAACCTCATCATCAACTACAGAAGACGTCTGACCGCTGTGCTTGCCAACAAGAGTTTTGCCACCAAGTATTAGGTCTTGTTTGCCAGAGGGATTAAATACTTATTTCCCTCTGCAGAATGCAAATAAATTCATATACTTTCCACAATGTGATTTTCCGGATTTAATTTGTGATGTGCTATCTCTCACTGTTACCAATAACCTACCCTTCAATTATGGGCTGCTCATGTCTTTGTCAGTGGGCAAACTTACAAAATCAGCAAGGGATCAAATACTTATTTCCCCCACTGTACATATTTTGTTAAGATAGTTGTAATTGATTCTGGTAATACTTGAACATCTTATTGAAATTTTATATACCAGATAGCAGAAACATAGGCACCCAAATTGGTAACATTAAATTTTAACTACCAGACCCTTGACCATTCTTCTAACGTTCGGAGATCCCTTCTCATCGTTTCTACTCCCTCCAGGGTATCCACTCTATTGGCTATTTTCGTGTCATCCGCAAAAAGGCACACCTTTCCTTCCAACCCTTCAGCAATATCTCCCACAAATATATTAAACAGAATAGGTCCCAGCACCGACCCCTGAGGAACTCCACTGCTCACCTTAATTTCCTCCGAGCAGATTCCATTTACCCCCATCCTCTGCCACCTGTCGGTCAACCAGTTTCTTATCCAGTTCACCACTTTCGGTCCTAAGTTCAACCCTTTCAGCTCATTCACGAATCTTCTGTGGGGGACAGTATCAAAGACTTTGCTGAAGTCCAAGTAGATTACATCTATGTCCCTCATCCAGTTCTTTGGTCACCCAGTCAAAAAAGTATGAGATTCGTTTGGCAGGATTTTCCTTTGGTAAAGCCATGTTGCCTCGGGTCCTGTAACCCATCGGCTTCTAGAAAGCTAACTATCCTTTCTTTCAGCAGCAACTCCATTATTTTTCCTACCACTGACGTGAGACTTACTGGTCTGTAGTTTCCCACTTCTTCCCTGTCTCCACTTTTGTGGACCACATCTGCTCATCTCCAATCTCGCGGAACCTCTCCCATCTCTAAAGATCTATTAAATAAATCTTTAAGAGGTCCTGCCAGGACTTCTCTGAGCTCCTTCAGTATCCTGGTATGTATCCCATCCAGCCCCATAGCTTTGTCCACCTTCAGATTATCCAGCTGTTTATAAACTGTTTCTTCCGTAAATGGCGCAGTATTCACTCCATTCCCAGATGTTCCCTCAACAGCCAACGGTGGTCCTTTTCCAGGATTTTCCTCCGTGAACACTGAAGAGAAATAATTGTTTAGCACGTTCGCTTTATCTTCATCACTCTCCACATAGCCATTCTCATTATCTTTCAGTCTCGCAATTCCATACCTATCTCTTCTCCTTTCTCCGGTATATCTGAAAAAGGTCTTGTCACCTCTCTTTACATCTTTAGCCATTTTTTCTTCCGCTTGTGCTTTCGCTAGCCGAATTTCCCTCTTCGCTTCTTTGAGTTTAATCCGATAATCTTTTCCGTGATCCTCTCGTTGCGTTCTTTTGTATTTCTTGAACAGAGCCTCTTTTGCTCTTATTTTTTCAGCTACTTGTTTGGAGAACCATTTAGGCTTCCTGCTTCTCTTGTTTTTGTTTACTTTCCTCACAGAAAGATCAGTCGCCATATTTATAGCAGCTTTTAGCTTGAACCACTGTTTTTCCACTTCTCCTACGCCTTCCCACACCAACAGCTCCTTCTTCAGGTATTCCCCCATTTTATCAAAATCCTGTACTTTGAGTTTTGTGCATCCGCACTCCGCCTTCACCCTTATATCAAACCATACGGTGTGATGATCACTATTATATAGGTGGGCACCCACCCGGATATCGGAAACACTACCTCCATTAGTAAGCACTAGATCCAGCATCGACCCTTCCTTCGTGGGTTCCGTCACCATTTGTCTGAGCAAGGCACTGACAGGTATCCACAATCTCCCTGGTTCTTTCCGATTTCGCAGATGGGACGTTCCAATCCATGTCAGACAAATTGAAATCTCCCAACAATAGCACCTCCCCTTTCATTCCAATCTTCTATCAGATCCTTGTCTAACTTCTCCGTTTGCGCAGGAGGTCCGTAGATAACCCCATGTGGATACAGGTTCCATCTTCTCTTTCCAGGATGATCCATAAAACTTCTTCTTTTCCCCAGGTTCCCCGCATTTCAGCCGCTTTGATATTGTCTCTCACATACAGAGCCACTCCTCCACCCATTCAGCTCTCTCTATCCTTCCTAAATAGATTATAGCCCGGTACGGTCACATCCCATTCATGAGAATTGTTTAACCACGTCTCCGTATTAGCAACAGTATCTAAGTTTTCTTCAAACATCAGGGCTTGCAAGGCTTGAACCTTTTTTCTTAGACTACGAGCATTTGTGCACATAGCTTTCCATGTGCTTAGTGAGTTTGGGTGTTTTTTTATATTTACATGACCTTTCCCTCTGCCATCATATTAATTCTGGGGGTGACTTTCCGAAATCCCATTTTTTTGTCACCCCCACCCTCTAGTTTAAAGAGGGTGGGGGTGACAAAAGGAAACGTGATTTCAGAAAGTCACCCCCAGAATAAACATGATGGAAGAGGGAAAGGTCATGTAAATATAAAAAAACACCCAAATTCGTTAGTGGAGCTTAACGAGTCATGTATTGTAATCATACTATTAGACTGTTGGTTCAATAACTATTAACGTGACTGTTGGGCAAACTGGATGGACCATGCAGGTCTTTATTTGCCGTCATTTACTATGTTACTATGTAGCTCCTTTAAGTATATCTGGCCTTTATATTCCAAGAGTCACTCATTTGTACTCTGTAACAAAGTTGCTGACTGCTCAATTCATACTCTCATTTTTACAAATTACTATCAGTAATTTTAATGATAATTGGCAAAGCTGAAAAGAAAGAGAGAGAGAGCAGAACCCCCCCCCCCCAAAAAAAAAGTAACTGATATTTTCAAGAAAGTTAATATTGCTTTCGAGTTTGCAAATCCTCTGACCATTTGTTTACAATTTACATTAACTGGAAATGTTCCCATTTCAATCAGTCTGTTACAGATGGCTACAGTTCAGAGAGAATTTATTTATAAATAAAAAGTGATTTATAGTTTTAAGTTCCTTCCTTTTTCTTATAGTGACCTACATGTTATGACAGAAGTGCTTTTGCTGCCTTCTGCCACTGTATTAAGTAATTACATTGTCCTTTGGTTGTGAAGCTCATCTGCAATGGATGGTTTCACTGAATTAAGAAGGTAATTTTGTAACGGGCTGATTAACGTGTGCAATATGATATGTTTGTATGGAATACAGTTCCAAAATATGTCTGAGTTGAGTCATTCTTGCCTAGGTTTAAGTCAGGCTTAAAGGATTACTTCTCTTCCTAGGCTTTTGGGACAGATATTTTTCAGTGCAGCGTAAGAGGGAGAAGGGGGGGGGGGGGCATCCACATTACAGCCCTTCTTTTTCTTTGTGGCTTTTATTTTTTATTTTTCTTTTTGTTTTCCTCCCCCATTTATTTGCTTTGTTTTTTCCCCCTGGTTTTACATTATTGAATGTCTTGATAAATGACGGTATTTTAAGCCTTCTAATAGCCATAAGGCTACATGAGCGACATCGGTTCTCAAAGGGAAAGTATGTGCATACTTCCCCCTTTGAAAATTATCCCATCAACATACCTACACGCATTTTTGCATGCTGTGTAGTACCCTCAGAATTTTCAAGGAAAGTGTGCACATGCTTTTGAGAATATAGAAGTATGTGTCTGTCCAAAATCTGCTCCCAGGAACAGCTTTATTCATCACAAAAAATATGTGCAGAATGGCATTACCAGCATACTTTTGCCCACATAAAATTGGGCAATTTTAAAACAGGCCGCTCCCATGGATAAGCTACGGGTTTTAAGTACAAAAATAGCTTGGAGAATGATGATCCTCAGGGAAGATAAATTTTTCAAAAGCATTTTTGTGAGTATAGTAGCACACTATGAGCTAGAGTGATAATTTTCCATGTTTAAAATCATGTTTTATACACAGGAAATGATTGTTGCAGAATGTGCATGCCCCAGAAAAGATTTGCCCGTTTGTGTACAATCTGTGTGTCGACATTCCCGAGTGTGGGGTTTGGGTGCAGCTGAGGTGGAGTTGTGACAACACGTATACTTACTTTGTAAAGTACATCCATATACCCATAAATTATTATTATTATTACATTTGTATCCCACATTATCCCACCTTTTTGCAGGCTCAATGTGGCTTACAATAAAGCCTCAGGAGGTATACATTTATGTGAGAGCACTAGTACATGGCTGGGACTGGCAGTCTATCTTATAAAGACATATAGGTACATATGTTATTTTTTTATAAAATAGGCATAAAAGAGCTTTTTTTTTTTTTTTGTAAATGTAGGCATCCTCTTAGTCCCCTTCCCAACCCACACTCGTCCTAATCTTTACTGTTGCTTTGATTGCAGTAGCCTTGCTAATCGAGAACAGGAATCACTTGCCTTTGACCTTGAGACAATTCACTTTTGAAAATAAAACTAATCCATTAATGCTGTTAACAACTTTTCTGATCTTTCTGGGCAGAGCTTTCAGAAGTGCTATGGACCATGGTCATCCACATTGGTCTCCATGTGAGAAGTCTGGGTGGAGGATTTGGCTTGTTCTTCATGTTTGCTATATTTGCAGCCCTTACAATTGCAATCCTGCTAGTCATGGAAGGCTTGTCTGCATTCCTTCATGCTCTGCGTTTACACTGGTAAGAGTCTTATGAAATCTAAATTTGTTGTTCTGTTTTGCTAAATAATCCCTGTAACTGTGTCAGCAGACTAAAGAGTGATAAACCACTTTAAGTTCTGGAGATATCCCTTTATGAAAATGTGTTGGTGTAATTCAGTTCTTTGAGGACAAGCAGGACATAATTTGCCGCCTATGGGTGATGTCATCTGATGAAGCACGGCATGGATGCTACCTAGTGTTCCAGTAATTTCTGAAGCCTTTGGCAACTTTGTACATGCTAGGGTGCCTTCCTGCCCAACATGAGTGCGCGAGTCCAGCAGTCTGGCTTTCCGCAGAGAAGTCATATTTTGGCAAAGCTCTCCTGAGCATGTCTGTTTCCATGATTTTTTTGTGCCTCCCTTGTGGTACTCCTTTTTATTTTCTTAGTTTGTCAGTTTGTGTAAGTTTTCTTTATTTTTGCATGGCTCCTTCGGCCCTCATAAGTCTGAGCGCCTAATCAGATATCTTTTATATTCCTCCCCCCCCCCCCCCTCCAACCGAAAAAAAAAATTTTGAGCCATTTGATTTTTGCTTTGGCTATTTTTGCCCTAACGTCTCTTAGAACTCCCAGTAGTTTTAAGAAGTGTTCTCAGTGTGGCGAGGTCATCTCTGTGACTGACTCTCACAATTGGTGCTTGCCATTCTTAGGACCTGACCACAAGGCCTCTAATTGTCTTCTCTGTTCTAAATTGCTGAAAAGAACACAAAAAAGTCTTGAGGTCCAGCACAAGAAAATTTTTGGTGCTTCCAAGTCCAGTCCATCAACTTCGGCATTGGAAGCATTGGTGTCCATGGTTGGCAGAGCTGAATCAGAACTGGGGGTGCGCTGGCATCGAAGAGATCTTCCCTTGCCTTGACATTGGGTGCTGGTAGGTTCCCGTCGGATCAACCTGCATTGGATTCAGCACAGAGCACATATCAGGATTCAACATCATCCTCATTGGCACCGAGAGAGTCCAATGCCCTGCACCAAGCAAAGGCAAAGAAGCAGTGGAGTTGGTGTTGATGCGCCAGTCTCCTAGATGCCAGGACCAGCCTTCCAAGTCATCTCTATCACCTTCGCAGGCTGTCCCTGTACAGACCCCAGCCCCACCTTTGCCGATGCATGCCTTTGAGGAGCAGCTCCAGGCCCTGTTGCAGGAGGAGTGGATCAATCTTCGAGGGCGTCGATGCTGACTATGTCTCTGCTACAGCCCATCCTTGAGGCCTATATGCTGTCCGTTTTCTGTTCGCCGATGCTGGTGCCTTGACAGCCGATGGCGACATCTGAAGAGGCGGTGCTCCTTTCCAGCCTATTGGGGGAGGAAGACCCCAACCTGGTGTCCAGGAAAAGAACCTGTCCCTCATCTCTCTTGCTCTGAATCTGGATGTAAGACCAGTTGACTGATGCAGACTTAGCCCACTCCGGAGGAGTATTTTGCTGAGCCTGACTCAAACTGCTCCAGGGAGTCTGAGGTTGAACCAGAGGTCTCAGAAGAGGGCTTCCTTGGTCTGACATCTGACCCCTCCCCACCTCAGGAAAGTCCTGGCTAGAGGAGCTCTCCTTTGCCAGTTTTTTTTTCATGAAAATGGCTAAGACCTCCTAGGGAAACTGTGACAGTTCCCATACCCATCAGCCTTCATTCAACACAGATGAGGAATTGAGCTCTCACTTTGTAGCCTGTACCTCAGAAAGTGGACTCAATGTATACAGTCCAAAAGGTCCCGGATTTGAAAAGCAATAGATGCCACACCATTCCACGGTGGTTGAATCCACTCTCAAGAGAACTAGGACCCACACCTTGGCAGTGCTGGAGCAAGGTGCTAGGACTTTTGAGTCTTTTGGAAGGATGGTTTATCAGGGCTCTATGCTTGTGTCCTGTATTCAGTCCTGTCAGCTCTACATGAACATTTATATATGGAACATAGTTCTCAGGATAGCAGAGTTTAGGAAAGGGAAATTGGACTTGATATACCGCCTTTCTGAGGTTTTTGCAACTACATTCAAAGTGGTTTACATATATTCAGGTACTTATTTTGTACCGGGGCAATGGAGGATTAAGTGACTTGCCCAGAGTCACAAGGAGCTGCAGTGGGAATCGAACTCAGTTCCCCAGGATCAAAGTCCACTGCAGTAACCACTAGGCTACTCCTCCACTCTCTGCCCTTAGACAAGTCTGCAGAACTATGTGCATTAGTAGCCAAACAGAAGGAGTGTAAAAAGCATTATCCTGGACAAGCTGTGATGCTTTTGATGTTTATGTTTACTAAGATTTGTTATACTGCCTTATATAACGAGCAGGTCAGGACAGTTTACAAAAAGCTAAAATATAGATAAAAAAAGAAACAGAAGAGGAATTCCATTAGAATAGGAAAGATATCACACAAACCTAAGAAAACAAGATTTAAATTAAATTAATAATAAACAAACAAACCAGGAACCCAAAAGAATAAGCATCACTTATGTGGCATCCAGGGTTTCCAATTTAGGTATTGGCATGTGCAGACTCATCTTGCTGTATGTTACAGACCTAGAACCAGGAATTTAGGAAAATCTGGTGGATATCCCTTGCTAAGATGACAAACGTTTGGGGGACAAAGTGTAGGAGGATGCTCACCTCATCAAGAAAAGAGTTGATACCATGAAGTCCCTCTCTCGGCCACTTCTCTGCGGTATAGAGGTTTTCAGTTGGTGCCCAGAGGAGATCCTGCTGCTCTCAGCTGCGTAGGTATACTTCTCCTGCTTTTTCTTCGCAGCAGTCCTGGAGATCTTGCTGCAGACATAGGCAGCTGCAGCAGCTCCAGAAGGCCCAGCCAGATCTCCAGTCAATGCAAGGGACGAGCTTTTGACGGGCTTCAAGAGAGCATAGCTGCAATAAAAATGACTGTCCCAGACAGCCTACCAGTGGGGGGGGGGGACTGAATTTTATTTTTTCAAACTAGATGGCCCCTTATAACCTCTGAATGCTGGGTTTTTCAAATAGTCTGGGGAGGGGAGGTGGTTTGTGCCCTAAATTGACAACTTCTTCCAAATTGCCCACTAGAGGCTTCAAAATTTAGATCTCTGCACCAGGTTGTGCTTGCAAGAGGAACTCTCCTCCCTTTTACAGGCCCACATGGTCAAGCCCATACCACCGTGGAAGAAGGAAGTGATTCTATCACATGTATTTCCTTGTTCTCAAAAAGACAGGGGAATTTTATTGCATCCTAGACCTGAGGGCACTGAACAAATATCTGATAAGAGAAAAGTTCATGATGGTATTCCTGGACAACCTACTTGCCATGATTCTGGTAAACAATTGGCTATGCTCTCTGGACTTAAAGGATACTTACACTTAACATACTTCCTGTGACAGGGATGTATCTGTATTTCGGATTTCAAGTGGAGAAACACTACCATTACCATGACCTGCCCTTTGGCCTCTTGTCCACTCCCCAAGATTTTACCAGATGCCTTGCTATAGTTGCAGCATATCTATGCAAGCTGGGGTGCATGTGTTCCCGGACAGTTGGCTGGTCAAGAGCATGTCCAAAGAAGGAACTTCAGGGATCAATGCAGAGAACCATTTAAGTGTTGGAGCTACTAGGGTTTGTTATAAACTACTCAAAGTCCCTCCTCCTTCCTGTTCAGCAATTGGAATTCATTGGAACCCTGTTAGACATGACTCAGGCATGAGCCTTCCTCCTGGAAGCCAGGGCCAAGGCATTGATCACCAGAGCCAGCAGATCACTGCTTGGCATATATTTAGGTTTTGGGCCACTTGGCCTCCATGGTGCATGTAACACCCTTGGCACATCTGGATTTCAGAGAGCCTCCATGGATCCCAGGTTCACATCAGTCTCCTGGTGCTGAGGGCCATTTGGAATGCTCTAAAGGCTTTCAGAGATCAGCCACTGAACAAAATTGTTTTCATCCAATCAGGTTGCAATGTACTATGTTCATACCTCTTGTGTGAGGAAATGGTTAGGATGTGACATTGTGTCTACAGCCATGGCATAGTGCTCAGAGCCACATATCTGGCAGGAAAAGACAACAGCATGGCAGGCAGGATGATTTAACTGCATGAGTAGTCTCTCAACATGGGTGTTGCCCAGCAGATGTTCCAAGAGTGGGGCACCCCCATGATGGATCTCTTTGCCACTCACTCCAACAACAAAGATCCCTCGGTTCTGCTTCAGGCTGCAGTCACATGGCAGACTAATCTGAATGCCTTCCTCCTCTTTTGAAGGACAGGCCGCCTGTATCCAGGGCCGTGCCAACACGGTAAGCGCGGTAAGTGCCGCAGGGGGGCGCCGCACCATAGTTGTATTTTTTTTTTAAACGTACTCTTCCGCTCCATCCCCGATTTCTCGGCGCTTTAAATTTACCTCGCTCCGCCTCCGACGTCTGCGCAGCATCAGTGAAAGCGCTGCCTGTCTGACGTCTCTCCACCAGCCTTCCCTTCGCTCGTTCGTTCCCTCTGTGTCCTGCCCTCAAGGAAATGACATCAGAAGAAGGCAGGACACAGTAGGAACGAACGAGCGAAGGGAAGGCTGGTGGAGAGACGTCAGACAGGCAGCGCTTTCACTGACGCTGCGCAGATGTTGGAGGTGGAGAGAGGTAAATTTAAAGCGCCGGGGAATTGGGACGCGCACGCCAACTTGATTATCTCCAGGGGGCGCCAGAGACCCTAGGCACAGCCCTGCCTGTATACAAATCCTCGGATACTTCTTGTGGGGAAGACTGCTGAAAATTAAGCAGGAGTGGGGAATCACAATTCTCATGCCCTACTGGCCAAGGCAGATCTGGTTCCCTCTACTTCTGGAGTTAGGCTCAGAAGACCCATGGAGACTGGAGTGCTTTCCAACCCTTGTCACTCATAATGAGAGGTCTCTCTTGCATCCTGACCTCCAATCCCTAGCCCTCACAGCTTGGATGTTGAGAGCTTAGAGCTAGCATCCCTCCAGCTGCATGAAGGTGTCTCCTGCATTCTGCTTGCTTCCAGAAAAGATTTCAGTAAGGTCATACAATTTCAAGTGGAAGAGGTTCACCTCAGTACAATTGGCGCTTACCATCACTGTGTGGAAGGTAAGCCTTCCTCTGTACAGCCTCTTGTTCTTTGATTCATGAGAGATTTGCTTCCAGCAAAATCCCCAATCAAACCTCCCACTGTGTCATGGGACCTCAACTTCATCTTTACCCTTAGCTGATGAAAGCTCTGTTTGAACCACTAGATGCTTGTCACCTGACATTCTTTATCCAGAAGGTTTTGTTCCTGATGGCAGTCACTTCAACATGCAGGAATAGCAACCTTCAGGCCCTAGTAGCTGATCCAACTTGTACAAAGTTTCATCATAGGATGCGTGTGAAGAACCACTCTGTACCTTCTGAAGGTGATGTTGGATTTCCAGTTGGCTAGCAGATTGTATTTCTTTTACTTATGCCCAGGCTGGGCTGACTCTAGAGGGTCATTTCATAGCTCAGTGTTAGAGCCATGGCTGCATCAGTAGCCGACTTAAGGTCGGCCTCCACTGAGGAGCTTTACCAAGCTGTAACATGATCTTCAGTCCACACATCCACCTCTCACTACTGCCTTGAGCAGAATTCCCGACGTGATAGTCGGTTCAGTCAGACAGTTCTGCAGAATTTGTTTGGAGTCTAGAATCCAGTTCTACCCTCCTAGGCCCATTTTTGTTCTGTTCCAGGCTGCATCTACACAACAAGAATGTATTTTTTTGTAGATGAATTGGTTCGTTGTTGGTTTTGCCTATTGCAAGACCTTGTTGACCATTGTTTATTCTTTTTTATGAACCTGTTACCTAGGGATTCCCATATGTCGCAAATGATGTCCTGCTTGTCCTCGGAGAACGCAAAGTTGCTTACCTATAGTAAGTGTTCTTTGAGGACAGCAGGACACACATTGCCACATATCCTTCTTCCTCACCTAGGAGTTATATTCCTTAAGCTTTTTCATTATACTGCTGGTCCCATATATTTACACCGGGTGGGAAGACACCCATGCATATGTGGTATAGCACTGCCAAAGGCTTCAGAAATTACTGGAACACTGGGTAGTGTCCATGTTAGGCTCCCTCAGATGACATCATCCATATGTGGCAGTGTCCTGCTTTCCTCGCAGAGCACCTGCTTATGGTGAGCAACTTTGTTTTACCAGTTTGAAGACAATTATTATGTGAATGGTTAACCATGCCAAATAAACCAGAAAGTCACTCAAATTGAATAATATTCTATTATAATGACAATCAGATAATAGTGTACGTCTGTACAGAAATTTAGATGTATGCATACTTTGTGGATCTCTGGAAGAATTTATATTCAGGAAGTAAGATTCTGCTTAAATTACCCTTGCAACAATAGAGTAAGACTGGCTAACAGCTGGTCAGAACTCTCCTTGTAGAGAGATCAGGTAGTCAAGATGATGGGAATGCCAGAATCTTCACTGTGTTTCTCATTTCTTTTAAGTATTTATTTATTTAAATTGCATATAAAATGTAAAGAAAAAAAACAGGGCAGTTAATCCAAACAATATAGTGAAAAAGAAAACAGCTCAACAGCTCAGTCATATAGTACTAAATGAACAGTTAGAACTTCCAGGTGGCATGATAATTAACAGTCAAGATAAGAGCGACTTCAGCCAATCACTAAAAAAGTTTCCATGAAAGAAAAGAGAACAGTTGAAGAGTTCTGTGATGCATTTTTAGTTTACGCACTCTCCCCCACCAAATCCCATGCAGACAATCATTCAGAACAAACCAAAGTCACACTCATTCATCCTCTTATTCACTCCCCAAGTATTCCCAAAGGATGCTTTCTCTATTACACGGGGACAGATGTGCAAGCCTCACAGTACAGCTGCAGCTCTACTCCAATATACTGCAAAAATAAATAAATAAAAAATCACAGCATGCTGTAATCAATTAAAAACAAAAAACAGAAAGGCACTGCTGAAGTCCACACAATCACAGGAATCAAACCAAAGAAATGAAGAAAATCAACCACAATGTTCAGGGTGACAAAAATTTATTCTGCCAATCAAATATGTTGATAGAATGACCCAACACGGGCTGTGTTTTGACAAACAGTCTTCGTCAGAGGACTCTTAATAAAAACAGATGATAAAAATAAATAAATGAATTGCAAAAAAATAAATAAGTGCAAATAAAATGTTAACCTAACAGACATAAAGTTTTTTGAGCTGTTATCAATGAAAATATCTAAAATACAGACAACTAAAAGAAAGGGACTTCAAATAGTGCAAGCATACCTTTCAAATCAGCAAGTTGTGTATTCTCATGTTCAAATTGTCATAACAGCATTTATAAAACAAATACAAGGTAATAATAAGGAAAAGCTCCAAAATCAGAGACTGCTATATCATCCATGTTCTAATTGGGACTATTGAACACTTGCAGCAACTAACAACATGACAGCTACCATCAGGGTTGTATAAAACAATCGGGCTCCTCAAGAAACTGCAAAAACATATTTATTAAAATGATGAACAGGAAATATTGATTGAAAGTCTCACAGTGGCATCAAAATTGTGATAAATGAATGCACTCTGCTTGAAAAACATATGGCACTAGGATAACATAATCTAGAACTCTTTGGGTCAAAGGCAAATGCAACAGCTGCTTCCCTTAAAAAATAGATAAATAAAAACAAAAGTCTAGAACTAACATCATTATTTAAAAGCTAAAAAACTGAAAGCCAAATCGATATTGAAAACTTCGGTTATATTTATTTATTCATGTCTTTTATACCCCACATTAGCCTGAAATAGACTCAAGTTCAATGTGGCTTCAAAAGGCTTCTGTTCTTCTTTTTGTTTTTTTCTTTCTCCCCTGTTATCTTTTCAGGAAGACTTTGAGGGGCATAATCGAACTGGGACGACCATCTCTAAGGGCGTCCATCTCTAAGGACATGCCAACGAAGGGGCAGGGCAACCCGTATTATCGAAACAAGATGGACATCCATCTTTAGTTTCGATAATACGGTCGGGGATGCACAAATCTCAACATTTAGGTCGACCTTAGAGATGGTTAACCTAAATGTTGAGATGGTCGACCTTAGAGATGGTCGTCCACGGTTTTCGGCGATAATGGAAACCGAGGACGACCATCTCAAAAACGACCAAATCCAAGGCATTTGGTCGAGGGAAGAGCCAGCATTTGTAGTGCATTGGTCCCCCTCACATGCCAGGACACCAACCGGGCACCCTAGGGAGCACTGCAGTGGACTTCACAAATTGTTCCCAGGTGCATAGCTCCCTTACCTTGGGTGCTGAGCCCCCCCAAAACCCACTCACCACTACCATAGCCCTTAAGGATGAAGGGGGGCACCTACATGTGGGTACAGTGGGTTTCGGGTGGATTTTGGAGGGCTCCCATTTACCACCACAAGTGTAACAGGTGGGGGGGGGGATGTGCCTGGGTCCGCCTGCCTGAAGTGCACTGCACCCACTAAAAACTGCTCTAGGGACCTGCATACTGCTGTGATGGAGCTGGGTATATGACATTTGAGGCTGGCATAACAGCTGAAAAAAAAATGTTTTTAAATATTTTTTTTAGGGTGGGAGGGGGTTGGTGACCACTGGGGGAGTAAGGGAAGGTCATCCCCGATTCCCTCCGGTGGTCATCTGGTCAGTTCGGGCACCTTTTTGAGGCTTTGTTGTGAAAATAAACGGGACCAAGTAAAGTCGGCCAAATGCTCGTGAGGGACGCCCTTCTTTTTTCCATTATTGGCCGAGGATGCCCATCTCTTTAACCACACCCCGTCCCACCTTTGGTACACTGCCGACACCCCCCCCCCCCCCCCCCCCCCCCCGTGAACTTTGGTTGTCCCTGCAACGGAAAGCAGTTGAGGACGGCCAAAATCGGCTTTCGATTATGCCGATTTGGGCGACCCTGAGAGAAGGACGCCCTTCTTCCAATTTGTGTCGGAAGATGGGCGTCCTTCTTTTTCGAAAATGCCCGTTTGTCTCCTTGCTTGATCTCATCAACACTGTTATCCTTTGATGCATTTTAGTTCCTTTACATGTGTCTTTTAACTGAGATGCCTTTTTTGAATATTGTCGCAAGATATCATCGTGGTTTTCAATATTGGTTTGGCTTTGTTTCTTAATTTTTTAGCTTTTAAACTGTCAGTTTTAGACTTTTGTTCAGAATGCACAGTTGAATGCTAAGCTTTGCATATCGTTCATGTTGTCTGCTGCATCTCCCGCTGAATAACGTGCTCGCTAAACCGCTGGAACCAGTCAAGAAAGCACATTGCTGGCCTGGTAAGTTTGATGCATCTCCCCCCTAGTTATTTCCTTCTTTCACATAATACGTCGCAGTTACTCCATGTACTCATGATTTTAAAAACTCAACCTATTTTTTACAGTTCCTTTACTGGTGATTTATTAACAGCATGGGGGTCAGAATCAAAAGCCATGGCAATTGCATAGAGATAAGAGAGTGATCTTATCTGCATAACTTTATGCCCAATGTTCAGTATCATTCAGGTAGGACTGTTGTCTATGCAGTCCTAAACTTAACCAGACAACTTATCTATTTTAAGACTTCTATTTAGGTGCCTTTGCTAAACAGATAAAATTTTATCTGAATAGTAGCAAAAATCATTGCTATTTGGATATATTTTGGCTACATCTCCTAAATGTCCCTTGGCCAGCATGGACATATATCTCCATGCATATCTCCCTGTCCCTCATCCACTCAGCTCTCCCTCATCCTCTTAGACTGTCACTGAAATGCTTTGATGTTTCACTTACATATACTATCATCTACCAACATTTGCTTATTTCCGATCTGACGAAGGGCTACCTTCGAAAGCTAATCAAAAAATGTATTAAGTTTTATGTCCAATAAGAAAATATCATCTTATTTTTTCCCATTTTTTATTTTGTTTTATTTCTATTGATTACCTCCTGCTGTTACGGGCTGAGAGGGGGCTCTGAGGACTTGTTGGATGTTCAGGGGTGCTTTTTGTTTTAATAAGTTTAGCAGTTTCTTGGTTTGCAGGAGAAGCCAACTCTCCCCCCCCCCCCCCCCCCCAGTTCCTTTTTTGTTAGAGCAAATGTAAATTTGCGGAAAAGCATTTGTGTGTTCGGAGTCTGGTTTATAAAACATTGAAGTCAAATATAGTTGTAAATATAATGACAAACTTCCAATTTGTATTCTTTATTCAGAGAATTTTTAAAAACTTTTGATTTATTGCACTTACATAAATTGCATAAATGTTGAATGTTACTTGTTTGTGGATACTTGACAGTGGACCAATGAAGGATTTTAGAGCGTTGTTTTGCTGATGGTCCTTATTCAGTTCAGAGAAGCATATGGATTGAAAGTTTGTATGTATGTGTGTGTATGTATGTATGTATATATATATATATGCACGCCGCTGGGGGGGTGCTGCGGCGCGCGCCTGTTGCCCTGTCTCAGTCTGATTTCGCAATTCGCTTGTGTTCACTGCTCCCTCTGAGTCTGCCCCGGAACAGGTTACTTCCTGTTCCAGGGCAGACTCAGAGGGAGCAGTGAACACATGCGAATTGCGAAATCGGACTGAGACAGGGCAACAGGCGCGCGCCGCGGCACCCCCCCAGCGGCGTGCACCCGGGGGGGGGGGGGGTCATTTCGCCCGGGGGGGGGAAGAGGGGTCATTTCGCCAGGGGGGGGGGACGCATCGGCGATCCGCCCCGGGTGTCAGCTAGGGTCGGAACGCCACTGTGTGTGTATATATATATATATATATATATATATATATATTATTTGATTTGTATATTGCACATTTATAAAAAGATAGGCACATTAAAAGAAAATTATATGCCGTGTTATGAAATTACCCCCACAAAGGCAATTTTCTAGAATCATTTTACCCAGTTAAATGGGCCATTTGAAAATGTGCTCACCTTCCCTGCATTTAAAAGTATGCACTGATGGTTCTTTGAGTTTGTGCCACTCTCAAGACCTGCAGCTGCCACCCTATGAAACTGCCAAGTGTGCCTAACAATTAAATTGGATGTGCATGTCGTCATAACCCAGTACAAATTTCTTATGGAAGTTAAACTCAATTTGTTATGAAAATAGTGTCATGTTTAGACAAGACTGGCAAGACCTTGCTCAAAAATCAGTGCACCAGTTTTCAAATAATATCTCTTCTGAAAGTGAATTCCACAAATGAGGGCATAAGTGAACACAGTTTCTAATCATAACTAACCACAGCTCAGATGGCATGTGAAGCATAAAACAAGCCTGAACTAATGAACAAATACAAAAGATACCTCAAGCGAAAACCCTTGAAACCATCTATATCAGTGGTTCTCAACCCAGTCTTCAGGGTGCACCTAGCCTGTTGGGGTTTTGTTGTGGATATCCCAAAAACCCGACTGGCTGGGTATGCTCCGAGGACTGGGTTGAGGACCACTGACCTCTTTAGCAGTGTTGCCTTTTAAAATTTTCTATTACTAGTCCTGATTTTGTTTTTATGTTTTAAAGTTCAAAATCTAAAGAAGTTGCAGAAATCTTTTTTTAAATGTTGGAAGTATTTATATGTTCAAGGGATAAATGACAGAGTTGGAAGAGTTCTCCCAAAACTTGAGAATCTAAAAGATAGATGAGAGGAATTTGAGCATTTTTAATGAAATTGTAGGAGAAGAGAAAATAAGTTATCTAAGGATGAAAATTCTACTGTGTAAGCAAAGCTGGAACTATGAGTAGTTTATAAACAAAACCTAGGAACTCTTGCACCTGGATATTATGTGCACTAATCTTTTGCTCTGTGATTTATTTATTTCATTTTGTTTCATTTGATATACCGCTAATCGCCATATACATAGTAGATGACGGCAGAAAAAAACCTGCATGGTCCATCTAGTCTGCCCAAGATAGACTCATATCTTGAATTTGTACCTGTCTTTCAGGGCACAGACCGTATAAGTCTGCCCAGCAGTATTTCCCGCCTCCCAACCACCAGTCCCGTCTCCCATCACCGGCTCTGGTACAGACCGTATAAGTCTGCCCTCCCCTATCCTAGCCTCCCAACCACCAACCCCTCTTCCCCCCACCTGCTCCGCCACCCAATTTCAGCTAAGCTTCTGAGGATCCATTCCTGCTGCACAGGATTCCTTTATGCATATCCCACGCATGTTTGAATTCCATTACCGTTTTCATCTCCACCACCTCCCGCGGGAGGGCATTCCAAGCATCCACCACCCTCTCCGTGAAAAAATACTTCCTGACATCTTTTTTGAGTCTGCCCCCCTTCAATCTCATTTCATGTCCTCTCGTTCTACCGCCTTCCCATCTCCGGAAAAGATTATTTTGCGGATTAATACCTTTCAAGTATTTGAACGTCTGTATCATATCACCCCTGTTCCTCCTTTCCTCCAGGGTATACATGTTCAGGTCAGCAAGTCTTTGGTCATACGTCTTGGAACGCAAATCCCATACCATTCTCGTAGCTTTTCTTTGCACCGCTTCCATTTTTTTAACATCCTTCGCAAGGTACGGCCTCCAAAACTGAACACAATACTCCAGGTGGGGCCTCATCAACGACTTGTACAGGGGCATCAACACTTCTGTCAGCTAAGTGGTTAACAATAGCTCAAGAGGAGCACAAATGGGAAATAGTCTGAATTAGGAAGCTAGTGAACAGCTTAGGATGTTTGTAATATAAAGCATGTGTGTGGTCTTCACTGATTTTGTATGTTTTAGATATGTTCACATTTGGATTGAGGGCTTTAAAGGGAAAGCTGGACTCAAGAAGAAATCTAGATCTTCTTACACCTCCAAAAGACATAATTAGGAACTGCAGGTGTAACGTTTTAATGTATAGCTACAGCTTTCTCAAAGATTAAAGCATGAAACGGTGATTTGTACAAGGAATTCTTAGGTGTATCCATCTTGAAGAAGCCTGGAAATGAAGCTCTGGAGTGTCTTGTTAGCTGCTGAAAATGGCTGTCGATTGCTTACATGTCTCCTAGCATTCAGCCTGGAAGTTTTCACACAAGCAACTTTGGAAGTGTTTGCTTTGCAGGTGCTGTAGTCTTGTACTAAAACAGCTTCATTCGCATTTGTCTAACCAAACAGACTGCACAAAGAGGAATCTGTCTCTGCATCCATAGATAGCCTTGGCTTGGTTGTTTATTAAAGGGAGGGAAGCATAGGCGTAGTTTGACTGTTTCATTTGGGGGGGCAAAGAATGGGCGGAGCATATTAGCATATCATTTGCATATATACATATGCAAATGAATATGCTAATATGGAGGAAGGAAATGAAATTTACAGGCAAAATATCACAGATGCACATTTCAAAAAGCTGACACATTTCAATTAATAAATTATGAATAAAATACTTTTATTTACCTTTGTTGTCTGATCATTTAGTTTTTCTATTCGCTTTGATCCCAGTGTCTTCTGTTTTATGCAGTGTCTTCTTTCCAGTAGGCTTCCCTCTGCTCCCCACCCTCCCAGTCCCATCCATCTCTTGCTCCTTCCCTCTGCTCCCCAACCCTCCCAGTCCCATTCATTTCCTGCTCCTTCCCTCTGCTTCCCACCCCTCCCAGTCCCATCCATCTCTTGCTCCTTCCCTCTGCTTCCCACCCCTCCCAGTCCCATTCATCTCCTGCTCCTTCCCTCTGCTTCCCACCCCTCCCAGTCCCATCCCTCCCAGTCCCATCCATCTCTTGCTCCTTCCCTCTGCTTCCCACCCCTCCCAGTCCCATTCATCTCCTGCTCCTTCCCTCTGCTTCCCACCCCTCCCAGTCCCATTCATTTCTTGCTCCTTCCCTCTGCTTCCCACCCCTCCCAGTCCCATCCATCTCTTGCTCCTTTCCTCTGCTTCCCACCCCTCCCAGTCCCATTCATTTCTTGCTCCTTCCCTCTGCTTCCCACCCCTCCCAGTCCCATTCATTTCTTGCTCCTTCCCTCTGCTTCCCACCCCTCCCAGTCCTATTCATTTCTTGCTCCTTCCCTCTGCTTCCCACCCCTCCCAGTCCCATCCCTCCCAGTCCCATCCATCTCTTGCTCCTTCCCTCTGCTTCCCACCCCTCCCAGTCCCATTCATTTCTTGCTCCTTCCCTCTGCTTCCCACCCCTCCCATTCATCTCCTGCTCCTTTCCTCTGCTTCCCACCCCTCCCAGTCCCATCCATCTCTTGCTCCTACCCTCTGCTTCCCACCCCTCCCAGTCCCATTCATTTCCTGCTCCTTCCCTCTGCTTCCCACCCCTCCCAGTCCCATCCATCTCTTGCTCCTTCCCTCTGTTTCCCACCCCTCCCAGTCCCATCCATCTCTTGCTCCTTCCCTCTGCTTCCCACCCCTCCCAGTCCCATCCATCTCTTGCTCCTTCCCTCTGCTTCCCACCCCTCCCATTCATCTCCTGCTCCTTCCCTCTGCTTCCCACCCCTCCCAGTCCCATTCATCTCCTGCTCCTTCCCTCTGCTTCCCACCCCTCCCAGGCCCATTCATTTCTTGCTCCTTCCCTCTGCTTCCCACCCCTCCCAGTCCCATCCATCTCTTGCTCCTTCCCTCTGCTTCCCACCCCTCCCAGTCCCATCCATCTCTTGCTCCTTCCCTCTGCTTCCCACCCCTCCCAGTCCTATCCATCTCTTGCTCCTTCCCTCTGCTTCCCACCCCTCCCATTCATCTCCTGCTCCTTCCCTCTGCTTCCCACCCCTCCCAGTCCCATTCATCTCCTGCTCCTTCCCTCTGCTTCCCACCCCTCCCAGGCCCATTCATTTCTTGCTCCTTCCCTCTGCTTCCCACCCCTCCCAGTCCCATCCATCTCTTGCTCCTTCCCTCTGCTTCCCACCCCTCCCAGTCCCATCCATCTCTTGCTCCTTCCCTCTGCTTCCCACCCCTCCCAGTCCCATCCATCTCTTGCTCCTTCCCTCTGCTTCCCACCCCTCCCATTCATCTCCTGCTCCTTCCCTCTGCTTCCCACCCCTCCCAGTCCCATTCATCTCCTGCTCCTTCCCTCTGCTTCCCACCCCTCCCATTCATCTCCTGCTCCTTCCCTCTGCTTCCCACCCCTCCCAGTCCCATTCATCTCCTGCTCCTTCCCTCTGCTTCCCACCCCTCCCAGTCCCATCCATCTTCTACTGCCCCCCCCCCCCCCGCGAGGTCCAAGATCATGACTCCGTTTACCCCCTCTCTTCCTCCCTCCCTCCGGCGCAGGCAACAGTCTTCAGCTTTTCCAGCGTTCCTGGCAGCGGTAGCGATGTACACGCTGCCTTCGGTCTGCCCCGGAAGCCTTCTCTTCAAGTTCCTGTTCCCACCTATGCGGGAACAGGAACTTGAAGAGAAGGCTTCGGGGCAGAGCCAAAGGCAGCGTGTACAACGCTACCGCTGCCAGGAACGCTGGAAAAGACTGCTGCCTGCGCCGGAGGGAGGGAGGAAGAGAGGGGAGTAGACGGACACGCTCCTCTCCGTCCGCTTGGCTTCCCTGCCCTCTCTGTCTGCGTCCCGCCCGAATGGAAATGACGTCAGAGGAAGGCGGGACGCAGATAGAGAGGGCAGGGAAGCCAAGCGGATGGCGAGGAGCGCGTGCCTGCATGTGGGTTTTTTTTTTTTTTTTTTTTAACTAATGGCGTGGCGGCGCCTCGCGTCGTTTGGGGGGGCATTGCCCCCCCTCGCCCCCCCCAGTCTACGCCTATGGAGGGAAGATTAGAAAGATAAAGTACAAGAACAGGGAGGAATACTGGCTCCTACAGAGTTATTTTGTTTATTTTTGACAGCTTTATTTAGCTGTGAATGTTAATTGTTTAGATTTTTATGCTTTATAGATATTACAGCAGAATGGAGCACTTTTTAGCCTACCTTTTTCAGGGGAGCTTACACAGCTAAATAATCCTTTGTCAATTGTAATGCTTTTGTTTGAATCAACATCAGAACTTTCTAGAGAGGGCAGTGTGCATTAGCTGCTGAAACTACGTAAGTTTTTTTTCTAGGCTGCTAGAATCCTGCTGATATAGGGATTTGTGAAATCTATTCTAAATATTCAGCAGTGAATTGTGCAAAACACATGTTGAACAAAAGTGGAAGGTGGCTGCTGTGCTGGACTGGTCAATAGCTTACCTGCGATACCCATCCTTGTTTAACTGAAAGATTTTAATTTTTTTTGTAAATTTCAGTGGTATGCATTTAGGTCATGTGGTATATATGAGGGAAAGCGGTCAGGGGTAGACAAGATACCCACTTGCCATTAGTGCTAGCACATCATATTGCCCCAGTCAGTCTAGCAAACGAGGTCATCTCCTGTGTGGCTGTCATCGTCACCCTGACCATGGCCACCAGTCAAACAGGGCCAGTGCAAGAATATAAGGTGCCCTAGGCAAACTTTTAACCTTGCTCCCTGGCTCCTGGCCTCCCCCTATGTCCAGCCTATCTACCTACCTACTCCGTTGAGCTGCTTAACCCCTGTGGCTGGCAGGAAGAAGGGTGCTTAATAGCACACCAGCTTCCTCTACCAATGGGGCCAGTCTTGCGGTATGAGCAGAGTATTAGGGAATCTGCCCCTGCATTGAAGTGGACTTTGCACTGTATAGTACTCTCCTTCATGCCAGCTATGGGGCTGAGTCACTAGGGGAAGCACTCCATTAGGACCTCTAGGAGAGTGGGAACTGGGAGGGAGGGTGTTTTGCCTTTTGCTGTCCCTGTATCTTTGCACTCTACAATGGTTCACCTAGTGGAAGTAGCAGCCCTGCATTTAGATCACCCAGAATTCCTTTTTATCCCAGAATGGCCCTAGTAGGGTGCTATTTTGTGAGAGACCAGGCCAAGGAGTAGCCCAAGAACAACTACTAAAAATGTAAACAGAACTCAGGGCCATAGGAATTTCAGGCAAAAGAGGTGTTCTGTTTTAGAATATTATTAGGTAATAAAGATACCTTTTTTATTGGACTAACGTAATGCATTTTTTGATTAGTTTTCAAAGGCGCAATACTTTCTTCGGATCAGAAATGAGCAAATTATTTATTTATTGCATTTGTATCCCACATTTTCGCACCTATTTGCAGGCTCAATGTGGCTTACATAGTAACCGTGATGGCAATCGCCAATTCTGGTATAACAGATGCATAGTGACATTGTAGAAGATTTGTGAATGATGGACACATCAGGGAATAAGGGGTAAGGGTTGAGGTGTGACCAGATTGAGTATTAGTTTCGTTGTGTTGCAGGGTCGAGGTTTAGGTTGGGTCGTTAGGGTATGCCTTTTTGAATAAATTAGTTTTTAGTGATTTCCTTGAGAGTTTGTGAATGCAGTAAAATTAATTTTCAGAATTTGACTCACTCCCTTACCCAATAAATGTGTGAAATTGTCTAGCTGTGCTAGTAGCTGTTGTCTGCATGTTGCTGTGAAGAACCAGCCTCAGGACATGTTTGCTGAGATAAAACTCCTCATTCCTTAGTGGGAGGGGAGGGGGTGGATATCCATTTCATTCTATCCTGCAGGTATTCTAAAGGCATGTTGTACTGAACTTGAGAGTCCGTGGGTGTAGTGGCATTGAGTTCTGTTCTCTTATCTCCACCCACAAGCTCTTGCTCAAAGGTCAGGCATTAAAGAAGCTCAGGATTCCTCTGCTTGGCAGTATAAGGATAACAGCGCTGAGTCCTGTATAGAATTTTACCCAGAACGTGGTCAGCTCAAGTCAGTTGTGTTGATAAATGTTAAAGCAAGCTGACATATAGTTTAACTAAAGGTGATGTATTTTTTTTTTTTTAGTAACAAGCAGCTTGAGCATGTAGAACCATGTTTTACATGCTGAAGTGGGCGCTTGTAAAATTTGCTCAGGATTATATTCACATAAAAGTAGGTACTCGAGAAACATAGCTTGGATATTTCTAAGATCAACGTCTATGTTACTGTTTTAGAAAATGCACATTCTTGGATTCCTACTGGCATATTAGTACACAGTTACTCCTGCCTCTGAACAGCCTATTTTGTAAAAGCATGTAGGCATATCTGTCTTTCCTGCCTAGACACTCTGTTATAAAATTGCCTTCTTTTTGACTAGTTTTCATCAGATCAAAACATAGTGAGCAGGTAAAGGCAGGAGAGATTTCAAAATCTTAACTATTATAAAATGTCTTGCTGTAAATCCATGGCCAGCTGCAGTGTATAGTATGCTTGATTACTTTAAATTATAATGTTTTGTCAAAATAATCTGTATAATAAGTAGTCAGTTTGTCGTCTCCCCTTGCCCCATTTCATCCCTTTCTAAGGGAGGTACTAAGTAGCTGTTGTAACTACCTCTCAGAAAGGAAAAAAGCAAGGGGTCGATATTCAAAGCGATTTAACCAGTCAGAAATGGCTCCTGGCCAATTAAATTGCCTGTTCAGGGCTAACTGCTAATTTTCAGTGGCACATAGTAGATGACGGCATATAAAGACCTGTACAGTCCATCCAGTCTGCCCAACAAGATAAGCTCATAGTACAGAGTGTGATACTACATAGGTATACCTGATCTTGATTAGTCTTTGCCATTTTGAGGGCATAGACAATAGAAGTCTGCCCGGCACTGTCCTTATCTATCATCCTACTTGTTCTCCAACTTCTGAAGTTCTCATCGAAGCCCCACTCCACCCATCCAAATCTGTCCAACCACAATAAGGGCAGAGACAGTAGAAGTCTGCCCAGCACGGGCTGTGTTTTTGAGCTTCTGAAACTGTTCAGCCACAATGAGGACATAGTAACACACAGACTCTTAGCAAACAACAATCACACATTAGAAAACTACAATTGGGAAAAGGTGGTATGGTCAGACCACAACAAGCTCAACTTCACGCTAAAATGGAAAGAGAATGGAAGTAATAGAATACAACACCACCACACAAATATACAATTAGAGGAAAGGTGGATAACCACACCTTCTGGGAAACAGAGGAACGAGCAGAGCAAACCTGGCAACAAACGACATCCACTTCATGAAACAATGGGATGAAACAAGTGAAAATATACTGAACAAAATAGCACCACTAAAAACGAAAACAAGAAATAAAAAAGAATGGTTAAATGATGAGCAACTAGCTATGAAAAACCTATGCAGAAAACTAGAAAGAACATGGGCCCAAAACAGAACGAAACAAAGACATAAGGAGGAGAGCTATAAGAACCTACAAACACAGTATAAAGAAAGCTAAATTAGAATACTACAACAAATATGCAAACTCAAAACAAATTAATATGAAAAAAAAAATCATGAACAATCTACTGAATACCCAGGACATACAGACAGTAACTGAAACCCCACCTAATGCAAATGAGCTTGCACAATATTTTGAGCAAAAAACAAGAACCAACCTCATGATACCTCAGACATCAAGCACTGACTTCCTCCAAGAATGTGAAACCAACAATATCCAAACCATCTAGATAGGATTTTAGATAGTGCTGAGGAGGAGCCGGCTGTCCTAGTACATGTGGGTACCAGTGACATAGAGCCTAAATTTGGTTTCCAGAATCTCTCTCCCACATTTTCCTAAGGTAGAAAGCTCAAATCCAGAACTAGGGTAGCATTTTCTGAAGTGCTACCTGTTCCATGGGCAGGGCCCAAGAGACAGGCAGAGCTCCGGAGTCTCGATGCGTGGATGAGACGATGGTGCAGGGAAGAGAGTTTTAGATTTGTTAGGAACTGGGCAACATTCTGAGGAAGGGGGGAGCCTATTCCGAAATGATGGGCTCCACCTTAACGAGGGTGGGACCAGGCTGCTGGCATCGGCATTTAAAAAGGAGATAGAGCAGCTTTTAAACTAAAAACTGGAGGAAGGCCGACAGTCGCTCAAAAGCATATGGTTCGGGATAAGGTATCTTTCAAAGATATTACCAAAACAGGAAAGACTGGGGACTGTGGTGCCGGCGGCCTGGGATCAGGAGAAGGAGAGAGACCCAGGTGCCGGGCCCCCCTTGGAGGCCCAGGGAATTTTGTCCCTCCTATCCCCCCCCCCCCCCCCCTTTCAGCGGCCCTGCCTAAATGTAAATCAGTTTGCAGATTCCACCTCAAGACAATTGTAAACAATCATTGTAATTTAGACCAGAATGTAAATTGTAAGACCACTTTGAACCAAAACTTGTTTTGGGGTAAGTGGGATATAAGAATGCATGCATGCATAAGTAAATAAATAAATAATGTATATCCGGAGATTTTAAGCAATTTAACAAATGTTATATATAGGCAGGGAAATGGGGTTTTTGCCTCAAAAAGTTGCCAACTAGGGAACATAGGGGGGAAAGGGCAGTGGTTGGTTTGTTTGGCCCCCTCCAACTAATAAGGTATTTTTCTACTCTCTTTTTACATTTTCTGAGGGGGAAGGGGTCTTAACCCAAATGAATACAAATGTTCCCTAGAAATGTCCTGATTTACTAGTTTAACACTTGAAAATATTTTTGTTAACTACTCCTATTTGAAAAATCACTAAAATATTTCCTATCAAAGTTAAAATACTTCCAACTATAGTTCCGTCAGCAGGGCCGGTGCTAGGGTTTCTTTCACCCTCCTGCAGCCTATTAATCAGCGGCCCCTACCCATCCAGGGGCAGGATCACTATGGCTCTGCCCCTACAGTAGCCACACCTCTTTTACAGGCCATGGCGCATATAAACAGGCATCATTGAAAATATTACACCAGTATAGGAGAAGAAAAATAACTTGTTTATTTTTTTTCATTATAAATAATTTCTCCAGTATACCCAAAATGACACAAACCAAATTAGCATACAGACCAGGATTTAGGAGAACAATGTGTTATCAAAATCTCAGAACCTAACAAACAGGTCCCTGTTCAGACACTTGGCCTTGCAGTCACACATGCAGAACAGAGATAGCCCCTCTTTAAATTTTAAAGTGAAATCCGAAGAAGCTAGACTCTGCATGTAGCACAATTTTTCTAGTATTGTGCTGCATGCTCTACATTGCAAAATAAGACAGCAGATGTAAATTCTCAAGTTGGACATATTCCAAACACTAAAATGAAAATAAAATGATTTTTTCTACCTTTGGTGACTTTGTTTTTCTAATCATGTTGGTCCCAGTCTCCGATTCTGCTGCTCTCTATATGTTCTCTTAACTCCGTTTCCAGGGCTTCCTTTCCATTTATTTCTTTACTTTCCTCCTCTCTTCTTCATTTCTTGCCCTACATCCATAGGTAAAAGTTGGGTCATCCACAGACTTGACTGGAGATGGTATAGAGTGGATCCAGCTTTTGCCTATTTTCTCCATCCATGTATAGTTTTTCTCCTCTTTTCCCTTTCCCTCATCTCTGTTCAGTATGCATCTCCTTCCTCTTTCTTCCCTCTCCTCTATCCATGTCCAGCATTCTCCTCTCTCTCCTCCATCCATGTTCATCTCACTTCCTCTCTCTCCTCCCCTCCATCCATGTTCATCTCACTTCCTCTCTCTTACCTCCCCTCCATCCATGTCCAGCATTTCTCCTTTCTCCCTTCCATCCATGTGCATCTCCTTCCTCTGTCTTCCTTTCCCTCCATCCATGTCCAGAATTTCTCCTCTCTCCCCTTCATCCATGTGCATCTCCTCCTCTTTCCCTCCCCTCCATCCATGTCCAGCATTTTTCCTCTCAGCCGTCCATCCATGTGCATCTGCTTCCTCTGTCTTTCCTACCCTCCATGTCCAGCATTTCTCCTCTCTCCCTTCCCCTCCATCCATGCACATTTCCTTCCTCTGTCTTCCCTCCATGCGCATTTCCTTCCTCTGTCTTCCTTCCATGTCCAGAATTTCTCCTCTCTCCCCTCCATCCATGTCCGTCTCCTCCTCTGTCTTCTCTCCCCTCCAGCCATGTCCAGCATTTCGCTTCTCTGCTCCATCCATGTGCATCTACTTCCTGTCTTCTCTCCCCTCCAGCCATGTCCAGCATTTCGCTTCTCTCCTCCATCCATGTGCATCTACTTCCTGTCCTCCCTCTCCTCCATCCATGTCCAGCATTTCTCCTGCCCTCCCCTCCATCCATCCATGTTCAGCAATTCTCCTCTCTCCCCTGCCCTCCTCTGCATGCCCAGCGATTTCTCATCTCTCCCCTATCCTCCCATCCATGTCCAGCAATTCGCCTCTGCCCCTCCCCTTCCATCCATGTCCAGCGATTCTCCTCTGCTCTTCCCTCCCATCCATGTCAAGCAATTTCTCCTCTCTCCCCTTCCCTCCCCTCCCATCCATGTCCAGCGATTCTCCTGTGCCCTCCCGCCCCAGCCCCTACCTGCCCCCCTTTTCAGCCCCCGAGTTCCAGTTCCAACCCCAGCCTTCACCTGCCCCCACCCTCTTCTTCCCACAACAGCCCTCCTTTCCTTCCTGCCACCCTGCGTTTAAAACTTTTATTTTACCTCAAGTCGCAGCAGCGGCAGTGAAAGCAGCAGGCTCGCCTCCAGCCTTCCCTTCCCTTCCCTTTCAGTGTCCCGCCCTCCTCTGACATAATTTCCTCTTTCCGTGAGGACGGGACACAGAGAAGGAAGAGAAGGCTGGAGGCGAGCCTGCTGCTTTCACAGCTGCTGCCGCCGCTGCAACTTGAAGTAAAATAAAAGTTTTAAACGCAGGGCGGCAGGAAGGAAAGGAGGGCTGTTGTGGGAAGCTGAGGGTGGGCAGGTGAGGACCGAGAACTGCCTGCAGAAACTGTGAGTCTCCCGGCGGCGGTAAGCATGGCTTGTGGTATCCTTCAGAGATCGTCACCCCCTTGCCATGCTTACCGGGTTGCGCCAGCCCTGTCCTTCAGACATATAGTATTCACTGCCAGCACATACCCAGACTATTGGCGGGGCAGGGGGTAGTGATTAAGTTTGAGTCTGTACGTATGTGTGTGTGTGCGCTTCATTTTATGTATCCTTTCATTGTCTGGTAGCTTGTATCAAAAGCTGTAGTATCTTTTAGTGGTGCTGTAGGCCAGAGGCATCTTGGGTCCTCAGATGCCACAAGCCGGCCATATTTTCAAGATATCCACAATGAATTTGCATGCACTGCTTCCATTATTTGTAAATGCATATTCATTGTGGATATCCTGAAAACTTGACTTGCTTATAGCTCTCAAAAACCATAATTGCCTACCTTTGACCTAGTCGCTTGGTGGATACAGTTAATGTGGTGTGAGCGATGTACTTATTGAACACAGCAGTGACTTGAGTTCTTGTCTTGCCTATCACATGCAGAAGTCCAGACATTAGTGATGCAAATATCAAACATATAAATGGCGTGTGTCGTACTCACTCACAAATGCACAGTAGAGACCCTCTCTGCCCCGCCCCCGCGTCAATACGTGATGATGGGGGCAGAACAGAGAGGGTCTGTACTGCGCATTTGCGAGGGACGAAACCGCCGTCGCTAATGCTCCCCCCACCCTCCACCCGACTGGGCCCTCGCTCCGCTATTGAAACAGTGAGGGAACGCAGCACACAGCTCTGCTGAGCTGCCGTCCTTCCTTCTTCTCTGCCTGTGTCCCGCCCTCGACGACGTTACATCACATGAGGGCAGGACACAGGCAGAGAAGAAGAAGGAAGGCCGACGGCAGCTCAGCAGAGCAGAACTGTGTGCTGCGTTCTCTTGCTGTTTCAATAGCGGAGCGAGGGCCCGGGCCGGATGGAGGGGTGGCGGCTACTCGGGGGGGGGGGGGGGGGGCAAGCTCGGCGGCGGGGGGGGGCTTTCAACCCCCCCCCCTTTCCTATACTAGCCCATTTTTACGGGCTCAACGGCTAGTCTTGTTTATATTTGGTGTGTGTATAACACTGTTAATGATATTTATGCATTGGTAGAGATTTGTTTCAACACAAATGACTTTTGGGCGGCTAAGCAGAAATGCTAATGAACATTAATTGATCCCAAAATATTAGATTACTTGATTGAGTTGCTTAGCAGTATTCTTCCAGGAGGTTGAACATTTTCTTTGGGTGGGTTCAGAGTGGATCCATCTTTTCATTGGCTTATGTTATTAATAGCATACTTGTGAACCAGTAGTATAATTTTTGATCCAAGCTTAAACTTGGTGTTTTTTTTCCCAGATCTGTTGGGTTGTCAGTCCAGTGTAAAAGGATTAATATCTTACTTTTCACAGTGTAAACTGTATTATCAGTAGAGTGGTGTGCATGCTGCAAGGAATTTTTTTTTAACTTATGTTGGTTTTTAGATTTGAGTTACTACTACTACTTAACATTTCTAGAGTGCTACTAGGGTTACGCAGCGCTGTACAAAATAAACAAAGAAGGATGATCCCTGCTCAAATGAGCTTACAATCTAAAGAACGAAATGTCAAGTTGGGCAGTCTATATTTCCTGGGTAGAGGTGTAGAGGTTAGGTGCCGAAGGCGACATTGAAGAGGTGGGCTTTAAGCAGAGATTTGAAGATGGGGAGGGATGGGGCCTGACGTATGGGCTCGGGGAGTTTGTTCCATGCGTGGGGTGAGGCGAGGCAGAAAGGGCGGAGCCTGGAGTTGGCGGTGGTGGAGAAGGGTACTGAAAGGAGGGATTTGTCTTGAGAGCGGAGGTTACGGGTAGGAACGTAAGGGGAGATGAGGGTTGAGAGGTAAGGAGGGGCTGCAGATCGAGTACATTTGTAGGTTAGTAGCAGAAGCTTGAATTGAATGTGGTACCTGATCGGAAGCCAATGAAGTGACTTGAGGAGAGGGGTGATGTGAGTGTATCGGTTCAGGCGGAAGATAAGACGTGCAGCAGAGTTCTGAACGGACTGAAGGGGGGATAGGTGGCTAAATGGGAGACCAGTGAGGAGTAGGTTGCAGTAGTCAAGGTGAGAGGTAACGAGAGAGTGGATGAGAGTTCGGGTGGTGTGCTCAGAGAGGAAAGGGCGGATTTTGCTAATGTTATAGAGGAAGAAGCGACAGGTCTTGGCTATCTGCTGGATGTGCGCAGAGAAGGAGAGGGAGGAGTCGAAGATGACACCGAAGTTGGGGGCAGATGAGACTGGGACGATGAGGGTGTTATCAACTGAGATAGAGAGTGGAGGTAGAGGAGAAGTGGGTTTGGGTGGGAAGACAAGAAGTTCGGTCTTGGCCATGTTCAGTTTCAGGTGGCGGTTGGACATCCAGGCAGCAATGTCAGATAAGCAGGCCGATACTTTGGCCTGGGTTTCCGCAGTGATGTCAGGTGTGGAGAGATAAAGCTGGGTGTCGTCAGCATAAAGATGATACTGGAAGACATGAGACGAGATCAGGGAGCCCAGGGAAGAGGTGTAGATAGAGAAAAGAAGGGGTCCAAGGACAGAACCCTGAGGGACTCCAACAGAGAGCGGGATAGGGGTGGAGGAAGAGCCATGAGAGTGTACTCTGAAGGTACGATGGGAGAGATAAGAGGAGAACCAGGAGAGGACAGAGCCCTGGAGTTGTAATTAGGAATGCTTCACAGGATTAAAAATCAGGATTTCAGCTTTCTGCTCCAATGCATACTCTTGTCTGACCTCAGTGGCCCTCATTTTCTCTCTGTGTTTGCTCACATTATAGAGCAGTAAATCACAAACTCCTTACGCAGATGTTGGCAAAAAAGCAAACAGGATGCTAGAAATTATTAGGAACGGGATGGAAAATAAGATCAGGAATTGTTATAATGCCTCTGTATTGCTCCATGGTGCGACCTCACCTTGATGTTAAGGAGGTTAAGGCTCATCAGCTTGGAAAACAGATGGCTGAGATATGATTGAGGTCTACAAAATCCTTAGTGGTGTAGAACGGGTAAAAGTAAATCAATTTTTCACTCTTTCAAAAAGTACAAAGACTAGGGGACAGTCAGTGAAATTACATGGAAATACTTTTAAAACAAATAGGAGGAAATATTTTTTCACTCAATGAATAGTTAAGCTCTGGAACTCATTGCCAGTGGATATGGTAACAGCATTTAGCATATCTGGGTTTAAAAAAGGTTTGGACCAGTTCATGGAGGAAAGGTCCATAGACTGCTATTGAGAGAGACATAGGGAAAGCCACTGCTTTCCCTGGGATTGGTAGCATGGAATGTTACTCACTACTGTTTGAGTTTCTGCCAGGTAGTTGTGATCTGGCTTGGCCACTTTGGGAAGCAGGATACTGGACTAAATGGACCATTGGTCTGACCCAGTATGGCTATTATGTTCTTATATCATAGTTTTGCATTTATATTTGCTTATTATGGGGGCATTTGTTTTTGTTTTTTGGGGGGGAGGGGGGGAGGCTCAAATGTTTTAATATTTCCTAATTTAGCAATGATGACACAGAAGAGATGCCAGGAATTACAGGCACTTAGGCCTAGAGTGTTGGCCCTAGGCCTTAATTTTCTGTTAGGATTTCCTGGTTCACTTGAATTGCTTGTTTACTCTTTCCAAAAATACAAGGACTAGGGAGTAGGGAGCAAGCAGTGTAGTTCCTTAGTAGTAAATTTAAAACAAATTGGAGAAAATATTTCTTCACTCAGTGTGTAATTAAACTCTTGAATTCATTGCCAGAAAATGTGGTAAAAGCAGTTAGTTTAGCAGGGTTTAAAAAGGTTTGGATAATTTCCTAAAAAAAAAAAAAGCCTATAAACCATTGTTTAGGTGGACTTGTCGAAACCCTCTGCTCATTTCTAGGATAAGCAACATAAAATCTGTTTTACAGTTTTGGGAACTTGCCATGTACTTGTGACCTGGATTGGCCACTGTTGGAAACAGGATACTGGGCTTGATGGACCTTTTGTCTGTCCCACTATGGCAACACTTGTGTACTTGGCAATAATCTCTTCAATCCAATGAAGCTCAGCATGTTTTCGTTCTTGCTCCTAGAAGATTTCTGCTTGGTGGGGGGATATTCTTACCAGAGATATTTGTGCAACACAAATTAAAGTTGCTGGCATTATGCAGATGTACTTTAGGATCTGTTTAAAATATGAAGTGAAACAAATTCACATCACAAAATGAGTCACATGTCAGCTTCCTTAGTATACTCACCAGACCCCACTCCAGAATCTATAGATTGTGCCTGTCAATCAACAGATGGAGAAAGAGAAAAAACAACAGAGACCAGAGGAAAAAAAAAATCCTGTATGCTTCACCCAATAAGGACACATAGAGGCATATTTTCAAAGCACTTAGCCTTCCAAAGTTCCATAGGTTTCTATGGAACTTTGGAAGGCTAAGTGCTTTGAAAATATGCCTCCTTGCAGCCTTACTTAGTATTTCAGTGACTCCAGCAGATGGTGATGGGCAGACTATACAACTCCTGGACTGCTTGCTTACCCATTTGAAGAACTGGATTTCAGTTGGTTAGCGGGTACGTCACTTGGGGTTTTAAGCTCCAAAACAAAAAAGAAATATAAAAAAATTTGATCTGCAGCAGAGATACACTCGGAAGCCTTTCTTCTTCCTCTCCCTTATTCACCGCTGTTTTTCCTTCCTCCCATGAAAGGAATTTAAATAATTGAATGAGAAGTTGCTTTTTCACCTCAAGACATCAGAAGAGCTCTAAAGCATTTGTTCCAGGCTACACTAGTGGTTAGCAGAAACAGGTGGGACTATACATGCATATTGTTGGGAGCATGGAGATGATTTCTTTTGCTTGGCTAGTACTGAGGTAGCTTGGGTTAGAGGCAAAGTTATAATATGCACAGATCCCTTTCTCCAGTTCACAGAAGCAGGAAAGTTGGCGACATTTCAAGTAGATCAAATCTTTACTTTTGCTCCAAGACTGTTGTGTACTTTAGAATGACATTGAAGTGACCAACCAGTTTCCAAAGTTAGGCAGGTTGATTTTTCTCCTTGCAGATTTCAGGTAAGGTGAACCAGTTTCTAAGACTATCATTGCCCAATAGCTCAGGTTATACATCGTTGGCATATATATTTAATTTCAAAAGGGCAGAATTGTGAGCAGTACTTCTGATTTATAGTTAAAGACCAGTGATCTAGTTATTCCTTCTTACATTCACAAAGCGCAGTTGGCTTCAGATAGAAGCATGACTTTATACTCTGTTTATGACCAAAATTATTTGGGCAGAGATTTTGAAGTCCCACCCATCTGGAGACCTGGTTTGATACATCCCACATGGTTTGGACTGGTCTGGTGAGGATGCTAAGGAAGGAGAAATTAGATCTTGCATACTAATTTTCTTCCCTTTAGTCCTGTCAGACCAGTTTAGAGGCCCTAGAACATAAGAATAACCATACTGGGTCAGACCAGTGGGTCTATCTAGCCCAGTATCCTTCTTCCAACTTTGGCCAATCCAGGTCACAAGTACCTGGTAGAAACCCAATTAGTAGCAACATTCTATGATACTAATCCCAGGACAAGCAGTGGCTTCCCTCATGTCCATTTCAATAACAGACTATGGACTTTTCCTCCAGGAACTTGTCCATACCTTTTTTAAACCCAGAAATGCTAACCACTGTTACCACATCCTCTGGCACGAGTTCTAGAGCTTAACTATTCTTTCAGTGAAAAATATTTCCTCCTATTTGTTTTAAAAGTATTTCCCTCTAATTTCATTGAGTGTCCCTTGGTCTTTGTACTTTTTGTGAGCATGAAAAATTGATTCACTTCTACCCATTCTACACCACTCAGGATATTATAGACCTCAGCCATCTGTTTTCCAAACCGAAGAGCCCTAACCTCTTTAGCATCAAGGTGAGGTTGCACTATGGAGCAATACAGAGGTATTATAACATTCTTGGTCTTATTTTGCATCCCCTTCCTAATAATTCCTAGCATCCTGTTTGCCATTTTGGCCGCCTCCACCACATACTAGTCAGAAGATTTCAGTGTATTGTCTACAATGACACTTAGATATTTTTCTTGAGTTCTGACTCCTAATTCCTCTCTAATTCCTCATCTATCCTCTGTTTACTTTTGATTGTTTCCAATATCCTATCATGACTTTGTCATTACAACACTCTGTAAGCCACATTGAGCCTGCAAATAGGTGGGAAAATGTGGGGTACAAATGCAATAAATGATAATAATAATAAGGTGGACCTTAGTATCAGGTAACGATTCGGATTATTCTTTCTAGTGTACATCACTTTGCATTTGACCATATTAAATTTCATCCACCATTTGAATACCAAGTCTTCCAGTTTCCTGTGGTCTTCCTTTGAGTAGTTTTATGTCAAATGCAAATTTAATCACTTCACTTGTCATCTGCTTTTCTAGATCATGTATAAATAAGTTAGATAGAACCGGTCCCAGTACAAGATCCCTGCTGCACTCCTACATTGAGAAAGATGGCCATTTAATCCTACCAACTGTTTTCTGTCAAATAACCAATTCCTAATCCACAGAAGGACATTGCCTCCTATCCCTTGACTCCTTAATTTTCTCAGGAGTCTCTCAAGAGGAACTTTGTCAAAAGCTTTCTGAAAATCTAGATGCACTATCAGTTGGCTCACCTTTATCCACATGTTTGTTTACACCTTCAAAGAAATGAAGCAAATTGGGGGGGGGGGGGTTTCCAGCAATATGATATAATGGGTATTAGTACAACAACTCAATCAAAATGGAAAAACACATGGACCGTACAGGTCTTTTTCTGTCATCATTTACTATATTATGTTACTATGTCTCCATCTCCTGGTTGACGGGCACGACAACCTACAAGTTCTGAACTGGTCTGATGGGGCTAAAGGAAAGAACAGCAGGTAAGTCCTAATTTATCCTGTTTGCTGGGTGCCTCTACTTTGTGTCCTCCAGTTGTTGCCTTGCCCACTTTGGGCAAAGCTTCCCTGACTGTGGATTGGTGGCTCTCGATGCTTTTCAAGAGCCCCTCAAAAGGGATAGAGGGGGTAGTTCCAGTGTCAGCACCCCAGAAATAGAAGCAAGGTTTGATGTCCATGGGTACAGGATGCAGGTTAGGTACCAGGAACATATGCCCCAAGTAATTCCTTAGTTCACAGGGCACTGTCTGTTAATCACAAGATGGCCAGCAGTTGGCAGGCACAGTTGATTCTCTTCAGTACCACACTTTTCCAGTCCCAAGATGGCTGCCCTTCAACCAGTCAACATGTGAGATACAGCTGCCAGTTTCAGCACAAGTTGTCTGCTACTTCAGGATTTGCAGAATCCTGGACAGAAGAGGATGGATGGCGCAGGCACAGGGAAATCAGCCACAAGGAAGGTTGTTGCTGAGCTGAAGGCTGGATGCCCAAATATGATTTACGGTTACTCCCAAGGAATTTCTCTCCCACTGAAAATTGTACCGGGGAGTGGGGCTGACACTGCATAGGGCATTAGGAATGCAGCATTCACATGGCAAGGAGCCAGTGGACTTTAATAGCTGCTGCAGCAGGGCTTCCACTTGGGAGCAAAGTGGGAGGAAAAATACAGTGAAACACAACTCAGTTCACAGTGTGTTGAATACCTCCATTAACTGCTGCCTGGGATGCATGCTGAAACAGGCTGGTATACATGAGATAGTGGCTGCTGCAGGAATCACTGGTTGGATCCCACTGCTCATGTTTCCTGAAACCTCAGTGGCACAAAGGACCACATCAGGCGATACAAATGGATTTAAAGTCCCTTGCAGATATCGCTGGCTGAAGTAGGAAGGACTCCCTCCCCCGTCCCAGATAGCCAATGGCCACACTACCTGAGAATGCCCGGCAAGTATGGATATATGGCACTATGTTAATGACAGCTCCGTACACCCAGGGGCATTCCACCTTATCTCAAACTTACCTCAATGGGGCTATCCTGAAAACCCTGACTGGTTGAGTGTAGGGTTACCATATTTGTCCTATGGAAAAAGAGGACACATGCGCTGCCCCTTGTCACACCCCACCCTGCCCCCTGTCACTTTGACCTCCCCTCCCCCCCCCCCCCCCCCCAATGAAAGCAAGATTCCCTCTCTCCCCCCAGGTATATCTCCTCCCAAATTTTCCAGCTTCTCTTCATCCACATCACTCCACTTACCACCACCCCCCTCCTGTACCTTATTATAGTACCCTGGTGGTCTAATGGCCTCTTCGAGGCAGGAAAGAGCCCCTCTTTCCTTCCCAGCGCGGCTGTAGACCTCTCTTTCTCTCACTGTCAATTCAAAATGGCTGCCGAGAGTTGGAGCAGTGGCCTTGCAAGACTTCAGTGGAAGTCTCGCAAAGCCACCGCTTGAACTCTCTGCAGCCATTTTGAAGTGGTGCCAGGAGCAAGACAGTCTGCAAACATGCCAGACAGGAAAGAGGGGGCTCTTTCCTGCCCCGAAGAGGTTATTAGACCACCAGAGCACCACACTAAGGTAAAGGAGGGGAGGGAAGGGTAGGACACCAGCCACCCACCGGCCCACCCATTCGTTTGCAAATCCGGACAAACAGGCAGGCTGGCAAAACCCGCTTGGATACCCGACCGTGTCCTCAAAAAGAGGACATGTCCAGGTAAAACCGGACATATGGTAATCCTAGTTGGGTATGCCATGAGGACTAGGTTGAAAATTTCTGCTCTAGACATTCATAGATTAGTCACCTGCTGGCCCTGAAAAGTAGTGCCTCTCATTCCAGATGAAGAAACCCCCAGGAAGCAGTATACTGACAGATGAAACTTGACCTCTATAGCAAGATACAAGATGAATCATCACCAGTACACTATCTCTGTTGCCACTGCTAATTGTAGTACTGTAGTTTACCTTTCAAGGCACTCTCTCCTCTATGACTTACTCCAGGGAACTTGCCAACATTTTAAAATTATGTGCTGAAAAAAATTTAAAATTATTCAACTTATTGTGTAATTATGCAGTTAACATTTTGTGAGCTATATCATGGAAGGGCAGACAGGCAAGGTTTGCCTCTTTGCAGGTGATACCAAAATCTACAATAGGATAGACACTCTTGATGGTGTAAATAACATGAAAAAGGATCTAGCAAAGAATGGTCTAGATTTTGGCTGGTAAGATTTAATGCTAATCAAAATGCAGTCTAATGAATTTAGACTGCAAAAACTTGAGGGAACAGTATAGTCCTAGGGGAGAAAGTACTTATGTGTATGAAAGAAGAGCAGGACATGAGGGTGGATTGTATCCAATGATCTTAAGGTGGCCAACCAGGTAGAAAAGGTGATGGCAAAAGCCAGAATGATGCTTGGGTGCATAGAGACAGGAATGGCCAGCAGGGAAAAAGGAGGTGATAGTGCCTCTGTGTAAGTCTCTGGTGTGACCTCTTTTAGAGTACTATGTTCAATTCTGGAGACTGTATCTTCAAAAAGATATAAGCAAGACAAAGAGACTTTGAGAAGATGATTACGTTGGAGGCAAAAACACACAATAAAAACGTTTTTAGGTTTATTAGAAGCAAGAAGCCGTTTGATTTTCTCATTGTGAAAATATGACAGGATATCCCAATAGTTCGTAAAACTTTACTGATTGCCCATAGAGGTGAGACTAGACCAGGGGGGCCAGAGCCTGAGGTGGGGGGGGCACATTTTAGTCTGCCACCCCACTGCTTTGCCACCGCCTCGCTGCACCCCACAGCAGCAAATACCTTTACTGGCGGGGGGCCCCAACCCCTGCCAGCCAAAAGCCTTCTTTGGCGATGGTCTCCTTGCCCCCCCCCCCGCCGCACCCCACATCACCAAATACCTTTGCTGGCAGGGGTCCCCAACCCTCGCCAGCCGAAGCTTTCTTCAGCGCTGGTCTCCAGCGCACCGCGTTTGCTGCCCTGTGCTTTCTTCCTCCTGACGTCCTGTGCATGTTCCTTTAAGTGAAACTGAGCACTGGATGGGATATGACTTTCGTATGGGAAAAGTCTAAAGCGACTAGGGCTCTTCAGCTTGGAGAAGAGACAGCTGAGGAGAGATATGATAGAGATCTATAAAATACTGAGTGGAGTGGAACTGGTAGACATGAATCACTTGTTTACTCTTTCCAAAAATACTAGAACTAAGGGTCACGCAATGAAGCTACTGAGTAGTAAATTTAAAACAAGTCAGAGAAAATATTTTTTATTCAACAGGTAATTAAACTCTGGAATTAATTGACAGAAAATGTGATAAAAGCAGTCAGCTTAGCAGGGTTTAAAAAAGGTTTGGATAATTTCCTGACAGAAAAGCCTTTAAGATGTACTTGGGAAAATCTACTGCTTATTTCTAGGATAAGCTGCACATAATTGGTTTTACTCTTTGGGATCTTGCCAGGTACTTGTGACTTGGATTGGCCATTATTGGAAACAGGATACTAGGCTTGGTGGACTTTCGATCTGTCCAATATGGCAATGCTTATGAGGAAAGATGTAAAGATCTCAATATGTATACTTTTGGAAGAAAGGTGCCAAAGCGGAGATATGATACATTTAAATGGGAGTCAGTTGAAAGGAAACTCTTGATTAAGGTGACTTAGGATGAAAATGAAAGGGGATAATCTAAGGAATTCCTTCTTAAAGTGTTGTGGAAGTATTAACCTGTATATATCATTCCAATGTAAATAGAATATTCTTGGGATGAAACATAAGAAATGGGAGAGGTGGATTTGGATTTAGCTCATGATTTTCTCAGTAGTTAAAGGCACGTTACATTCAGGTACAGTTGGTATTTCCTGTCCCTAGATTATAAAAAAAAAACTAGGTTTGTACCTAAGGCAATAGAGAGTTTGATAACTTGCCCAAAATCACAAGGAATAGCGGTGGGTTTTGAACCCGGCTTCCCTGATTTTTAGCCTGCTACTCTAATCATTAGGCTACTCAGGCATTCCCAAGCAGGAGCATCCTGGGCTGGCGTTGACTCTCCTTCCCCTCCCCCCCCCCCCCCCCCCAACGCTGTGGTCATCGCATGGGAGAGAATGGAAAGGCAGTGATTTTTGAGGCTCCATCACCCTTGCGCCCTGTGGTGAAACAAGTACCAGGTTTGGTTCTGGGTAGGAGAACTCCAGAAGCTCTAGTCTCTCCAGGACTGCATTTTCTATTCAGTTGCAGAGGCAGTTGGGGGATGATGTAATTTTACGTGATTATGCATGCACTATAAATTCTGCATGCACGTACATAGTTGGGGTGTGCCTAAATCAGTCCTTAAAAGGAACTTCAAAAATGTGCAGGAAAAAGAAGACGGGGAGCTAAAATATAACTAGGGCTTTGGATTTTCCAACAAATACCAATAAAATGCCTTTTGTGCAAAATATAGGAAAACCCCCAGTTCCCCTAGTACTCTCTCACCCTACCCCTTAGCTGCTTTGGATCCTTCACTCTGTTTGTACATTTTTAATGCTGACAGCACTTCAGCTGCCAAAATGTGTATAATACCTGTACCATGAAAACACAGAACCCTTATTTAGCTGGAAATTAAGCACTTTATAAATACTCTTAGGCAGAAGGAGCCTAATTTCTCATACAATGCGAGTAAAATAATCATGGTAGGATTACTGTTAAATTGAACACCAGTGAAAAGCATTTAGAATTATTTAGAGATCTTTCTTAAAGGTGAAAGTGACTTCTGATTGAAAAGACCTCCTTATTTTCTCTTCCTCTTCCCTTCTTTGCTCCAGCAGGATAAATACCAAAGTGTTGCCATTGTCTTCCAGGGATTGAAAGAATTGAGATTACTGCAAATAAGGTTCAATTGCAAGAGGATTATAATGCAGTGAAAAGGGGAGCTAATCAGGGCACATATGGAATGTTAAACCTTGACTCCAACTCAAACCACAGACTACTGGCTTCCCAATGCAACAGTCCAGTCATGGCTCTCAAAGCAGTATTTTGGCCAAAAAAAAGTCCCCCCACCCCCCCTCCCACCGCCTGGATGGAAGCCACTCTTATTACACAATAGACTATAAACTCTCTCCAGAGTTCTGGTAAGAACAAAGAATTCCTCTCATCAGTGATATTACTGTTGCCTTCCCATGCAAATGTAGCCCCAGCCACCTTGGCTTCCCACATTTCCAAAATTGTCAGGATTCATAATGAGTCAGTACCCCAACTCCTGGAACTGTATGGTCATGTAGCATGCAGCCAATAACTACAAATGGGATACATGCCAGAACAGAGAGATCCACTGTCAAACATTCTTGGCAGAAACTGATAAACTGTATGAAGAAAATCTACAAGATATGTCTTCCTAGGCTGTGTTTCTTCTCATTTGAAAGAAAACGAAATCTAATGTGCAGGTTAACAGACCACATTTAAAATATAATAGACCATTAGAAATATTAGTGGAGTGGAGACAAGGTGTTTGGTTGAGTCCTATAAGATAAACTGTTTACCTGTCTCCAATTCATGAGTCATCAGTTCCAAGACTGCAAGGGGTAGCTGGATGGAAAGATTCTCACAGACCACAGAGAAACAAACTGCCCTCTTTCTCTCTTGTTTATATTATGAATCATGATATTTTCCCATGCACCATATTAGGTTCTATTGACTGATATCTGGGCAGCAATCCAAGGGCGTTTTCAACATTAAATCTGTACAAAGAACCAAGTTCATTAGCAAGATATTTACCAGATGAATGTACTTTGTGGAGCTCCTACCCTGCCTGAATTTATACATGTTACATTAACTTCTGTACAGCTAGAGGGATGGGTGCTCTAAACATTATTTCTCATGCCCAAGAATGAGAGAACCTACTGTGTGTGTGTCTTTCCCGATGTGTGTTTGAGCAGTGATCATATGGGAACTGATTCAGGAGGCTGTTCGTCTCCCCTGGAGTATAATGCTACCATCTAGGCAACATGCTGCACTTGATGTTAACCACTAGGGTGTGATAAGTTAAGCAATCCCAAGTTGCTAATTTAGGGGATAAATTTATAAAGCCTTTTCCACATGTAAAGGATGTTCTCTGAGGACAAGCGGGCCTATGATTCTCACATGTGGATAACACGATCCGTGTTGCCCGGTCCGGAGCTTGTGACAAGCTTTTACAGAACTCTTTGGTGTGCAAGTCGTGCACTGCAGCGCATGTGTGAGTGCCTTCCTGCCCGCCGTGAGAGTGCGAGACCATCAGTTCTGTTTTTCCCACGGTGAGGAGTGGACGCGTTTTTCTCTTCTCTCCTCACAGCTGCCGGTTCAGTTTTCTAACAGAGCTTCTTTTTATGCCTGGTTTCTCTTTTAGTTTGTTTTATTCTGTACCTCATTTGGGGTATTCTTCCTCCATTTCCCTTATGTTTTTAGTTTATTTTGCCACTTTTTTTTTTAAGGTTTCCTTTATTTTACCACGCTCAGTAGGCTATATTTGGGCCTGAGCTTCGGCCAGGTTCTTCCCTTCATTTCTCTCTGGTGCTTTGCCCCTTTTTCAGCACCATTGAGTCTTTTGAATTAGCCACAGCTGTTTTTCCTTCCATATCATCTAAGATTCCCAGTGGCTTTAAGCGCTGTACCCGATGCAGTAGGACCATCTCTGGCAAACACACTATTCTTGGTGTCTCCAGTGTTTGAGGCCTGAGCATGCCCCTTCTAACTGTCTTTTGTGTCTTCATATAGTAACATAGTAACATAGTAGATGACGGCAGAAAAAGACCTGCACGGTCCATCCAGTCTGCCCAACAAGATAAACTCACATGTGCTACTTTTTGTGTATACCTTACCTTGATTTGTACCTGTCCTTTTCAGGGCACAGACCGTATATGTCTGCCCAGCACTATCTCCGCCTCCAAACCACCAGTCCCGCCTCCCACCACCGGCTCTGGCACAGACCGTATAAGTCTGCCCAGCACCATCTCCATCTCCCGCCACCGGCTTTGCCACCCAATCTTGTCTAAGCTCTTTAGGATCCATGTCTTCTGAGCAGGATTCCTTTATGTTTATCCCACGCGTGTTTCAATTCCGTTACCGTTTTCGTTTCCACCACCTCCCGCGGGAGGGCATTCCAAGCATCCACTACTCTCTCTGTGAAAAAATACTTCCTGACATTTTTCTTGAGTCTGCCCCCCTTCAATCTCATTTCATGTCCTCTCGTTCTACTGCCTTCGCATCTCCGTAAAAGGTTAGTTTGCAGATTAATACCTTTCAAATATTTGAATGTCTGTATCATATCACCCCTGTTTCTCCTTTCCTCCAGAGTATACATGTTCAGGTCCGCAAGTCTCCCCTCATACGTCTTGTAACGCAAATCCCATACCATTCTCGTAGCTTTTCTTTGCACCGCCTCAATTCTTTTTACATCCTTAACAAGATACGGCCTCCAGAACTGAACACAATACTCCAGGTGGGGCCTCACCGACGACTTATATGAAGAAAAGAACACAGTTAGCCAGAGAGGCTCAAAGAGAGAAACTTTTTTGAGCCAGGTCTGAAACATCAACATTGGTGTCATCATCTGCATTGGGTGCGTCGGTCCATATGGCTGAGACCCTTAGACACTGCAAGTGACTGCACCGAGTGGGTCTCCACCTGCCGACAACGGCCGCTATGCAGGCCCCCCTGGGACTGATCTGCGTCAGACCCGACCCTGATGCGACGTGAGGACTCAACATCATCCTCAACACTGAGTAGCATCGATGCCAAGCATCGGAAGAAGCATCAGCATCGATCATCCTTGATGCATGGTGCCGGGAACTCCGGGACACTGAGGGGATTCCCTAGCATCCGAAAAGCATCGGCGCTGGAAGGACCACTCCCCTTCTATACAGGAGGTGCCAATGCTTGGGTCTCCAGGCAGCCAGGACTAGACCCCCTCTTTGACCCCACATATTCAGCAGCCTGCTTCTACATCGATACCACAGCTTTTCCCGATATCGACCCTTGATGAGTGCCTCTGGGCCTTACTCCCTGAGCTTTTGGTGGGGTTTATACAGCAGAGTGCATCAGCGTCCGGGGTCCTTGCGCCGTCCATGTCTCTTGCTGCTGTCTCACATGGCTATCAGCCTGCGATGAGGTCTTCGACGTCGGCACCACTTGCAACCTCTGCGTCAACTGCCATTGAAGAAGCTTTGCTGGAAATGAGGCTGCAGCCAACACCTCAACACCCCTCTCGGAGACATGATTCCTCTTCGTTGAGGCAGGCTCAGTCTTAGCCCTTCCATGAGGAGTTCCTGGCTGACACTGATGAAAGTGCTGATTGGAGTCGGAGGAGTCTTATGGCATCCTGTCTGATCCCGCCGCTCCACAGGAAAGGAAAAAGTCTCCACCAGAGAGCTTTTCCTTCCCATCTTTTTTTTAAGGAAATGCGAATGCCATTTCAATTCCTTTGGAAGTGGAGGATGAGCCCAGGATGTGACAGTCTTCATGAGATCTTACGGAACATTCGCGTGAAGAACTGACAGTCCCCTCTGTCGGTCCCAGTCCTTCCCAAGAAGATTGGCACTATGTACTGGATTCAATCTTCTCCTAGGTTTGATAAGCCTCAGTTGCCTCATCATTCCCTAGTGGTGGAATCCACGCTCAAAAGGGCCAGGGGTTCTAAAGACTATGCTTCGGCACCCCCTGGCAAAGAAGGTAGAACCCTGGATTTGATGTATCAGGCATCTATGCTCATCTCCCGTATCCAGTCATATCAGCTCTACATAAGCCTATACTTGCGGTCCTTGGCGCATAGTATGTCTGATTTAGCAGATATTCTCCCAACGGAGAAGGCTAAATCTGTTCACCAGCTAGTCAGGCAGCAGAAGGTGTGTCATAAGTTCTTGGCCAGGGGTGCCTATGACACTTTTGATGTAACGTCCAGGATCTCTTCTCAGAGTATAGCAATGCGCAGACTGTCATGATTGCATGTCTCTGACTTGGACCCAGCGGTCCAGTCGAGGTTGATGGATGCTATGTATTAGGGGAATAATCTTTTTTGGAGAGAAGGTGGAGGAGGTCGCTGACCTCATCAAGAAGCACACTGATTCCATCAATGCTCTCTCCCATTGGGTGCCTTCCGCAACTATCTCCTCATCTAGGAGGTTTTTCGGCAAGTTGAAGAGGAATACTTACTATTCTGAGGCTTAGGTACACCACTTCTTTTCGCCAGCCTCAGCAGGCTCAACCCCGATGTGACAGTCTATTTGGACAGACAGTCCTGCAGAATTTGTTTGGGATCTAGAATCCAACTCCACCTTCCTAGGTCTGTTTTATTCTGTTCCAGGCTGCACTCTCACTCAGATTGTATATAGTTTCAGGTTAATCTGTGTTTGACCTTGCTGTTGCGCAGTCCAGTGGTTATTATTTTCAGTGAGCCTGGTAGCTAGGGAGTCCCACATGTGAGAATCATAGACCTACTTGTCCTCAGAGAAAGCAAAGATACTTACCTGTAGAAGGTATTCTCCAAGGACAGTAGGCCTTATATTCTCACATACCCTCCCACCTCCCCTTGGAGTTGTCTCTTTTCTTTTATGCTCAAGTATTGTACTTAAGGTCTCGCGCTCTCACGCTGGGTCTGAAAGCACTCGCGTGCACTTGGTGGAGTGTGGCTCTTGCTCCAAAGAGCTCTGTAAAAACTTGTCACAAGCTCCAGACCGGACAACATGGATTATATTACCCACATATGAGAATATAAGGCCTGCTGTCCTCAGAGAATACCTGCTACAGGTAAGTATCTTTGCTTTTTACACGCAGGAAGGGATTCTTATAAATTTGTGCAAGGCTATCCAAATGCAGAAATTAGGCACATGGAAAGAATTGTTCTTATTTTTCTATGATCTGCATGTAGATGTTCTTAGGAGTGTAGTTTGGGTAGAGGTGGAATTGCAGTGTAGATTTATATTGTAAACATACATAGGTACAGTGGGGGAAATAAGTATTTGATCCCTTGCTGATTTTGTAAGTTTGCCCACTGACAAAGACATGAGCAGCCCATAATTGAAGGGTAGGTTATTGGTAACAGTGAGAGATAGCACATCACAAATTAAATCCGGAAAATCACATTGTGGAAAGTATATGAATTTATTTGCATTCTGCAGAGGGAAATAAGTATTTGATCCCCCACCAACCAGTAAGAGATCTGGCCCCTACAGACCAGGTAGATGCTCCAAATCAACTCGTTACCTGCATGACAGACAGCTGTCGGCAATGGTCACCTGTATGAAAGACACCTGTCCACAGACTCAGTGAATCAGTCAGACTCTAACCTCTACAAAATGGCCAAGAGCAAGGAGCTGTCTAAGGATGTCAGGGACAAGATCATACACCTGCACAAGGCTGGAATGGGCTACAAAACCATCAGTAAGACGCTGGGCGAGAAGGAGACAACTGTTGGTGCCATAGTAAGAAAATGGAAGAAGTACAAAATGACTGTCAATCGACAAAGATCTGGGGCTCCACGCAAAATCTCACCTCGTGGGGTATCCTTGATCATGAGGAAGGTTAGAAATCAGCCTACAACTACAAGGGGGGAACTTGTCAATGATCTCAAGGCAGCTGGGACCACTGTCACCACGAAAACCATTGGTAACACATTACGACATAACGGATTGCAATCCTGCAGTGCCCGCAAGGTCCCCCTGCTCCGGAAGGCACATGTGACGGCCCATCTGAAGTTTGCCAGTGAACACCTGGATGATGCCGAGAGTGATTGGGAGAAGGTGCTGTGGTCAGATGAGACAAAAATTGAGCTCTTTGGCATGAACTCAACTCGCCGTGTTTGGAGGAAGAGAAATGCTGCCTATGACCCAAAGAACACCGTCCCCACTGTCAAGCATGGAGGTGGAAATGTTATGTTTTGGGGGAGTTTCTCTGCTAAGGGCACAGGACTACTTCACCGCAACAATGGGAGAATGGATGGGGCCATGTACCGTACAATTCTGAGTGACAACCTCCTTCCCTCCGCCAGGGCCTTAAAAATGGGTCGTGGCTGGGTCTTCCAGCACGACAATGACCCAAAACATACAGCCAAGGCAACAAAGGAGTGGCTCAGGAAGAAGCACATTAGGGTCATGGAGTGGCCTAGCCAGTCACCAGACCTTAATCCCATTGAAAACTTATGGAGGGAGCTGAAGCTGCGAGTTGCCAAGCGACAGCCCAGAACTCTTAATGATTTAGAGATGATCTGCAAAGAGGAGTGGACCAAAATTCCTCCTGACATGTGTGCAAACCTCATCATCAACTACAGAAGACGTCTGACCGCTGTGCTTGCCAACAAGGGTTTTGCCACCAAGTATTAGGTCTTGTTTGCCAGAGGGATTAAATACTTATTTCCCTCTGCAGAATGCAAATAAATTCATATACTTTCCACAATGTGATTTTCCGGATTTAATTTGTGATGTGCTATCTCTCACTGTTACCAATAACCTACCCTTCAATTATGGGCTGCTCATGTCTTTGTCAGTGGGCAAACTTACAAAATCAGCAAGGGATCAAATACTTATTTCCCCCACTGTATGTGAATAGAGTACAAGCACAAATTTACATTTAGAGTACATGCACCTTTAGAGCAGGTGTATATTTGTACGAGAACAGTTGTGCTAATATTATTGGAGTATCAGGGTGCCTACGTTTATAGAGGCACATTGAAGCTTGTGTTGCCTTTATTTTAAATAGACTTATAATTGGTGCCTTTTCCCAAATTTGACTAGGTGTTGTGTTATAAAATTAGCCCTTTAAATTAAATTGGTCACTAACTTTCCAATTGGACAGTCTTATTTTTGATTTTGACAAGAAGCTTATTGAGGCATCTGCTGAACAGCTTGGGATCCTTAGGGACTTTAGATTGCATTGATTTGTGTTCTTCAAGGTCCAAAGAATTTTGGGATTGAGCTGGAGGAAGAAGAGGTCTGGAATGTTGGGGTGAGAGTCTTTCTGAAAACTGATAGTGTAATGGAATTGGTGCTGCTTCTATTTGTATCAGAAACACAAGCTGTACAAAGGCAGCAAATTTAGGAGCAAAGAAGGACATACTTAATAATCTTTGTAAGTGTTTCTTTTTTCCTGGGGGAATCTGACATTGTGCAGTTCTTAAGAGCTCTAGATCCTAAGATGTAGATTCACGACCTCCTCCATGTGCAACTTCCTGGCCTCAGTTCAACAAAAATCCATAAATGGCCAAAATTTCTTGAGGTGCATGCCTTGTGGCATTTTTTTCTCCTGTTGGAAAGAGTTTATTCTTGCTTTGTTGGGAGCAGGGAGGTACAAATTTTGACCCTGTCCCTCAGAGAATTTTTACACAATCCAGACATTTTTGCAAACTTTATCAGCAGTCCTCAGATAGGTGCAAATATTTACAGACAGAAATCTTATAAACCATGTGATCATCTTATCCAGAGCTGTGTATATTGACACCACAATATGGTTATGAAACTGCATGTGTGTGACATATTCACATTTGTGATGTGACATTTGTACAGCCTAATTCATGGGAGCAATCTATAATTTCAAAAGGTTTGGATGAGGAAACCAGATAAATCTACTGTAAGGCAAGATACCTGTGTGTAAGAAAGTATGTGTATGGTCAAAGATATTTTTAAAAACATTTAAGTGGTAGATGGAAAGGAGGAATAGCCTAATGGTTTAGTGCAGTGGGCTGAGAATCTGAGGAACTGAATTCGATTCCCACTGCAGCTCCTTGTGACCCTGGGCAAGTCACTTAACCTGCCATTGCCCCAGGTACAAACTGAAATTGTGAGCCCACTAGAGACAGAAAAAAGGCACCTGCATATTATAGAAAGGTGATATATCAAATCCATTACCCTTTACCCTTTATGGTACTCAGATGCTCAATGCAAGTTGCCTGCTCAAGGGAGTCTTTACCAGGTGGAATCTTTGCGCTTTATTTATTTTCTCTATGACTTTTTCATTTCCTAGATAAAAGGGCCAGATTCAGTAAATGGTGCCCAAAAATAGGCACTGGGAAAAATCAGTGCTCAGTGATGTTCAATAAAGGCATTCCAGGGTGAGCACCCTTTATTATAGAATGCCACCTAGCGGGGGATTCACGCAGCCAACTTTGAGTGCAAGGACATACACCAACTGAAAGCTGCAGTAAATCCTGGTGTTCAAGTTGGGTGCAGATCCCTGGAATTCTGTAACACTATGCACATCTTTTCTGAATGCTCCTCCCATGGCCAGGCGCCTTTTGGATTATGCTCAAAAGGATTTGGGAGCAGATCTTTATGCAGCCAGATCCATGCACAAATTCAATTCAGTGCCGATCAATGTCAATAATTGATTGTTAAAGGTTTGTGTCTAATTTATTTGAGTGTGGATCTCTAGATCGCATGTAAATTTGGGCACCATTTATACAATCCGGGGGTAGTGAGTGGAGGAGTGGCCAGGGTGGTGGACTTTGGTCCTGGGGAACTGAGGAAGTGAGTTCGATTCCCGGCACAGGCAGCTCCTTGTGACTCTGGGCAAGTCACTTAACCCTCCATTGCTCCATGTAAGCCGCATTGAGCCTGCCATGAGTGGGAAAGTGCGGGGTACAAATGTAACAAAAATAAATAAATGTACACCCCAGGTCTTCCTCTCGGAGGATGTCGTAATTGGACTCTGGACATATTGGTCTATCCTGCTGATAAAGCAAGTAGTGAGAACCTTGACTTTTAATATTAGAGAGGTGGCAGCCAGTGGCAATTTGAACGCTGCAGTGAAGGAGCTGCAGCAAAATCACATCCACAATAGCAGAAGCCTGGATTTGATTGTTTGGCTACACACTAACATTCTCTGAACTGTTGCATCAGAGAAATAGTCTGGCTCTGTTGCTCCTCAATACGATGTTTGTTGGAGAGTCCAGTTTTATCCAAGTTAGGTCCAGAGGACATCCCCGCAAAGACTGTAACTTATCTGTTTGGTTAAGCCAGACAGGATCTTTGAAAGATATATTGGGAAATGAGCAGTCCACTCAGGACAAGCTTGAAACACAGGGTACTGCTTAATTTCTTGCTAATGCCAGTGCTGTGATTCCTTGAAGGAATCAGTGGCTGAAGATATAGCGTATTCACTTCTAGAAGAAAGGAAACTCTTCAGAATCTGGCACACCATCAAAACTCTCCATACATTAGTAATGTTTCTCAGCTGCATTTATTCAAAAGTGATTTGGTTCAATGTCTGCTTCTGTTGTGGTGTTTTGCTGTCTATAATTAAGGCTGCTTATGTAACTAAAGCCTCTTCTCCTTTACAAATGTCATCTAACTCAAGAGCTTGAAATGTCAGTGGTTACTGTGGGGGTCTTCTCTCTTTGTTCCCCTGGTCCTGAAGACTGACAAAAATGTAATTGGGCATTTATTCTTTTCTTCTATAGATTAAAAGTTTATGGGCACCAAGATCAGAATCTAACCAGATGGAAGAAGTTTTAATTAAGGCATAGTGCAGGAATGGTGGAAGTCAATACATTTTGCCCTTAAGTATCTGGCTAAATGTTGTGTTACATAGGAAAAGTTGTTTTATGACACAGTGTTTAGAATATTAAGGCACATGTGGACAAATGCAAAGTGATGCATATTGGGAAGAATAATCCAAATCATAGTTACCTGATGCTGGGGTCCACCTTGGGGGTCAGGACCCAAGAAAAAGATCTAGGTGGTGGTGTAAATACGCTGAAATTTTCTGTCCAAGAATTATTAGGAAAGGGATGGTAAATAAGACCGAGAATACTATAATCCCTCTGTATCACTCCATGGTGCAATATTGCATTCAGTTCTGGTCACAGTATCTCAAAAAAGATATAGCATAATTAGAAAAGGTTGAAAGAAGAGTGACCAAAATGATATGGAACTCCTCTTGTATGAAGAAAGGCTAAAATGGTTAGGGCTCTTCAGCTTGGAAAAGAAACGGCTGAGGAGGGACATGATTGAGGTCTATAAAATCCTGAGTGGTGTAGAATGAGTAGAAGTGACTATTTTTTTTTTTTACCTCTTAAAAAGTACAAAAACTAGGGGACACTCAATGAAATTACATAGAAATACTTTTTAAAAAATAGGAGGAAATATTTTTTCACTCTGCAAATAATTAAGCACTAGAACTTTTTGTTGGAGGATGTAGTAACAGCGGTTAGCGTATCTGGGTTTTAAAAAGGTTTGGACAAGTTTGTGGAAGAAAAGTTCATACTCTGTTATTGAGATGGACATAGGGGAAGCCACTGCTTGCCCTGGGATTGGTAGCATGGAACGGTGCTAGTAATTGGGTTTCTGCCAGGTACTTGTGACCTGGATTGGCCACTGTTGGAAATGGGATACTAGGCTAGATGGACCATTGGTCTGACCCAGTATGGCTAGTCTTATTTTTGTATGCCTACATAAGTACATAAGTAATGCCGCACTGGAAAAAGACCAAAGGTCCATCGAGCCCAGCATCCTGTCCACAACAGTGGCCAATCCAGGCCAAGGGCACCTGGCGAGCTTCCCAAACGTACAAACATTCTATACAAGTTATTCCTGGAATTGTGGATTTTTCCCAGGAAACTGTCTAACCCCTTTTTAAACTCTGCTAAGCTAACCGCCTTCACGTTCTCCGGCAACGAATTCCAGAGTTTAATTATGCATTGGGTGAAGAAACATTTTCTCCGATTTGTTTTAAATTTACTACACTGTAGTTTCATCGCATGCCCCCTAGTCCTAGTATTTTTGGAAAGCGTGAACAGACGCTTCGCATCCACCTGTTCCACTCCACTCAATATTTTATATACCTCTATCATGTCTCCTCTCAGCCGTCTCTTCTCCAAGCTGAAAAGCCATAACCTTCTTAGTCTTTCTTCATAGGGAAGTCGTCCCATCCCTGCTATCATTTTAGTCGCCCTTCGCTGCACCTTTTCCAATTCTTCTATATTTTTCTTGAGATGCGGTGACCAGAATTGAATACAATACTCAAGGTGCCTATGTTGTGCCTTTCTAAATTTACCCCACTGGAAAGTAGGTGCAGAAATTTACACTTGCTCTGAAGCATGTTTAAATAGCCTGCCTAAGTTGGTGCAGATTCCCGTGTACTTTGTAACATGCAATACGTGTCTGTCTTGCAAGTCTGCCTAACCTTTCCACATATAGGGGTCAGTTCTATAACTGGGCACCTCTGTTGAGTTACCTCAAGGTGCATGGTGAGAGCCTATTCTATAAAGGAACCTAGGCATCAAGATTCTATTATAGAATACTAGCATAGAAACAACAGAAAAGTGAAGGCAGATAAAAAACATATGGCCTATCCGATCTACCATCCCTTTTGCTCTCTCAAAGTTATCCCAAGCTTTCTTGAATTCAGATACAGTCTTTATCTCCATCTTCACCAGGAGGCTGTTCCATGAATTCATCACTCTTTCCATGAAGAAGTATTTCCTCAGGTTACTCCTGAGTCTGTCTCCTTTCACTTTCATCCTATACCTCCTCATTCCAGAGCATAATCCAGTATCAATGTGCCTAACGTAGGCGCCCGCATTTATGCGAGCCATAGAGCTGCCATAAGTACGAGGAGCACCTGAATGTGGCAAGTACCTGCTTAACTTACAGTATTCTGTCAGTTACATGTGTAACTGAGAGCTCTGCCTATGTCCTGCCCATGCTCCACCCCTATGTATGCCCCCTTGCAAATAAGCAATATGGAAGCTAAGTGAGTATTTGCAGGTTAGCACTTAGGCAGAATGTTTGCTTTATGTGCTTATTTACCTTTATTCTAAACATTTACATACACAATTGCCCTTCATGAGGGTAATTTTATAACAGGGTCTTTAGGATCTGAGGGTAAGAAGGCACCTAATGAGGAGCTATTTTATAAACAAAGGTGGGTGCATAAGAACATTAGTGTTACTATATTGGGACAGACCAAAGGTTCATCAAGCTCAGTATCCTGTTTACAACAGTGTCCAATCTAGGTCACAAGTACCTGGCAAGATCCTAGAACATTAAAACAGATGTTATGCTGCTTATCCTAAAAATAAGCAGTGGATTTTCCCAACTTTTTCTTAATAATGGCTTATGGACTTTTCTTATAGGAAATGATCCAAACCTTTTTAAAACCCTGCTAAACTAACTGCTTTTACCACTTTCTCTGGCAACGAAATCCAGAGTTTAATTGCATGTCGAGTGAAGAAATATTTTCTCCAGTTTGTTTTAAATTTACTACTTAGTAGCTTCATTGTTTGCCCCCAAGTCCTAGTATTTTTGGAAAGAGTAAACCTGTTCCACACAACTCATTATTTTATAGACCTCTATCATATCTCCCCTTCAGCCCTCTCTTCTCCAAGCTGAAGAGCTCTAGCCGCTTTAGCCTTTCCTCATAGGGAAGTCGTCCCATTCCCTTTATCATTTTGGTTGCCCTTCTCTGTACCTTTTCTAATTCTGCATATCTTTTTTGAGATGCGGTGACCAGAATTGCACACAGTATTCAAGGTGCATTTGCACCATGGAGCGATACAAAGGCATTATAATATTTACATTTTTGGTTTCCATTCCTTTCCTACTAATTCCTAACATTCTATTTGCTTTCTTAGTCTCCACAGCACACTGAGCAGAGAGATTCAGCATATCATCGATGACACCTAGATCCTTTTCCTGGTCGTTGTCTCCTAATGTGGAACCTTGCATCACGTAGCTGTAGCTTGGGTTCCTCTTTCCCACATACATCACTTTCCACTTGCTCACATTAACCCTCCTGTTTACTAAGCTGCGCTAGTGGCTGCCGTACGCTAATGCCGACACAGCCCATTCATTTTGAATGGGCTGTGTCAGCATTGCTGAGTGGCAGCTGCTAGCTTGGCTTAGTAAATAGGGGATAAATGTCGTCTGCCATTCAGATGCCCAATCTCATAAGGTCCTCTTTGATTTTTTACAATCCTCTTGTGGTTTAACAACTTTGAATAACTGTGTGTCATCAGCAAATTTAATTACCTCAATAGTTATTTCCATCTCTAGATCATTTATAAATATGTTGAAAAGCAGCAGTCCCAGCACAGACCCTGGGGAGCCCAGTATTTACTCTTCTCCACTGAGAATGCTGACCATTTATTTTTTGACCAGTTTTTAATCCATAGTAGGACATTAGAGAGTCATGGCATAGGAGGTAATTTCCTCAGGAATCTTTTATGAGTTACTTTGTCAAATGCCTTTTGAAAATCCAGATGCACAGTATCGACTGACTCACCTTTATCTACATGTTTATTCACCCCTTCGAAAAAGTGCAGTAGATTGATGAGGCAAGATTTCCCTTTACTAAATTCGTGTTGGCTTATTATTCCATGCTAGTGGAATAGCTACGGGGTGTGTTTCCCTCAAATTGGCTCTGGTGCCCCTGCTTTGGCTGGCGAAGGTTCCCAAACCCTCCAGCTGAAGCGTCCTGCGCTGGTCTCTCTGCATTGCCTGCCCTGCTATTCTCAGTCATGCCATGCACGCTCGTTTTAGTTAGGGTTACTGTATGGCTACAAAAAAAAGGAGTACTCCTGTTCTATATAAATTACAAAGTCTTTATTAGTGAAAACAAGTCAGTGCATTAAAAGAATCCTATATAATAATTCTAACCTCCAACATCCTATGTGTCTTGCTGCTTGTGTCCGTGGCTTTCTTCGGAGTTGGTCTGCTAGGCTCCGTAGATCAGGCTGACGTCATTTAGAACGCCAGAGCTGGAGGAGGGGCGAAAGGGGCAGGGCACAGAGGCGGAGCTTGAAAGAGAAACAGAAGCGTTGAGGGGTGGAGTAGCCGAGAGTGTCACCACCAATGGCAGGGAAAGAAAGGTCGTAGTCCGGGCGTGAGCGGAGGGGGCAGAGCCAAGGAGAGCATGCTGCTGTCGAGCCGGTGCGCTCGCGCGTTCCTGCGCGGGGGGGGGGGGGAACCTCAGGAGTCAGAGCGGCACTGCAGAGGAGGAAAGCAGGCCGCGGCTGCCCCTCCGGACCCCATGGGAGGGTGTGTGGGCAGCCGCCACGACTCCTCGGGAGGGAGGGGACGACCCTGAAAGTCGGAAGGAGGGAGGGAATGACCCTGGAACTGGGAGGGAGGGAGGTGGGGGACGACCCTGGAACTGGGAGGGAGGGGGGGAAGGAAGGAGGAGGGAGGGCCCCTGGCACACACTCTCATTCTCACACACACACTCTCTCTCACAGTCACACTCGCACCCAGTCTCACTCTCTCTGTCACACACACACACTCGGCACATTCACTCTCTCTCTCTCACAGTCACTCTCACACACACTCTCTCAAACATACACACTCCGAGGAAAACCTTGCTAGCGCCCGTTTCATTTGTGTCAGAAACGGGCCTTTTTTACTAGCTGCTAAATAATATCCCTGCAACTCACTCACACTGCCATCCACACCAAACTTATACCCCAATCACACATGTAAATCCCACAAAGAACATTAAACATAAACCCTAAATTGCAGTTTCTTCAGTCTCTGTGTATCATCAGAGCACAGTCTCAATAAAGATCAGTCAATGAGCCCTAACAAACAGGGGCACACTAAATCCAGTTCTTAATAATTGTAGCAAATGTTGAACATTGCTGATCTTTGTATCCAACAAGTTCTCAAGTGAAGAAAGGAAAAAACTCCACTGCAATATAAAGCCACTGTTCTTATCCCTGTGATAAAAAAAAATCCACAGAGAAACACTGGGAATTGCAAAGTCACACAAATCTTCTGTGATCCTCCTGCATAGGATCAAACCTTTAAGTTAAAGGCAGCCAAAGAATGCTTCCTGGAAGCCTCCCACTTACCTGAAGCATTCTTTGGCTGCCTTTAACTTAAAAGGTTCAACATTTGCTACAATTATTAAGAACTGGGTTTAGTTGTTCTGTCCTTTGACAGCCTTACACTAGTTCGTAATGTAATCCTAAAATGTGTTTAATGCATTTACTGTTATTCTCATGTCTAAGGACTTTCATGGTCGCAGTTCTCACTGCAAAGTTACGTGAGCAATGCATTGTGTGATATACGCAGCACACTTGCCTACTTGTATAAGGACTGTTACTATTGGTTTGGGTCCCTGCCTAGACCTCTTCTCTGTCCCAGCCAAGCTTGGCCCCTCTTTGTCTAACTGCTGTCATTTCCTGATCATTCTTACTAACTCTGTTCTGAGAGGTCAGCTAGGCATGACCTTTCTCCCCAATCGAGGGCTGTCCTCTTGGACCACCCTTGCCACCCTGCGTCAGGCTCTGTCCTGATTGGTCTTTAACTCCTCCACCCCAGGCTTGTGAGCCTTCTTGACCCCCCTGCCTCTCTGGCTACGAGGCATGTCATCATCTTGTCTCTGACCAGTACTTGTCCTGCTCCCGACTCCCTGGAACAAACTTGGGTTTTTACCTTGAATATATCTCCTCCCTAATGAGATATTGCACATTCCAGTCACCCAGCTCTGAGCTATTTCTACCTGACCTCAACCATCTCTCACCTCTGCAATAGAACTGCCTTCTCTCGTACCTCTATCTCCAACCACTGATACATCCCTCAGCACTAAGGAGTCTCTGTGACCTGGGGCCATACCTCTGAACGTCTGACTGTGAGTAAATTACCCTTGTTTATGCAATAAAAACATTTCAAAAAATAATAGAGACTTCAGGTGTGTTCTGGTGTGCCAAGGTTATACTCCAAGACATTGAAGCTTCAAGTTAACAAGCTTCAAGTGTCTAAACATTAGTGTGCCCCTGTTTGTTTAGGGCTCATTGACTGATCTTTATTGAGACTGTGCTCTGATGATACACAGAGACTGAAGAAACTGCAATTTAGGGTTTATGTTTAATGTTCTTTGTGGGATTTACATATGTGATCAGGGTATAAGTTTGGTGTGGATGGCAGTGTGAGTGAGTTCCAGGGATATTATTTAGTAACTAGTAAAAAAGCCCCATTTCTGATGCAAATGAAACGGGGGGCTAGCAAGGTTTTCTTCTGTGTGCATGTGGGAGTGTGTGTGTCCCTGTCCTCTCTCCCCTCCCCCCCCCCTCTGAGTCCTTCACTGTTACAGAGCCAGCGATTTGATTTCGTGCTCTGCTGTTTTCCTTCACTGACTGACTGTGTTACAGAGAGGGCGGGGCAGACACTCATGGGGAAACCGGATATCTCTCCCCCTTCACACTTCCGTCTGGAGGCTTCATAGAACGTTGGTGTTGCCTTTTATATAGAGAGATTCTTTTAATGCACTGACGTGTTTTCACTAATAAAGATTTTGTAATTTATATAGAACAGGAGTACTGTTTGTTGTTGATGTTTTAGGTACCTCCTATTATATATATATCCCCTATTAGGATTAAGATACAAAAAAAGGAGGACAGATTGAGCCAGTCTAGGTTTTACTTCCATTGCTTTTCAATGGAAGCAAAACCCGGACTGAATCAATGTATCCTCTTTCTGGAGCCATATGGTAACCCTAGTTTCATTAAAACGAGCATGCACGGTGCAACTGAGAAGAGCAGGGCAGCAATGCGGGACAAACGCATACCCCTGCCAGCCAAGGTATGATGATGAGGCAGTGGAGGGGGCAAAATATGCCCACCCACCCCCATCGAGGTCTGACTACGCCACTGATCCATGGTTAAGTATATGTTCTGTAATTTTGTTCTTTATAACGGTCTCTACCATTTTGCCCAGCACTGATGTCAGGCTCACCGGACTATAATTTCCTGGATCATCTCTGGAACCCTTTATAAAAATTGGTATTACATTGGCCACTGTAGAGGTACATAGGTGGACAGAAAATTACTTATACATTAATACTCTGGGTTCATTTTCTAAGGATATGAGAGTGCCTAATTGGTCCTTAGGCTCTGCTGACAGGCTGCAGTAATGAAAGGAATAATGCCAAAATGGAAATATATTATTTATTATAGATATTAAAATAACAATATGGAAAAATGCAAAGCAAGTTACAAAACTCTGTACACTACCAAAATATACTGATTATTCCACCAATAGATATATGAATATATATAGATATAGATATATAGATATATATAGATATATGAATATATATATATATATATATAAGAGATTCTACAACTATAATATCCTGAGAAAAGATTACCACCAGTCCTGTTGTAACCAGTCAGGTACAGGCAAAGTCCAGAGTTAACTAAACCCTGAGCCATAAGAAGAAAAAGTCCTGAATCTCATCCTTGAGGTCCCATATGTTCAGAGTCCAAAGGGGGGGGGGGGGTGGTAATGACTTGGCTCCTTCTGTTCAGGCTCCAGCAGATTTCCTGTGCACCCGTGTAGATCAGGTGTTTAGTTCAAAGTCTCTATTCTGTGCAGCTGATTACTCAGTCTCTGGGGAAGCAACCAGCCTGCGGCTGAACTTGACCTTCTCAGCTCTCAGTACAAGGAATCACAGTTCACAGGTGTTTAGGAAAGATTAGACTGTAGCTCCTCAGAGAGAGAACTATACACCAGGCAGTCTTCTTCTCCTCTTCCTGAACTCTGATGCCCAGCATTGGCATTCCTCTGTGTCTAAAATCTTATCCAGGTTTCGCATGAGGTCCTCTACCTTCGCACCAGGCAGGCAAGTGACCAAGCGATCCTCACATCCACTAGCCACCCATCTACCTACATGCCTAATGTTTGAATCTCCAACTACAACGGCCATCCTAACCCTACCCTTCTTGGCAGAAGCCCCAGGAGATACAGCCTTGGTGTGAGTGGATATTGCATCCCCCTGGAGGGCAGGTTCTGGCTACAGAATCACTTCCTGCTTCTTCACAGTGGTGCTCTTCCTTCAGGATAATATTCTCCTCCATGGCAGCACAGAGGGTGCCAGACTGAAGGTGGGACTTCTCTACTATGTCCCTGTAGGCTGCCTCTATAAACCACTCTGTCTGGCTCAGCTCCTCCAAGTCTGCTATTCTAGCCTCCAGAAATCGAACCTGTTCCCTGAGTGCTAGGAACTCTTTGCACCAAGTACGCACGTATGACTTCTCACCAACTGGGAGATAATCAAACATGTGACACTCGGTGCAAAAGACTGGATAGCCCCCATCTCTCTGCTGGACTGCTGCCTGCATCTTATTATTGATGATTTATTAAGTTGCTATGGATTGGGAATATGTAAACTAAAGTCCCCTAAGATTGCTAGTTATATGCTAGGCTATGCTAATATTTAGATTTTATTATTATTATTATGGTGGTGATGATGATGATGTTAGAAGGTTCCCCTTCTATTGATTTAATTAGACTGTGTTTCTAAGAACCAATTACTGGCTGATAGAGATGCCCTAATTAAATTTGTAGCCTTCTAATTGGTTCAAGGGCCTATAATTCGTAGATCAGACCAGGGGTGGGAAGGAGTTGGGGTGGGTGGGAATTAAAGTCTAAACAGAGGCCTTATGTGCCCTATTAGCTGTGCTTTATGCTGATACTAAATAACTGTAAAATAGCTCCCTTAAATGCTAGCCTGTGGAACTGTAACAGAAACTCTATGTGCTAAGAAAAACTATTTCTTAAACTCCTCTGCTAAGTGAGCAGAGTAACTTACAATATGAGGGTTACCTATTTAATTCTAAATCTACCTCTCCCCAGCACTTCAGAGCTGAGGGGATCTCCGCCCTGTTTTATTTATCCATTTCTGCTTCCTTGGGCTCGTTACTCAAAAGCAAATGTGGACACTAGAGGCTATTAGTGCTACACTAGCGCCCGCATTTGCTTATGCCAAATGCTTAGGCAACAAGCACGTAAAACAACAAACTTGCTGGCTGTGAGCGCAATGAGCATGCAAATGCATTCCTCCCCAATGTTCAGCAGGCAGCACACCAAACAAGGGCGTTCCTCCCATGGCAAACCCAACGCCAGCTCGGAGCAGCAGTTATGGTTATGCCAAGCCACAGGGAGGGGTTGACCTCTTGTCAGATCTAAAGCCCCCCCATCCCCCACACACGTAAGGGCTTGGTGGTCCAGTAGACCCCAGACCCCCCCCCAAAAAAAACCCTGGTGGTCCAGTGAGACCCCTAGCCAGGACCCACCACCCCAGAAGACTAGTCTATTCCTGGTGGCCCAGCAGAGCCCCCTCTCCCACAATCCCCTCCTACTTTGGAGGAGGAAGGATGGAATCGTAGTCCCTCCTCTTGCTTAGTGTTTGGGGGTTGTGTTTTTCTTTCATCTTGTATTTGTAGGTTTCTCTTCATTAACATCTCTCTTAGTGGATCTCTGAGGGTTGCAGTATATATTGTTTGTATGGTTTTGATGTATTTTATAAATTGTTTATTTTTCCTTGAGATAAGTTTGTGTGAACTGACATGTTTAAAAATTAATGGAGAGCCTTTCCATTGTTGTTCTGTCTCTTAGAAAAGTCCATGCAGAATTTAAACATTCACAGCATATGAGAGGGGGGGGGGGAGTGGTTAAGGAATCGACTGGGATGGACAGGGGAGGGGGTGATTTTATTTTAATGCACTGCACAGGGCATCACGTGGTGGATTTTGTCATTAGGGTACAAGAATGAACGGGCCATTAAGTTGCTTCTGTTTGTCTGATTTTTAATACTTTTGTTTCTTGTTTTCCTCTCTCTCAGGGTTGAATTCCAGAATAAATTCTACACCGGAGTTGGGTTCAAGTTTATTCCTTTTTCCTTCGACAGCATCCGAGAGGGACGGTTTGAAGAATAGGGGCCCACTGTGCCCTGTAGCTCATTACCAGTATTTGCTTCTGCTCCTACTGAGCTGTAGGTCTTGTGTCATGGCTCACACAGTTTCCTTCCCTTCCTTCGCTATCTGCATTCATGTGCTGAATTCGTGAATTTTGTCACTTTTCTATCTGTTATACCACATCTGTCAAAGTAAATCTGTAAATGGCTTGTGTTAAGACAAGAAAGTAGGTGTCTCTTTGAGCTTTGTGCAAGGTTAAATTATCAAAAAACAAAGAATCTGTCTGGTTTTTCTATCAATTCTAAACTGAAAATTGGCAACTTTCCAGAAATTTTGGGATCCTTGCGTAAACCTAGTGAAATGAAAAATTAAGTTAATGTACCCCTTTCCCTCAACCCTGCAGGAATAAAATGCAGAAAAAAATAGAGTTGCTTATAATTAAGTTCAATGGGGTATACACAAACCAAGTATGCCTGTGAGGTATGTAGCAGTGTTTTGAAAAAGATACTGATAATCTTACTTTTGGGGGGTGGGGGGCAGTTTCTTGTGTCATTCTTGGCTTCCAGCTCAGTTGGATCCAAGGCTGGGATCGGGCACCATGAGCTTTTATTTCCCATATCTAAGATTTCTTCCTTATTTGTGTATCTCAGGAATTTCAGGAACAAACCAACTTGGCGACGTGCACGAGGGTTCCTTCCAGAACCCTGATTAGTAGACATCACTACTGCACAATGATTGATTTTTCTGTCTCTTCCTCCCATCCCTAATGGACTGTGAACACGGACCTGAAAATCAAACCCAGGTCATTTGCCTGCTACACATAACGACAGAGCCATCAGCTCATCCCCAAGACACTGGTGTTCTAAAGTTTGAACAGCACCTGTGTGTGAATTTCCATGACAAAGCTGAAATTATTTGACCCAACTGTGCATTAACTTAATTTTGAAGGTAATTTTTATAGGTTATTAGAATGTACTATACCGCTGAACCTAACTTGCAGATCTTTAGCGGTTTACAAAACTAAGGGTTCATAAATAGAAAGGAACTATAATATAGATAGGAAAGGAATAAATCACATAAGAAGGAGGCACAAGCTATAGAGCAGCGAGTAGGAAGGGTCATAGAAGCGAAGGAGGGGAGAGGAAGATTCATCTTATAGCAGACCAGGGAACATTAAAGGCTAATGTAAGCTCTTTGCCAGACATTTTCAGTTCAAATCATTTTTAATTTAGGTCCTTTCGAGAACTATCATGATCAGTGACCAATGTTGGCATGGATGGCAATAAATAACATTTGGTGTTGGCCACTCAGAACATAGGTTTCTCATTCCAGGCCACATATTTTAGGTGGTAATGTTATTGACACTAAATGAACGCTTGTATTTGCTTTTACAAATGGTTTCATCAATATCCCTTAGTCTTAGGCAATGCAGTGCTCAACAGTTCATACACCAAAGGAGAGATTAAAATTGTTTGGGCATATGAGTTCCACCGAGCACAAGTTACAATTTAAAGATTGTGGAAATGAAAGTCAAACTTTCCAAAAATATGGGTAAAAGGGGATGCCCTTGTCTCATGGCTGTTGGGTGACCTGTCACAATCTGCAGACATTTTAAAATAAGTTGGTCCTCCATTAGGACCAATACAATAAACATTCACCTTTGTCTTTTCAACTTATTTTAAAGATGTGACCAACACAAGTTGCAGGTGGTGACTTTTTATTGGTCTGGCGTTCATTTGTATTTAGCTTTCAAGAGTTAAAATTCATGTGCTAATTTATTCCAATAAAAAGGTATTATCTGCATCTTATAGTTGACCTTTATTTCCAAGTATCTAAGTGAACTAATGCAGTATTTTTGAAAGCTGTCACTTTGGTATTCCAGCACTCATTTTGTAGACTTCCATAGATAACTGTCCTTGTGTCTGTGATTCAGGGTTATAGAGTGGCATAAGTTGAGTATGTACAAATATTTTGAACATCACCAGTAATACTATATACTGCTCTAATTTGGGTTTGTGGGAATGATTACTCAGGGGCCCTTTTACTAAGCTGCGTTTGCGCCTGCGCACGCCCAATATGCGCCAATATCAATTTGTATTCATTCATACTATGTATTTGTTCAAACCGTAATCAGTTAACACCGTTAACGGTTATATGTAAGCCACATTGAGCCTGCAAAAAGGTGGGAAAATGTGGGGTACAAATGTAACAAATAAAAATAAAAATTGGGGTTCCCACCCAGCTACCGTGTGGCCCATGCGGTAATTTCATTTTTTACATGCTTCAAAAATATATTTTATTTTCTGGTGCGCGGCGAAAATCGGGCAGTAATTCTGACTTGATGCTCGTAGGGGTTACTGCACGGTTAACATGAGAGACCTTACTGCTAAGCCGATGGCTGGCAGTAAGGTCTCAGACCCAAACTGGACACACAGCGATTTTTATTTTTCTGCACATCTATTTTTGGCAAAAAATTTTAAAAAGCCATTTTTTGCAGGCGTGCTGAAAAATGGACCTGCGCGCCCAAAACATGCACCTATACTACTGCAGGCCATTTTTCAGCACACCTTAGTAAAAGGACCCCTCACTGAATGTATTCTTGACTGGGGCAGAGCTGAAGAAGCATCCCATGAGGACATGCAGGTTAAAGAGTTAAGAGCTTTGACCTCATTTAGGGGTCCTTTTACCAAGTGGCAGTAAAAGGGGCCCCAGCAGTAGCGGTGGGGGGCCCTTTTTACTGCAGCGGGTAAAAAGCCCCTAAAAAAGACTTGCCTATGCAGTAAGATTATTCTTAAAATGTGGCCATGCTGGGGAAGCATTTACTGCCACCCACTGAGGTAGTGGTAAGTGCTCCCCCCGCATGGCCGAGTTAGTGCCACACTAGAAAATACAGAATTATTTTCTGTAGCACCAGAAACGGCGCATGGTTGAGGCAGAACGGCCGCTGGGCCGGCTGTAGTTCCAGGTTGTCGCGCAGCAACCCTTTAGTAAAAGGGCCCCTTAGTGCTGATAGTATAAGTCCTCGGTCATGAATAAAGCCCACGCCATACCAGATTATTTTGGATTTCCCATTGTTGTAAAGTAGGGTTTCAGATTAAGGATCTCGCAAGTCCCTATGCCTGCATTGTGCTTTCATTAAAAATGTTTACAGTTTGTTTTGTGTGAACTTTTGGAGCTTGTTGTATGATGTCCCTGCTTTATCAGATGATGATTTGCATCTTATTTTTCTATGCTCTTGTTACAAATTGTGCACCGAAAGTCCCTTTGAAAGTTCCTCAGTGAAGAAGAATCTGACAATACCTTTTATCATGTAGCTTCGTTGGAAAGCTTGTAGTGAGGCAGCCTGCAAAAGTTCTGTGAATCCAGAGAACTTTATGAACTTTGCTAGATTTTTCTCCAGAAATTAATAGGTGGGGAAAAATACAATAGCAGTAAGACACGTTGGATGCATGAGAGATTACAACTGTTCTCTGGCAGCATTTTAAGAATTTTCGGACACGGGCTGCCATTTTATATCTCAGCTCGTCTAAATGAAATATCTCCAAAGCCAACTAAGGTCACAAGATTGACACTGGCGTGGCACAAGTATAAAACTCATTACGTTTGTTCTGATCCAAGTCTGTAGTGACCAAAACTTCATAACCTGTAAGAAATGTTGGTTTTCCTGGCAAAGATTCAAAAGGGACAGAGGTTTGGATAGATATAGAAACTGGGTTCTTGTAGAATCAGAATGAAGTACATTGACTGGAACAGTGCTCAGCACACTGCAATAGCCACTGACCCCTCTCTGTCCTGTGCATAGATGGAGGATTTCATTTTCCAGAGCCTCTTGATCTGACATTTTCTATGCATACAAAATTTAGCAGAAACATGTAAAAAATATGGAGGTCTAGTAATGTGAATAATGCTTGATGTTTCATGGCTGGCTTCTAAAATCTTAGGTGGGGCTTTAAGCTTGACCCATTGCTTGTCAAAGTTAGCACAGGTCTGGGATCTGCACACAGTGAAAACAAAAGCAGGTATATATCATGAGAGCTGTTGTAGTTTAATGATAGCCTGGCACTTTCTGCATTTAGCCACTGACATCTCTGGCTCCTGTTTTATGTGTGCTTCTAATCCATTCAGAGGCTGCAATGTTGATAAATTGATGATGAAATGCATTCCTGGAGACCTACTCATATTAAGAAGAAAATTACAGTGTAGGCAGGATGCAAGGTAGAACCTGGAAATTGCCTTTGCTCTTCCAGCTTGTATGTCACTGTTCTGTTTCAGTGCATTTTTGGTTACAAGTTTGGGAATAAATTTAGTGAAATGAATGAAAGTGAATGGGTTTATTTTTCACTGTCACTCATTCCTTATGTCCTGTGTCCAAACAAATATAATTAAATACAGTATACTGGTAGTGGGGTTTTTAAAAATATTTTAACTTATTTGTAAAATTTAAATTATGATACATTACATTAAATCAATTTAACAAAGATAATAAGGAATCTATCCCAAAAAGTTACAAAGGAAAAATTAGAAGAAAAAGAAAACATTCTTATTTATCCTCCTTACTCCACGTAGAACAATGTAAGGGGGGAATCCAAAAATGAAATTGAGGAGATACTTATAAAACAAACATCAAGAAAATGCCTGGATCTTCAATTACTATAATTGAAACCTTACCATATCCGCACACTCAAGATACCCCTCAGTTAAAGTGCCCCTCTTTTTATTTTCCAAAAAAACTTAAAATTGTGAAGGTTCAAAAAACACATACCTATTGGCTTCACTATACATTTACAGGGAAAGAGTTTACTGGTAGTACATACACAGTTACGTGTACTTTTACGTTATCTACAGCTACTTGAGTGGTCCTTTTACCAAGCTGCGATAACAAATGACCTTAGCATGCCCTTACACAGGTTTTTCCCATGTGCAAAGCCATAAAATGGCCTGTTCTCTATTTCATTAAAGACCATGCACCATTACCATTAGTGCACGGCCATTGAAAAGCATTACCGTGGGAGCACTTCTTGCCTCATATTTTGGACTCGAGTTAACCCTGCAGTAGCCAGTTATTGTGCACTAATGTGCAGACTGGTTACCGCTAAGGTAGCTAATATGGTAAAATTGTGGGATAAGACGTTTTTCAGATATGTAAGCGACAGGAGCAAATGCCAAAATACCATTGTGAGGCTCAAGGGAGTCTTTTACTAAAGCTTAGCTCGAGTTATCTGCAGTAGGGCCCATGTTTTTTACTAAGCTTTAGTAAAAGACCCCCTCAAAGCAGAAGGGGAGGAATTCATGGAAGCTGATAAGGATAAAGCTGAACTGCTTAACAATTATTTCTGTTCTGTGTTCACCGATGAAAGGCCGGGGGTAGGACTGCAGAAAACAAATGCAAAAAGGGATAGATGTATGATAGACCAACACCCATTCTCAGAGGACAGTGTTTGTGAGGAGCTAGACAAACTAAAAGTAGGCAAAGTGATGGGGCCTGATGGGATACATCCGAGGGTGCTCAAGGAACTCTGGGAAGTTCTGACGGATCCGCTGATCTCTTCAATGCTTCCTTAGAGTCTGGTGGCCAATGTAACGCCAATTTTTTAAAAAGGTTCCAGGGGAGATACGGGAAATTATAGACCGGTGAGTCTGACGTCGGTGCCGGGGAAAATGGTAGAGGCTATTATTAAAAACAAAGTTACAGAGCACATCCAAGGACATGGATTACTGAGACCAAGTCAGCACGGCTTTAGTGTGGGGAAATCTTGCCTGACCAAGTTACTTCAATTCTTTGAAGGAGTAAACAAACATGTGGACAAAGGGGAGCCGGTTGATATTGTGTATCTGGATTTTCAAAAGGCGTTTGATAAGGTACCTCATGAAAGGCTACAGAGGAAATTGGAGGGTCATGGGATTGGAGGAAATGTCCTATTGTGGATTAAAAACTGGTTGAAGGATAGGAAACAGAGAGTGTGGTTAAATGGGCAGTATTCACAGTGGAGAAGGGTAGTTAGTGGGGTTCCTCAGGGGTCAATGCTAGGACCGCTGCTTTTTAATATATTTATAAATGATTTAGAGATGGGAGTAACCAGCAAGGTAATTAAATTTGCTGATGACACAAAGTTATTCAAAGTTGTTAACTCGCGACAAGATTGTGAAAAATTATAGATGGACCTTACGAGACTGGGAGACTGGGCAGCTAAATGGCAGATGACGTTTAATGTGAACAAGTGCAAGGTGATGCATGTGGGGAAAAAAGAACCCGAATTATAGCTACGTCATGCAAGGTTCCACGTTAGGAGTTATGGACCAAGAAAGGGATCTGGGTGTCATCGTTGATAATACACTGAAACCTTCTGCTCAGTGTGCTGCTGCAGCTAGGAAAGCAAATAGAATGTTGGGTATTATTAGGAAAGATATGGAGAACAGATGTGAGGATGTTATAATGTATCGCTCCATGGTGTGACCGCACCTTGAGTATTGTGTTCAATTCTGGTCGCCGCATCTCAAGAAAGATATAGTAGAATTGGAAAAGATGCAGCAAAGGGCGACAAAAATGATAGCGGGGATGGGACGACTTCCTTATGAAGAGAGACTAAGGAGGCTAGGGCTTTTCAGCTTGGAGAAGAGACGGCTGAGGGGAGACATGATAGAGGTATATAAAATAATCAGTGGAGTTGAACAGGTAGATGTGAAACGTCTGTTCACGCTTTCTAAAAATACTAGGACTAGGGGGCATGCGATGAAACTGCAGTTTAGTAAATTTAAAACAAATAGGAAAAACTCTTTCTTCACCCAATGCATAATTAAACTCTGGAATTCGTTGCCAGAGAACGTAGTGACGGTGGATAGCTTAGCAGAGTTTTAAAAGGGGTTGGACGGTTTCCTAAAGGACAAGTCCATAGACCACTACTAAATGGACTTGGGAAAAATCCACAATTTTGGGAATAACTTGTATAAAATGTTTGTACATTTGAGTAGCTTGCCAGGTGCCCCTGGACCTGGATTGGCCGCTGTCGGGGACAGGATGCTGGGCTCGATGGGTCTTTGGTCTTTTCCCAGTATGGCATTACTTATGTACTTATGGTGTTGTCCCGGAGGACTGGAGAAGGGCGGATGTGGTCCCTTTGCACAAGAGTGGAAGTAAGGAGGAGGTTGGGAATTACAGACCTGTCAGTCTGACCTCAGTGGTGAGTAAACTAATGGAAACGCTTCTAAAGCGGAGAATTGTGAGGTTTGTCGAATCGAATGGAATGCAGGACCCAAGGCAGCATGGCTTCACTAGAGGCAGGTCGTGTCAGACGAATCTGACTGATTTCTTTGACTGGGTGACCAAACAGTTGGATGTGGGAGGGGCTCTGGATCTGATGTGTTTGGATTTCAGCAAGGCCTTTGGCACGGTTCCGCACAGGCGACTCATAAATAAACCGAGTTCCTTCGGTATCGTATCTAGAGTAACTGACTGGGTTAAAAATTGGTTAAATGGAAGGAGACAGAGGGTAGTGGTAAATGGAGCTTTCTCTGAAGATAAGGATGTTATCGGTGGAGTACCACAGGGATCGGTTCTAGGGCCGGCTCTTTTTAATTTCTTTTGTGAGTGATATTGCGGAAGGGCTGTCTGTAAGGTTTGTCTCTTTGCAGATGATACCAAACTCTGCAACAGGGTGGACACCCCGAAGGGTGTGGATGACATGAGGAAAGACATAGCGAAGCTTAAGGAATGGTCCAATATTTGGCAACTAAGATTTAACACTAAAAAATGCAGGGTCATGCACTTGGGTCGCAAGAATCAGAGGTTATGGTACAATATAGGGGGTGAACTGCTGTGTACAAAGAAAGAGCGGGACTTGAGGGTGATTGTGTCTGATGACCTTAAAGTGGCCAAACAGGTAGAAAAAGCGACGGTCAAAGCCAGAAGGATGCTTGAGTGCATAAAAAGAGGAATGACCAGCAGGAAAAAGGAGGTGATAGTGCCATTGTATAAGTCTCTGGTGAGGCCCCATTTAGAGTACTGTGTGCAGTTCTGGAGACCACACCTATGGAAAGATATAAACAGGATGGAGTTGGTCCAGAGGGCGGCAACAAAATTAGTAAGCGGTCTTGGACATAAAACATATAAGGACAGGCTTATGAATCTCAACATGTATACGCTGTAAGAGAGGAGAGAAAGAGGAGATATGATGGAAACATTTAAATATCTCAGGGGCATTAATGTACAGGAAGAGAGCTTTTTTCAAATGAAGGAAAACTCTGGAATGAGGGGGCATACGATGAAGTTAAGAGGAATTAAGCTTAGGAGGAATCTAAGAAAGTATTCCTTTATGGAAAGGGTTGTGGAAACATAGAATGGCCTCCTGGTGGAGGTTGTGGAGTCGAGGACTGTGTCAGAGTTTAAGAAAGCATGGGACAAGTATGTGGGATCGCTTAGGAAAAGGAAGAGTTAAGTGTTACGGAGGATGGGCAGACTGGATGGACCATTTGGCGTTTATCTGCCATCATGTTTCTATGTTTCCACATCCACATGCTGCCCATTTCTTATTCACACCCTGCCCCCTCCCAAAAAATTTTTAGAATATAGATACTGCAAGCTGAGCATGGTCAGACAACAAAACTAACTCAGGACACTTTAGCACATCCTGTGTTAGTCCGTTAACGCTATATTGGGTGCGTATGAGCACCTAACACAGTTTAGTAAAAGGGATCCCAAATTTGCTAGCTAACAAATTTTTTATGTGTTCACAAATGATATTGGATTCATGCTTGTACGTCATAACTCTGAAATAGGCGCAAAAATGGCAGTTGCTAGAAATATAGTCAAAAATGTAATACTTCAAATTATCTTCGAACTTGCAAACAGCCAGAGTTTGAAAATATTCTCTTTCACTGTCTTCTTCACAGTTAAAATGGCTTTATGAAGCTCTCACTTTGTAAGGTTGGTATAGTTTATTATCAGGAACAGAGAGGAGATCACATTTTGCAGTATAAAAACAAACCCCCCCCCCCCCCCAAAAAAAAAAAAAAGTAAAAATTACCTATTGTAATTGAAAATCCAGAAGTCCTACAGTAAAGTAGACAGAAAGTAGCATTTCTCCGAGGACAAGCAGGGCATCGTTTCTCACATATGAGTGACATCATTCAGCTGAGCCCTAGTGTGGACTCTACCCAATCTTCTATAGCTCTAAGAAACATTTGGTAGCACCACCGCACATGCACGAATGCCTTCCTACCCAGTGTGAGCACGCGGGACCAGCAGTCTGTTCACACTTTCCAAAAATACTAGGACTAGGGGGCATGCGATGAAGCTACAATGTAGTAAATTTAAAACGAATCGGAGAAAATTTTTCTTTACTCAACGTGTAATTAAACTCTGGAATTCGTTGCCAGAGAATGTGGTAAAGGCGGTTAGCTTAGCGGAGTTTTAAAAAGGTTTGGATGACTTCCTAAAGGAAAAGTCTATAGACCAATGTACTTGGGAAAAATCCACTATTTCTGGGATAAGCAGTATAAAATGTTTTGTATATTTTTGGGATCTTGTCGGGTATTTGTGACCTGGATTGGCCACTGTTGGAAACAGGATGCTGGGCTCGATGGACCTTTGGTCTCTCCCAGTATGGCAATACTTCTGTATGTCTTTTTTTTTTTTCCACAGAGCAGAGCGCACTTCTCAGTGCATCTTTCCATTCTGCTTTTGAATGTCTTTATTGAGAGTGGGGGGGGGGGGGGGGGTACCATTTATTTTTCTCATTTTTTTCTTTTAGTTTCCATCCCCTGTCCGGATTAGTGTTTTGTAGCAATTTTAAGTTTGTTTTTGCAGCTGAGGCCCACTTAGGCCTTAGTACCAGCCAGGAGTTTTCTGTGAGGTTGTTTCTTTTCTCTCACTATTGAGCCCTTTGATTTTTGCCTCATTTTTTCCACATTGACCCAGAAGACCCCCAGTGGCTTCAAATGATGTGTCAAGTGTAACATTTCTAGCATGGACCCCCACAATTGCTGTTTGGGTGCCTGGGCCCTGATCATAATGCGTCTGATTGTTCTCTCTGTCTAAAAATGCAAAAAAAGAACTCAGCAAGGCGGGCCCAACAGGAGAAATGTCTTGGACCCTCCAAGTCCAGTCCATTGACTTTGGCATCAGAAGCATTGGTCCCCATGGCCTCTGGAGCTGTATTGAACATTGAGAGTGCATCAGCATTGAGGAGGTCTCTACCTGTCTCGGCATCGAGTGCTGGTAGTAGGCCCTGGGACTGGTCTGCATCGCTGACACCAACACAAATGGATTCAACATTTGTCTTTGGCACTGAAGGACCATGATGTCATGCATCGGGCGAAGGCTAAGAAGCATTGGCATTCCTCAAGGCACCGTGCCAGAGTTTCCAGGGCATTGGCATTGCTGGCACCCGAGATGTGTTGGCGCCAGGAGGAGCACTCCCCCTCTTTGATAGCAGTGCCACTTTGCCAGTCTCACCATGATTATGGCCCTGCTTCCAATTCAACACCAGTGTATTATCAGGATGCCTCCATACCGAGCACCATCCCAGCCTTTCCGTATGCACCCTATGTTCCTTCCTAAGGTGGTGCTGGAGTTCTATTTTAATCACTCAGTCATCCTGCCAGTGTTCTTTCCAAGACCTCATGCCCATCCTGGTGAAGGCGCATTGCACACCTTGGACTGCAAGCAAGCCTTGGCCTTCTATCTAGGAGGACACTAATAAAATGTGCAACATGATAATAATGGGTGATTTCAATTACCATAACAAAACAATTCTACTAAGATATAACCGAGTATTGGAGGTGTACAATCGCTAGTATATATGAAATGTGGAGAAAAAAAAACTTCAGAAACCCTGGAGAATACTCCTTATGTGGAAACCACCTTTCAATTGTCGAGTACTCCTGTTCTTCAATCACTAGTCTTCACTAGTCTTCTATTTCTTAGTAGAATTGTTTTGTTATAAGAATTGATATTATTCTACTATCCCTTTGGGATCTATCAGTGATTTCAATTACCCCAATATAGACTGGGTTAATGTAGCATCGGGGCACGCCAAGGAGGTAAAATTCCTTGATGAAATCAAGGACTGCTTCATGGAGCAGCTGGTACAAGAGCCGATGAGAGAAGGAAAAATTCTAGATCTAGTCATTTGTGGAGCACATGATCTGGTACGGGAGGTAACAGTGTGGGGGCCGCTTGATAACAATGATCATAATGTGATCAGCTTTGAAATCTGCTTGCAAAAAAGTAGACAACGGAAGTCAAATATTTTGGTGTTTAACTTCAAAAAAGGGAGCTATGATAAAATGAGGAAAATAGTAAAAAAGAACTTAGAGGAGCGAAGGATAGGGTAAAAAACCTACAACAGGCGTAGATGCTGTTCAAAAACACCGTCCTGGAGACTCAGGCCAAATATATTCCATGTATCAGTAAAGGAGGGCAGAAGACCAAACGACAACCAGAGTGGTTAAAAAGAGAGGTGAAGGAGGCTATTGGAACAAAAAGAGAATCCTTCAGAAAATGGAAGAAAGAATTGACTGAAGATAATAAAAAGTGGCATAAGGAATGTCAAATCAGATGCAAAGCGCTGATAAGAAAGGCTAAGAAGGACTTTGAAAGGAAGATAGCGGTAGAGGCAAAAAAACACATAGTAAAAAGTTTTTCAGGTATATAAAAAGCAGAAAATCGGCAAAAGAATCAGTTGGGCCACTGGATGACCGTGGAGTAAAAGGGGCACTCAGGGAAGATAAAGAAATAGCGGAAAGATTAAATGACTTCTTTGCCTCGGTCTTCACCGAGGAAGATTTGGTTGGGATACCGGTGCCGGACAGGGTATTCGAGGCTGATGAGTTGGAGAAACTTAATGAAATCTCTGTAAACCTGGAGGATGTAATGGGGCAGTTCTGCAAACTAAAGAGTAGCAAATCTAGGCCAGTTTGCATTCATCCCAGGGTACTGATGGAACTAAAAAATGAGCTTGCGGAGCTACTGTTGTTGATGTGTAATTTATCCTTAAAATCGAGCTTGGTACCGGAAGATTGGAGGGTCGCTAATGTAACGACGATTTTTAAGAAAGGTTCCAGGGGAGATCCGGGGAATTATAGACCGGTGAGTCTGATGTCGGTGCCGGGCAAAATGATAGAGACTATCATTAAGAACAAAATAGCAGAGTACATTCTAAAGCATGGACTGATGAGTCAAAGTCAGCATGGATTTAGTGAAGGGAAGTCTTGCCTCACCAATCTACTGCATTTCTTTGAAGGGGTAAACAAACATGTCGACAAAGGTGAGCCGGTGGATATTGTGTATCTGGATTTTCAGAAAGCGTTTGACAAAGTCCCTCATGAAAGGCTCCAGAGGAAATTGGAGAGTCATGGGATAGGAGGTAGTGTATTGTTATTGATTAAAAACTGGTTGAAAGATAGAAAACAGAGAGTAGAGTTAAATGGTCACTATTCGCAATGGAGAAGGGTAGTTAGTGGGGTCCCTCAGGGATCTGTGCTGGAACCGTTGCTTTTTAACATTTTCATAAATGACCTGGAGGTGGAGGTAACTAGCAAGGTTATCAAATTTGCTGATGACACAAAGTTGTTTAAGGTTGTCAGATCGCGGGAAGATTGTGAAAAGTTGCAAGAAGATATTGCGAGACTAGGAGACTGGGCTTCTAAATGGCAGATGATGTTCAATGTGAGCAAGTGCAAAGTGATGGGAAAGAGGACCTCGAACTATAGCTACGTCATGCAAGGTTCAGCGTTAGGAGTCACGGAACGAGAAAGGGACCTGGGAGTCATCATGATGATACGTTGAAATCTTCTGTTCAGTGTGCTGCTGCGGCTAAGAAAACAAATAGTATGTTAGGTATTATTAGGAAAGGGATGGGAAACAAAAATGAGGATATTATAATGCCACTGTATCGGTCCATGGTGTGACCGCACCTAGAGTATTGTGTTCAATTCTGGTCGCCGCACCTCAAAAAAGATATAGTGGAATTGGAAAAGGTGTAGAGAAGGGTGACAAAGATGATTTAGGGGATGGGACGACTTTCCTATGAGGAAAGGCTAAAGTGGCTAGGGCTCTTCAGCTTGGAGAAAAGGTGGCTGAGGGGTGATATGATAGAGGTATATAAAATAATGAGTGGAGTGGAAAAGATAGATATGGAGTGTCTGTTTACGCTTTCAAAAAATACTAGGACGGGGGGGGGGGGGGGGCATACGATGAAGCTGGAGTGCAGTAGGTTAAAAACAAATAAGAGAAAATTTTTCTTTACTCAGCACGTAATTTGACTCTGGAATTTGTTGCCGTAGAATTTGGTTAAGGCGGTTAGCTTAGCAGAGTTTAAGAAAAGTTTGGACGGCTTCCTGAAGGAAAAGGCCATAGAATATTATTAAAGGAACGTAAGGTAAAATCCACTATTCCTGGGACAAGCAGTACAAAATGCTTTGCTCCGTGGATCTTGTCGGGTGATTGTGACCTGGATTGGCCACTGTCGGAGACAGGGTACTGGGCTAGATGGGCCTTTTGTTATTAGAAATCATATTGGAGTTCCTGAGGAAGTTTTTCACGAAACCCTGCAGAGTCGGACTCTTTATGATCTAAGGAGAGAATACAAGCGTACCTTTGTGAGGTTAATAGATAGCCCTTACAAGGATCAGGATACACAGTGAAAAAGTTGAGAACAAAGTGATAAAGACCCGGTGTTTTTGTGGAAAGCAAGATGGATGAAAATATAAGAGCAACCCTTGAACATCTCGAAGGAGAGTCATTCGACATAATACGATAAGTGCCTCATTGTGAATTAGAAGTTTATTAGACCTTTTTTAGGTCATATATACTTTTGAAACATTTGAGATTGAGGTTGAGTGGAACAATAGATAGAAGTGATTGACTTTTACACTTTTTGGTTATTTTGGAAAATTCCTTATTTAGTTATTTACTATTTTGTGATTAGAGCACTACTTTGTGGTTTTGTGAAAGATTTGTAAAAAAAATAAAAATATAAACCACGGAGAAGTTCTATGATTGAGATGCTCAACCACCCTTAGAGATATAAATCACTTGCGTGTAGTTTCGCTTGGGTGAGTTAATACTCTGAGAACGCTCCAAATTTATTCAAAAATGTATTTGTTTTTTAAGTGTGGGGTCAATCCTCTATATTTTGTTTCCACTTTACTATCCTCTGGTTCCATTCTTTGATATTTGATGATTTTTACCAGGGAGTTAATTCTGGGATCAATTTTTGATTAGTTGAGCAGCATATCTGACATGACAGCCAGTTTGGTCAGAAAGTCCTGCAGATTTTATTTGGTATCTAAAATCCATTTTTCTTCTGTTCCAGGTCTACACTCCACAAGTCTGTATGTAGTTTCAGGTTAATTGGTTCTGATTTAGCCTTTATTGCATGCCCCTGTTGTCCTTGAGTTGTGTGAGCCCGGTAGCTTGAGATTCCCATATATGAGAAATGATGTCCTGCTATCATCAGAGAAAGTGAAGTTATTCTTTATTTACATTACTGTCCCGCTACAGTTGCGAACCAGAACTAAGCAGTTCACAGACTAAATACAGATAGAAGGGAACTACATTTCACAGATAGGAAAACAGAGGGGGGAATATGTAGCTGATGTTCTCAGAGGGCAGCAGGACATGTATTCTCACATCCCCACCCACCTCCCCTAAAAGTTGTTTTCTTTTGCTCTGATGTTATACTGCTGGTCCCACACTCTCACGCTGGGAGGGAAGGCACTTGTGCATGCACAGTGGGACACAACCAAAGGCTTCTTAAAGCTATAGAATGCTGGGTAGCTTCCGCACCGGGCCTCTGTTCGATGACATCACCCATATGAGAATACATGTCCTGCTGTCCTTTGAGAACAACTGCTACAGGTGAGTGACTTCGCTTTATGAAATCATAAGTTATACATGCTTTTAACACTGCACACAGTATCACAAATAGTGCGGCTTTGAATGCAGTCCTCCGGCTCTTCCACTACAGAAATATAAATTGTATGGTACACTGGGGGGTTTTTCATTACCAACATCTGCTTTTCCCCTTTTAAATATGACTGAATGCTTTTTGTGCAACTTAAAAATTGTAGCACTTTTTGTAATGGACAGAGAATTTGTACAAGCAATTGTATGAAAACAGGTGTGATGATTTTTTTGTTTGTTTGTTTCTGTGTATTTGAAGTGACAAAGATTTAGAGCATGATTTTGACCTCAAACGTATCCTATGATTTTCTTTATAAAGCATATGCCGGGAAAAACCAATGTTCAGGTTAGTCACTGTCATATTGTGTTTCTGAAGTGTGATTGTGAAAATATTGTTTGCTAATGAAGCTTTGTTTACATGTGTGGTTTACCGTGTTCAAAAATGGAAGTATAAGCCGTTCTCTCCACCCACTGGAACAGCTATTACAGATCTGTCCAAGGATGTTTTGTGAAATAAATGTTAAATATATTCTAATGATGAGCTGGTTTAAATCCACTGAAAAATAAATAAAATAAAGAATTGTTAGAATTAGAAGCTGTGTACTTTGCTTATATATTTATTTTAGATTTGTTCATACTACAAGATTGACATTTTATTGGAGGTTCAGTAAAGTAGTGCTGCTCAACCCAGTTCTCGGGGCACACCCAACCTGTTGGGTTTCGGGATACCCACAATGAATATGCTTGAGAGAGATTTGCATACACTGCCTCCTTGGTATGCAGATATTGCTCATGCATATTCATTGTGGATATCCTAGGTTGAGGAGCAGTGTAGTAAATATTTTGTAGCAAGCAAGCCAAACCACCACAAGGGTGGAGGTACACAAATTCCTACGAAAAGTAGAATCTGAGGAAAGGGGGAGTAGGAGGAGTAGGCTCTTGAACAACACCAGTAGGCGACGTAGATAGGAACAATCTCTTTATTTAATTATACACTCAACACAGTAGTGTTTCGGCGCTACAGACGCCTTCTTCAGGAGTCTTGTGATATATAAATATACGAATATTAAGCTCAAAGAGAATGAAAGAAAGGCTTCTGCTACAATTGTAATCCACTGCCGATGCAGGAAAAAAGCTCAGCGTAAATATTTTGTATTCAGACACAAGTAATCCTTAGTTCTGCTGCCCATCAGTCTTTCACCAGAAAAGGAAAAGTACTTTATTATGCTCTGGATTTGACTTTCTAGATGGCTGTTCAAAGCATAGTAACATATTAGATGACGGCAGATAAAGACCTGTACGATCCATCCAGTCTGCCCAACAAGGTAAGCTCATTACATAAGGTATGATGTGATACTTCATATGTATACCTGATCTTGATTGATCCTTGTCATTTTCAGGGCATAGACCATAGCAGTCTGCCCAGCACTGTCCTTGTTCAAAAACTTCTGAAGTAATCGAAGTCCCTGAAAAGCTCCATTGCAACCCATCCAAATCTATTCAGCCATGACCAGGGCACAGACCATAGAAGTCTGCCCAGCACTGGCCTTGTTCTCCAACTTCTGAAGCTGAATCTGTCCAGCCACGATCAGGGCACAGACTGTAGACGTATGCCAGCACTGGCTTTGCTTCCCATTTACCAGGTGTTGCCACTTAATCTCTGCTAAGCTTCTTTGTATCCATTCCTTCTAAACAGGATTAGAAGGAATGGATCCAAAAATATGCATTAAAATAATAAGACATAGCTATGGATTTGGATAAAGGACAGAGTAGTGCCCCTTAATTGTGTTTGAGAAAGTAAAACTTAGCAAATCAGGCCCATAGCGATTCACTGTTCTGTAAACAAATCAAGGACCAGGAGCATAGATACTATTAAGTGAGCCCAGCAGAAAGCCTAGGGCTGCATACTGGTAGTAGCCATATGCTGCTGGATGATAGTTTAATTTGAGGGAAAAATTTGTGGGGGTGCTGAGGATGTGATGGCAGCACACACTTCACTTACCTCTAGCAAAATTGTATATGCCAAGGCATGCATTGTGCTCAAGAGTCTGCCAAGTACTTGTGTGATCCATCAGTTAAAGCATGTCACATACAGGCTTATTTTCGAAAGAGAAGGGTACCCATCTTCTGACACAAATCGGGAGATGGGCGTCCTCTCAGGGTCACCCAAATCAGCATAATCGAAAGCCAATTTTGGGCGCCCTCAACTGCTTTCCATTGCGGGGATGACCAAAGTTCACGGGGGCGTGTCAGCAGCGTAGCAAAGGCGGGACTGAGGCATGCTTAAGAGATGGGCGTCCTCGGCCAATAATTGAAAAAAGAAGGGCGTCCCAGACGAGCACTTGGCTGACTTTACTTGGTCCATTTTTTCTTGCGATCAAGCCTCAAAAAGGTGCCTGAACTGACCAGATGACCACCGGAGGGAATTGGGGGTGACCTCCCCTTACTCCCCCCGTGGTTACCAACCCCCTCCCACCCTAAAAAAAAACTTAATTTTTTTTTGCCAGCCTCAAATGTCATACCCAGCTCCATCACAGCAGTATGCAGGTCCCTGGAGCAGTTTTAGTGGGTGCAGTGCACTTCATGCAGGTGGACCCAGGCCCATCCCCCCATACCTGTTACACTTGTGGTGGTAAATGTGAGCCCTTCAAAACCCACCAGAAACTCACTGTACCCACATGTAGGTGCCCCCATTCACCCCTTAGGGCTATGGTAGTGGTGTACAGTTGTGGGGGGGGGGCTCATCACCCAAGGTAAGGGAGCTATGCACCTGGGAACAATTTATGAAGTCCACTGCACTGCCCGGCTGATGTCCTGGCATGTCAGGGGGACAGTGCACTATGAATGCTGGCTCCTCCCATGACCAAATGGCTTGGATTTGGTCGTTTCTGAGATGGGCGTCCTCGGTTTCCATTATCGCCGAAAACCAGGGATGACCATCTCTAAGGTCGACCTAAATGTTGAGATTTGGGCGTCCCCGACCGTATTATCAAAACGAAAGATGGACGCCAATCTTGTTTCGATAATACGGGTTTCCCCACCCCTTCACTGAGCCATCCTGCAAGGACGGCCCCAGGAAAACCGGCGCCCCGTTCGATTATGCCCCTCTATGCGGATACTCAGAAATGTGCTTTTTCTATGGCTGCTCCTGTTCTTTGGAATGGTCTTCCTAGTTATTTATGGCATTATGAAAGTGTACAGCAGTTTACAAAATTATTGAAAACTCATTGCTTTGTTAAAGCCTTTTTAGAAGTTTAAATTTCTGTATCACTTTAGTGTTTTGCTTGTGCCGCTTTGTCTTCCCTGATAGCTCCTTTTACTCCTCAGTGATCTAGCGGTCCAACCGATTCTTTTGCTGGCTTCCTGCTTTTAATATACCTAAAAAAAATTTTTACTATTTGTTTTTGCCTCCAATGCAATCTTTTTTTCGAAGTCCTTCTTAGCATTCCTTATCAGCGCTTTGCATTTGACTTGACATTCCTTATGCTGTTTAATTCAGTTCCTTCTTCCATTTTCTGAAGGATTTTCTTTTAGCTCTAATAGCTTCCTTCACCTCACTTTTTAACCACGCCGGCTGTCGTTTGGTCTTCCATCCTCCTTTTTTAATACACGGAATATATTTGGCCTGGGCTTCCAGGATGGTGTTTTTGAACAGCATCCACGCCTGATGTAAATTTTTGACCCTCGCAGTCGCTCCTCTAAGTTTTTTTTTTTCACCGTTCTCATTTTATCATAGTCTCCTTTTTTAAAGTTAAAGTTAAACGTATTTGATTTCCTATGTATACTTACTTCAAAGCTTATATCAAATCTGATCGTGTTATGATCACTATTATCAAGCGGCCCCAGCACCATTACCCTCCCGCACCAGATCATGCGCTCCACTAAGGACTAGGTCTAGAATTTTTCCTTCTCTTGTTGGCTCCTGTACCAGCTGCTCCATAAAACTGTCCTTGATTTCATGATGGAATTTTACCTCCCTAGCGTGCCTCGATGTTGCATTTACCCAGTCAATATCGGGGGGGGGGGGGGGTTTGTTACATTTGTACCCCGCGCTTTCCCACTCATGGCAGGCTCAATGCGGCTTACATGGGGCAATGTGGAGGGTTAAGTGACTTGCCCAGAGTCACAAGGAGCTGCCTGTGCCTGAAGTGGGAATCGAACTCAGTTCCCCAGGACCAAAGTCCACCACCCTAACCCCTAGGCCACTCCTCCACTCATAATTGAAATCACCCATTATTATTGTGTTGCCCAGTTTGTTTGCATCCCTAATTTCCTTTAACATTTCTGCATCCGTCGGTTCATCCTGGCCAGGCGGACAGTAGTGCACTCCTATCACTATCGTTTTCCCCTTTACACATGGAATTTCAATCCACAGTGATTCCAAGAACTGTTTAGTTTCATGCAGAATTTTCAATCTATTTGATTCAAGGCTCTCGTTAATATACAATGTTACCCCTCCACCAATTCAATCCACCCTATCACTACGATATAATTTGTACCCCGGTATGACAGTGTCCCACTGGTTATCCTTCTTCTACCAGGTCTCAGAGATGCCTATTATGTCTAATTTTTCATTTAGTGCAATATATTCTAACTCTCCCATCTTATTTCTTAGGCTCCTGGCATTCGCATATAGACATTTCAAACTGTTTGTTGTTCCTGTTTACATCATGCTTAGTACTTGACAGTATTAAGTTGCAATCTTTTGTCTGATTTTTATTATTATTTAAGAATACCTGATCTGCTACGGTCTGTTTTGCAACCTCACTATCAGGATGCCCTGTCTTCCCTGGTTTGGTGATATCTTTGAAAGATACATTATCCCGAACCATGCGCATTTGAGTTACTGTTGGCCTTCCCCCCATTTCTAGTTTAAAAGCTGCTCTATCTCCTTTTTAAATGCCAATGCCAGCAGCCTGGTCCCACCCTGGTTAAGGTGGAGCCCATCCTTTCAGAATAGGCTCCCCCTTCCCCAGAATGTTGCCCAGTTCCTAACAAATCTAAAACCCTCCTCCCTGCACCATTGTCTCATCCACGCACTGAGCTCCAGAACTCTGCCTGTCTCTTGGGCTCTGCTACCCTAGAGGATCTGGATTTGAGCTTTCTACTTAAGAGCCTAAATTTGACTTCCAGAACCTCTCTCCCACATTTTCCTATGTCATTGGTACCCACATGTACCAAGACAGCCAGCTCCTCCCTAGCACGATCTAAAATCCTATCTAGGTGACTCGTGAGGTCCGCCACCTTCGCACCAGGCAGGCAAGTCACCAGGCGATTCTCACGTCCACCAGCCACCTAGCTATCTATATGCCTAATGATTGAATCACCAAGTACAACAGCTGTCCTAACTCTTCCCTCCCGGGCAGCACTTGGAGACATATCCTCAGTGTGAGAGGATAGTACATCCCCTGGTGGGCAGGTCCTGGCTACAGGAGTAGTTCCTACTTCACCAGGGTGATGCTTTCCTTCTAAGAGACCTCCCTCCTCCAAGGCAGCACAGGGGCTACCAGACTGGAGGTGGGACTTCTCTACAACATTCCTGTAGGTCTCTTCTATGTACCTCTCTGTCTCCCTCAGCTCCACCAAGTCTGCTACTCTATCCTCAAGGGAACGGACACTTTCTCTGAGAGCTAGGAACCCTTTGCATCCTGCACACACATATGACATCTCACCAACTGGGAGATAATCATACATGTGACACTCAGTGCAAAAGACTGGATAGCACCCCTCTCGCTGCTGGACTGCTGTCTCCATCTTAGTGTTTTTGAGTTTTTCAATAATTTAAAACTTGCTACAGTATTAAGGATATTAGTTTAATATAAAAATGTCTTTTAGTTTATATAGAGGGGCATAATTGAACGAAAACGCCTATCTCCATGGGCGTTTATCTCCAAGAACGGGTCCGTGAAGGGGTGGACCGAACCGTATTTTGGGAAAAAATAGACGCCCATGTTTTATTCAACAATGTGTGAGCTGGGCATTTTTGTTGTTCAGCGATAATGGAAAATGAAAGCGCTCAGCTCAAAAACGAATAAATCCAAGGCATTTGTTCGTGGGAGGGGCCAGGATTCGTAGAGCACTGGTCCCCCTCACATGCCAGGACATCAACCGGGCACCCTAGGGGGCACTTTTACAAAACCAAAAAAAAAGGTAAAAGAGCTCCCAGGTGCATAGCACCCTTCCCTTGTGTGTTGAGCCCCCCAAATCCCTCTCAAAACCCACTGCCCACAAGTCTACACCATTACTATAGCCCTAAGGGGTGAAGGGGGGCACCTACATGTGGGTACAGTGGGTTTGGGGGGGTTGGACGACTAATAAGCATTAAGCAGCACAATTGTAACAGGTAGGGGGGGGATGGGCCTGGGTCCACCTGCCTGAAGTCCACTGCACCCCCTAACAACTCCTCCAGTGACCTGCATACTGCTGCCAGGGAGGTGGGTATGACATTTGAGGGTGAAAATAAAAAGTTCCCTCCAGTGGTCATCTGGTCATTTAGGGCACTTTTTGGGGCCTTATTCGTGAAAAAACAGGGTCCAGGAAAAGTGTCCTAAATTCTAGCTAAAAACGCATACTTTTTTCCCATTATCGGTGAAATGCGCCCATCTTTGTTCGGCAGATAACCACGCCCCAGTTCCGCCTTCGCCACACCTCTGACACGCCCCCATCAACTTTGTCCGCATCCGCGATGGAGTGCAGTTGAAAACGTCCAAAAATCGGCTTTCGATTATACCGCTTTATTCGTTTTTGTGAGATAAACGTCCATCTCCCGATTTAGGTCGGAACTTGGGCGTTTTTCTCGTTCGATTATAAGCAGGATAGTTTATTGTATGATTTATTTAGTGTTTCCATCTTAGATGGTAATGAAATGAATTTAAAACTCTATAAGAGCACTCCTTGCTTGTTACTATAAATGAAGAGTTGTCCTAGGGGTGGGCAGACTAAACTAGATCCTGCAGTGCCTGCTAGTGTCTATCTGTTAATGCTGTGGTACAAAGTTTTTAAAACTAAGGGAAAAGACTATGGAGATTAGTTGATACATTTTGCTTTTTATATTTTTATTTTGCCTATCACTAACCTACAATTCCTCATTTAAACCCCAATCTTTAAGTTCCCAAAGCGCAAAGCAAAATAGCATTCACGTACCAGAGAAATGTCCTCTTCTCTCAGAACTTCTCAGAAAGGCCATGTAGTAGACGTAGGGCATGTGAATAATAAAATAATAAAGGAGGAGAGGTAGGAAAGGATCCGTACATATTAAAAACAGGAAGAAATGAACTCCAATCAATAAAAGTAAAGAGAAAAGGATATAGGGAATGTCAGTCCTACCCAGGTCATCAACCCTAATCACTTGTGGGTCGCTGTAGGCCTTCTGAAATAAGTGTGTGTGTATAATATGGATGAATAGACAGATATGTATGTACATTAATTTTTAAAGTTGATTGCTTGTCCTAACTATGATGGATAAGTTTATTAAATTTATTGAAACAATTTTTTTTTTTTTTTTTTTGCATGATGTACCTACTCACTTCTCCCAAACCGAGAGAGCAGAAGTGAATGAAAAAGTACACTTGGTCCATTAATGCTTGTGGGAGTGAAGCACAAGAGGGTGTTTTAAGAAAGCGTTCCCATTGTTAGACCCCCCCCCCCCCCATTTTATAAGTATCCCCTATGCTGGGGCCCGTGATTTCCTCCTGTCCGGCAGCCCTGCAGTAGAATTTCCCCTTTAGAGAATTACCCTATTGTATGCAACATTGTAAACAGGAGCTGGAAAGTTCTCTCTGCTATTTTTGGAACAATATATATTGCATCACTCTAATTAAGAAAGGATCTGTTAAAAATCTTAACAGGAAGACAGTACCGGGTATATTTGTTCAAGAGGCCCTGCCAGAAATCTGCTGGGTTTTTTTTTAAATGTCGATGGCTTCCTTCAATTTCTTTTAAATCAGTCCTTGAGAAGAATAAATTGAATTCTGTGTAATAGTTTTCCCCAGTAAGTCTCAGGGAGGTGGAGCAAAATCAAGTGTTTAAAGCAGGTGGGTGCAAGCCTGTGCAAGTCCTGCAGATCTCTATTGTGTTGATAACAGGAGGATTTAAAAGCAGTTTGTTGATGTGTCATAGAGCTGCCCATTTTCCACTGCTCTGATGCTGTGCTCTTGGGCCTCAACAGAGGAATGCAGAAACATTTATGTTATGGAAACCTGATGGTAAAAAGAAGGATAGCACACTGTTTCCCTAGCTGTAGAGAATAAGACAAAGTAGTAGCCTGCCTTTAACACATTTTTCATCCCTTTCCCCATATGTGTTTGTTCCCACATATATCGTAATTCATTCATTTAGATTTTGCTGAAACCTTTTTTCAGTAGTAGCTCAAGGTGAATTACATTCAGGTATGTTAGTTGTTTCCCTGTCCCTAGAGGGCTCATAATCAGAGGGGCCCTTTTACTAAGCTGCATAGGCGCCTATGCGTGCCCAACGCGTGCCAAATTGGAGTTACTGCCCATTACCGCGTGGCCCTTGCAGTAATTTAAAATTTGGCACATGTCCGCTACACGCACCCGAAAAATATTTTGTATTTTATGGCGTGCAGCAGCTACCTACGTCAAGTGGCATTTGACGTGCATAGACCATTACCACCCAGTTACCGCGTTAGACCTTACCACTAGGTCAATGGCTCACGGTAAGGTCTCAGAACCAAAATGGACACGCGGCAATTTTTGGTAGGTGCGCTGAAATATAATTCTGCATGCACCCAAGACATGCATCTACACTACCGCAGGCCATTTTTCAGTGCACCTTAGAAAAAGGACCCCTAAGTTTGTATCTGAGGCAATGGAGGATTGAGAAGATTACAAAGAGCAGCAGTGGGATTTGAACCAGGCACCTCTGGATGTCAAGCCCAGTGCTCTAACCACTAAGCTACTTAAAAAAACACAGAAGACCCACTAGTTCACCAAGGCTGCCTGTTTCTGTCAACTGTTCAAAATTTGACCATGTGCAGGAGATTATTTCTAATCCAGTTCGATTATGTAGTTTCTCCTCGGTCTTCTCCCTTTCAGGATAGCTGAGTCTGAGGAAATCAAACTGTTTGCCAAGCGTCTAATTCTCCCTTTGTCTTGGGAATTATACTGCATCCATTCTTGTGAATAACAAAGCTCAGACAAGTATCCATAGATTATCTTAAGAATGTTACAGATTGACAAAAATTCACTCAGGGGACCTGTAGAATTCCTCAAGAAGGCAAATATTTTTTCAAGACCAGACTCAGCTGATGTTTGCCTTTATCCATTGTCCAAGTTGGAGTGTTTCCTAGCACTTTGGATATTTGCCATCAAGCTGGCCATAAGAAAAAGTGCCTCAAAATAGAGCAAGAAGTTAAAAGGCCTTTTAAAATAGAATACATCTGCTCAGTGTTGCAGAAGAAGCAGTCTTGTTCTCCAGAGAAAAGCTGATAATGGTTCTCTTGCCTGAGACAGCCAGGCTCAAGATCTTTCTTCTAGGCTGAGAAGAGTTCAAACACAGCGAAACAAAGCAGAGGTGGTCCAGAGAAGGAGAAGATTCAAGTGTAACCACAAGTCGATTGATTGGAAATTGACCCGACTTGGCCAAGTTTCGGCATACAAGCCTTCGTCAGAGGTCAAAACTAAAAATCTTCCTTGGCTTACAAATAAATGGCACGAATATGTATACATCCGATACTGATACAAGATCAAATACATGCTAAACTGTCAGCGTCTCAGCGACTTGGCTGAGTCAGGTCAATTTCCAATAAATTGACTTGTGGTTACCCTTGAATCTTCTCCTCCTCTGGACTACCTCTGCTTTGTTTTGCTGCATGTGTGTCTGCAGAGTGTTTTGCTTCTGCTTTTATTGACTTAGAAGAGTTCAAAGCCATATACAGCCACCCAGTCAAATATGGAGTTGGACATGATGGGATGGAGTTGGGGTTGCAGGACAGGGTGAGGCAGCTTGAGGCAGCATATAGGCTAAGCTCAGAGTGGAACAGATGGAGTTGGGGTTGCGGGACAGGGTGATGCAGCTTGAGGCAACATATAGGCTAAGCTCAGAGTGGAACATACATCTTCATTCAAGCACAAGTAAGCCAAATACAACACATAAACAGTCCTCATGTATTATCTGGAGCTCCTTCCTATCAGTCTAGCTTGCTTCATGGGCTTTTCAACCCCCTTCTCTGGTAGCCACCCTCTTGTCTGGGTTCCTTAGCTAGGCTCTTGTTAGGGTGGATTGGGGTTGCTGTGCCAGTATACTCCATATTGGATCCAGGGGAAATAGGCTTACAGCTTTCACTAACTCATAGCCCACTAAAACCTTGGACAGTGGGTTACAGATTGCATCTCTTTTCAATCTGTTTCAAATTGCCCATCCAAAAGACTGTATCATTTTGTCCAGAATTAGGAACTATTCAGGACAATTAGGAACTATTTTTTTCTTGCAAACCAGCATAGTTGAATCTGTTTCACCCCAGAAGAGTTTTCAATGCCATCATCTTAGTTCCCAAAAGACTGGAGGATTCAGACCTTCCTAGACCTATGCGCCTTGAACAAATTCTGTTAAAGGCAAAAAGTTTAAGATGATTTTGCTGGTCACGGTTTACGAGAAGGAACTTTGTCTTTTCCGGATCTCAAGGAGGCCTGCAACCACATAAAGATGTATCCTGTGATCTTTATTTCAGACTTGTACTAGAAGCACTGCACCTTCAATACCATATACTACCCTGCCGTTTGACTTTGTATCAGTTGTACAGGTTTTCACCAAATATCTCACGTAATTGCAAAGTTCATGAGTTTCTTACATTTTACCTTGGAAGTACTGCCAGGTAGTAGCATATGGAGTATCCATCTTTCCATGTTGTGTTTTGTACATAAGTATTGCCATGCTGGGACAGACCAAATGTCCATGAAGCCCAGCATCCTGTTTCCAACAGTGGCCAATTCAGGTCACAAGTACCTGGCAAGATCCCAAAACAGTACAATACATTTTATGCTACTTATCTTAGAAATAAGCAGTGGATTATTCCCAAGTCCATTTTAATAATGGTCTATAAACTTTTGTTTTAGGAAGCCATCCAAACCTTTTTTAAACCCTGCTATGCTAACCACCTTTACTACATTCTGTGGCAACAAATTCCATGGTACCATGCACTGAATTTTTACTGGTTGTGAAGAGAAATCAAATGGATAGGCCAAGAAACATGAAGAAAATGGATATATCCAAATGGACTAAACTGCTTGTTTCTCTTTAACTGGACCTCCCTCTGTCACTGGCAGTGCAACAAGTAGCTGAGGCAGTAGCTCACAGTGGAGGAGATATATCGACAGGTTTGGCAATGACTAAACTGGGGAGTAGGTTTTGTTCCCTCTTCTTTCATCTATCTCCACACCTCAAAGCATAGCAACAAATAGTGGAGATGGCCAAAAGAGCAGCATTCAAAGAGGAGCACAATTCCACTAAAAGGATTTGACACTGGCTGTGTTTTGGCTATACTGCCTGGAGCAGGAGTCCAAAGTAAATCCAAATATGCATATAGACAGTAGTGTACCAAGGGTGGAGTGCTGAGGGTGGTCTGCTCTGGGTGCATGAAGCAGGCGCGTGGCTGTCAGCTCTATTTCCTGTTCTGGGGCTTCCTTGCTGGGAGGAAAGGTCTGGTGATGCGCTTTGAGGGGTGATGCACTGGGGGGGGGGGGGGGGGGGGGGTGCATCGGCAACCCGCCCCAGGTGGCAAACGGGCTAGGAACGCCACTGCATATAGATGAAACACAGCTTGTGTCAAGTCCCTTTAGTGGAAATATGCTTTTCTTTGAATGTTATGAAGACCTTTTTGGCTGTACGCTGCTGTGTTGGCCATTTTCATTGTTTGTTGATGTAGATAAAAGAAAGGACATACCTAATTTTGCCCAAGTGCTTATGTTGCTCTTGTAATGGCTGTGTGTAGGCCTGGATTTAGGAATATGCAAGGCAAGCAACTCTTTCTGGCACTGGCATTGCTGCTACAATGCCTCTATCCAAGCCTGTCGGCACATAAGTGCATGTGTTGCCGTACTGGGACAGAACAGAACAGAGGTCCATCAAGCCCAGCAACCAGTTTCCAGTAGTGGCCAATGCAGGTCACAAGTACCTCGCAAGATCTCAAAACAGTACAATACATTTTATGCTACTTATCCTAGAAACTAGTAAAAAAGGCCCGTTTCTTAACGCAATGAAACGGGCGCTAGCAATGTAATGAGTTCCTGCCATTAATGTTTCCATGGTTGTATTCTGAATGTAATTGTTTTTAAATGTGTAAGATTTCTTTATATACAATATTTTTTGTATAAACTGTGTTACAATGTGGTAAAAGTTTTCCTTGTTCAGGCCCTTCAATCAGTTTAACAATCACATCAGAAGAGCTCCTTACTCGTGAGAATGCAACATACAGTTGCCCATGTGAGAGACAGAGTGACAGTGTGTTTTACAGACAGTGTAAGAGAGAGATACACAGAGTGATTTAGTGTGTGTGTGTGTGATGTCTGTGTGTGTGTGATGTGAGTGAGTGACAAAGTGATTAAATGTTTGTCTTCCCTTCCGTTCTGTGCACTTGCCTCCACTGATGTTCATACCTCCCTGTATAGAGATTCAATCCACTCCACTTCCCTCCTCCAAGTTCTGTTCTGTCTGATTGGTTCTTCATTCCTGTGATGTCGTGTTTGTTTGCTTGGCAACTATGCAGCATTCCGTTTCCTCGACGTGAGGGCGGGGACAGTGAGAGCCAATGAAACGCTGAACTACAGACTTACGAACCCTACACTGCCACAGTGCCACAGAGTCAGCTTCAGAATGTTGGCGGTGCTTTTTATTATATAGGATAAGCAGCGAATTTTCCCAAGTCCATTTTAATAATGGCTTATGGACTTTTCTTTTAGGAAGCTATCCAAACCTTTTTTTAAACCACACTAAGCTAACTGCTTTTGCCATATTCTCTGGCAACAAATTCCAGAGTTTAATTACACATTGAGAGAAGAAATATTTTCTCTGATTCGCTTTAAATTTATTACTTTCTAGCTTCATTGTGTGCCTCCTAGTCCTAGTATTTTTGGAAAGAGTAAACAAGCAATTCACTTCTACCCATTCCACTCATTATTTTATATACCTCTATCATATCTCCCCTCAAAAGTCTTTTCTCCAAGCTGAAGAGCCCTAGCCTTTTAACCTTTCCTCATAGGGAAGTCATCCCATCCCCTTATCATTTTCGTTGCCCTTTTCTGTACCTTTTCTAATACCACTATATCTTTTTTGAGATGCGGTGACCAGAATAGCATGCACTATTCAAGGTGCGGTTGCACCATGGAGCGATACAAAGGCATTATAATATTCTCGTTTTTATTTTCCATTCCTTTCCTAATGATACCTAACATTCTATTTGCTTTCTTTGCCGCTGCAGCACACTGAGCAGAGGGTTTCAAACTATCATCAACGATGACTCCTAGATCCTTTTCCTGGTCAGTGACTCCTAACACGGAACCTTGCATCATGTAGCAATAATTTGGGTTCCTCTTTCCCCACATGCATCACTTTGCACTTGCTCACATTAAGCATCATCTGCCATTTAGATGATCTGTCTCCTAGTCTCGTAAGGTCGTCTTGCAATTTTTCAAAATCCTGTTGCGATTTAACAACTTTGAATAACTTTGTGTCGTTAACAAATTTAATTACCTCACTAGTTATTCCCATATCTAGATTGTTTAGAAATATGTTTAAAAGCAGTGGTCCCAACATAGACCCCTGTGGAACCCCACTATCTAACGTTCTCCATTGAAAATACTGACCATTTGTATGTAATAGTGATCATCACACCATTGATATAAGGGCAAAGGCAGAGTGCGTACGCACAAAACCTAAAGTACTGGATTTCAGACATACTGATTTTGATAAAATGGGGAAATACCTGAAGAAGGAGCTGTTTGCGTGGGAAGGCGTAGGAGATGTGGAAAAACAGTGGTCCAAGCTAAAGGCTGCTATAAATATGGCGACTGATCGTTATGTGAGGAAAATAAAAACATGAGAAGCAGGAAGCCTATATGGTTCTCCAAACAAGTAGCTGAAAAAATAAGAGCAAAAGAGGCTTTGTTCAAGGAATACAAAAGAACGCAACGAGAGGATCATGGAAAAGATTATAGGATTAAACTCAAAGAAGCGAAGAGGAAATACGGCCAGTGAAAGCATAAGCGGAAGATAAAATTGCTAAAGATGTAAAGAGAGGTGACAAGACCTTTTTCAGATATGTTGGAGAAAGGAGAAAAGATAGGAATGGAATTGCGAGTCTGAAAGATAATGAGAATGGCTATGTGGAGAGTGATGAAGATAGAGCGAACGTGCTAAACAATTATTTCTCTTCGGTGTTCACGGAGGAAAATCCTGGAGAAGGACCGCGGTTGGCTGCCGAGGGAAAGTCTGGGAATGGAGTGAATACTGTACTGTTTATGGAAGAAAGAGTTTATAAACAGCTTGAGAATCTGAAGGTGAACAAAGCTATGGGGCTGGATACTGAGGGAGCTCAGAAAGGTCCTTGCGGGACCTCTTTAAATGTATTTAATAGATCTTTAGAGACAGGGGAGGTACTGTGAGATTGGAGACAAGCAGATGTGGTCCCTCTCCACAAAAGTGGACAGGGATGAAGTGGGAAACTACAGACCGGTAAGTCTCAAGTTGGTAGTAGGAAAAATAATGGAGTCGCTGCTGGAAGAAAGGATAGTGAAGCCAATGGGTTACAGGACCCAAGGCAACATGGCTTTACCAAAGGAAAATCCTGTCAAACGAATCTTATTGACTTCTTTGACTGGGTGACTAAAGAACTGGATGAGGGACGTGCGCTAGATGTAATCTACTTGGATTTCAGCAAAGTCTTTCATACGGTCCCCCATAGAAGACTCATGAATAAGCTGAACTTAGGACTGAAAGTGGTGAACTGGATAGGAAACTGGTTGATAGTGGTGATAAATGGAATCCGTTCAGAGGAAAGGAAGGTGAGCAGTGGAGTTCCTCAGGGGTCGGTGCTGGGGCCTATTCTGTTTAATATATTTGTGGGAGATATTGCTGAAGGGTTGGAAGGAAAGGTGTACCTTTTTGCGGATGACACTAAAATAGCCAATAGAGTGGATACCCTGGAGTGAATAGAAACGATGAGAAGGGATCTCTGAATGTTAGAAGAATGGTCGAGGGTCTGGCAGTTAAAATTTAATGACTTGAACTATGATTCACAATTAATACCAGAATTCAAAATTATTTATTTATTTATTTGTTACATTTGTATCCCACATTTTCCCACCTATTTGCGGGCTCAATGTGGCTTACAGAGCGCCTTGGGGCGAAAGCCTCCTCCGGTGAAGAAACAAATATAGAGTGATGTTATTTTAAATGAAATAGATATGTACAGACACATTAGGGAAACATAGAGAGGGAGGTTATATAAAGTTCATTAAGTTCATAACAAGTTTGGGTTTCTTTGAGTTGCTGGATTCAGGGTCATTAGGATATGCCTTTTCGAACAGGTAAGTCTTTAGCGATTTCCAGAAGTTGGGGTGATCGCACGTAGTTTTCATGGCCTTTGGGAGTGCATTCCAAAGTTGTGTACTTATATATGAGAAGCTGGATCCATGAACTGATTTGTATTTGAGTCCTTTACAACTAGGGTGGCGGAGACTTAAATAAGAGCGTGATGATCTGATTGAGTTGGTAGGTCTATGAGGTCAGACATGTAAATTATCAAAATTTATACCCAAAACATTTTTTTAATATGCAGTTCAGTTTGTGTTGCTGTGCTGTTCACCATTAGTCACAGTAACTGTTGGTAACACGCCAACTTCAAACCATCATAGCACTGGACATACCTTCCCTACCTCTTTCATTCGGTGCTGTTAAGCTGTTTTTTTTATGTGAACATTCAATGTTGAGATAATGAAAACACTTGACTTAAACAAATCCGGAGTAGCTTATTGAGGCAAGTCCTGTGTAGTTGTGTGCTCTGTTACTGTGACTCTCATCCTTTTGTGTCTGTGCGCATTAATGCTTTAAAAACAATTCTGTAAATACTGATATCGTTCCCAACATAGTGCCATATTTCACCTTAACGTCATCAAAAAAACAGCTTGTTTAACAGCACCGAATGAAAGAGGTAAGGAAGGCATGTCCAGTGCTATGATGGTTTGAAGTTGGCGTGTTACCAACAGTTACTGTGACTAATGGTGAACAGCACAGCAACACACACTGAGCACTGCATATTAAAAAAAAAACAAAAAAAATATTTTGGTATAAATTTTTTGATAATTTTGAATGCTGGTATTAATTGTGAATCATAGTTCAAGACATCAAATACCAGTTCGCAATACTTTAGAACCCTAAGTTTATTATTGAGTTAAAATTTAATGCCAAGAAGTTGTTACACTCCTCCAGAGGTGCAGCCTGCTCGCGCAGGGTATGGGCATTCAAGGATGCGGCGGCCATCTTGGAGGTAGTATCTCCAGGATAGGACAGCCATCTTGGAGTTGGCATCTCAGCTTGTGGCAGCCATCTTGGAGTTGAGCAGCTTCTAGTCGCGTAGAGGTTGTGGTCTTCATCTGTTCCTGTGTTCCTGACCTTGGATTGCTTACTGACCACGCATTGTATTGCTGCCTGCCTTGACCTTGGACTGTTTACTGACTATTCTTTGTTCTGCCATTTATAGGTTCTGGACTGTGTTTGTTTGCCCACCTGTCTGGTCAGTGGTCGTGCAACCCTGCTGGTTCCAGAAGTCCTGCCGGCCACTCAAACCCAGGGGCTCAACTCCTGGGGGCAGTGGCTAAGTGCAGGTGAAGCTAGGGGTTGTCTGGCTGCCTGACCGAGTGCGGTGTCACTCCATCTTTGCCGTGCTCAGTCGGGGCACAAGGGCTCACACATCCCCAGTCATAACAGAAATGTAGAGCGATACAGTTGGGGTGCAGAAACCCAAAAGAGAGATACCGGATAGGAGGGGAGAGATTAGTAAACTCAACTCAGGAGAGAGACCTTGGGGTGTTGGTGTCTGAAGATATAAAGGTGAAGAAACAAGGTGATGGCCATGGCCAGAAGGATGCTAGACTGCACAGAAAAAAAGGAGGTGTTGATGCCCCTCTACAAGTCATTGGTGAGGCCCCACTTGGAATATTGTGTTCAGTTTTGGAGGCCGTATCTTGCTAAAGATGTAAAAAGATTGGAAGTGGTGCAAAGAAAAGCTACAAATATGGTTTGGGATTTGCGTTGCAAATCGTATGAGAGACTTGCTGACCTGAACATGTATACCTTGGAGGACAGGAGAAACAGGGGTGACATGATATTAGACGTTCAAATATTTGAAAGGTGTTAATCCACAAACAAACCTTTTTCGGAGACGGGAAGGCAGTAGAACTAGAGGACATGAATTGACATTGAAGTGGGACAGACTCAGGACTAATGTCAGGAAGTATTTTTTCATGGAGAGGGTGGTGGATATGTGGAATGCCCTCCCGCGGGAGGTGGTGGAGATGAAAACGGTAATGGAATTCAAACATGCATGGGATAAAGACAAAGGAATCCTGTTTAGAAGGAATGGATCCACGGAATCTTAGCGGAGATTAGGTGGCAACACCAGTAATTGGGAAGTGAAACCGGTGCTGAGCAGACTTCTATGGTCTACGCCCTGATCGTGACTGAATAGATATGGATGGGCTGGGGTGTAAATTTTAAGGGGTTTTGATGTTAGCATCAGACCTTAGTACAAGAACAGTGCTGGGCAGACTTCTATTGTCTGTGCCCTAAGAATGGCAAGGAGAAATCAAACTCGGGTATAGAGTATCACAAAATGAGTTTATCTTGTTGGGCAGACTGGATGGACCGTACAGGTCTTTATCTGCTGTCATTTGCCATTTATCCCTACTCTCTGTTTTCTATCCTTTAACCAGTTTTTAATCCACAATAGAACACTACCTCCTATCCCATGACTTTCCAATTTCCTCTGGAGTCTTTCATGAGGTATGTTGTCAAATGCCTTTTGAAAATTCAGATACACAAGTTCGACTGGCTCACCTTTATCCACATGTTTGTTCACCCCTTCAAAGAAATGTAGTAGATTGGTGAGGTAAGATTTCCCTTCACTATATCCATGTTGGCTTTGTCTTATTAATCCATGCTTTTGAATATGCATTGTAATTTTGTTCTTTATAATAGTCTCTACCATTTTGCCCGGCACCGACGTCAGGCTCACTGGTCTGTAATTTCCTGGATCACCTCTGGAACCTTTTTTTAAAAATTGGCGTTACATTGACTGCCCTCCAATCTTCTAGTACCATGCTTGATTTTAAAGATAAATTACATATTATTAACAATAGTTCTGCAAGTTCATTTTTCAATTCTATCAATACTCTGGGATGTATACCATCTGGTCCTGGTGATTTCAATGTGTGAAATTGCCCTTTTAACTTCTTCTAGGTTTACAGAGATTCAATTCAGTTTCTCTGACTCGTCAGCATTGAATACCATTTCTAGCACTGGTATCTCTCCCACATCTTCCTCGGTAAAGACCGAAGCAAAGAATTCATTTAATCTCTCTGCTATGGTCTTGTCTTCCCTGAATACCCCTTTTACCCCTCGGTCATCTAGGGGTCCAATGAATTCTTTTGCCAGCTTCTTGCTTTTAATATACCTAAAAAAGGTTTTACTATATGTTTTTGCCTCTAATGCAATCTTCTTTTCAAATTCTCACTTTGTATTAGACTGCCATTATTTAAGCAGTTTTCTATTATTTTTAGTTGGATCCTTCTATGTTCTGAAGGATTTTCTTTTAGCTCTAATAGCTTCCTTCACCTCACTTTTTAACCAAGCTGGCTGTCATTTGGTCTTCCTTCCTCCTTTTTTAATGCATGGAATATATTTGCCTGGGCTTCCAGGATAGTATTTTTGAACAGCATCCAAGCCTGATGTAAATTTTTGACCTTCGCAGCTGCTCCTCCTAAGTTTTTTTTTTTTCACCGTTCTTCCAATTTTACCACAGCATTGGATTTCCTGTGTGTACTTACTTCAGAGTTTATATCAAATCTGATCATGTTATAAGTACATAAGCATCGCTATGCTGGGACAGACCAAGGGTCCATCGAGCCCTGCACCCTGTCACCGACAGCGGTCAAAAGAACAAGCAATTTGCCCCGCCCATCCTAGAAATACTGTATTTCCTCGTCCATTCAATAACATTCTATGACTTTTTCCTCCAGGAAGCCGTACAACCCTTTTTTGAAGTCCGCTAAGTTAACAGCCGTAACCACCTTTTCCAGCAGCAAATTCCAGAGTTTAACTACGCGTTGAGTGAAGAAAAATATCCTCCGATTCGTTTTAAATTTACCACACTGCAGCTTCATCGCATGCCCCCTTGTCCTAGTATTTTTGGAAAGCGTAAACAGATGCTCCACAACGACCCGTTCCATTCCACTCATTATCTTATAGACCTCTATCATATCTCCCCTCAGCCGCCTTTTCTCCAAGCTGAAGAGCCCCAGCCTCTTCAGCCTATCCTGATAGGGAAGCCGTCTCATCCCCTGCATCATCTTTGTCGCCCTTCTCTGCACCTTTTCCAATTCCACTATGTCTTTTTTCAGGTGCGGTGACCAGAATTGAACACAATACTCGAGGTGTGGTCGCACCATGGAGTGATACTACAGCAGAATAATATCCTTATTTTTCTTTTCCATCCCTTTCCTAATGATACCCAATATTCTATTTGCTTTCCTAGCCGCAGCAGCACATTGAGCAGAAATTTTAAACGTATCATCAACGACGACACCTAGATCCCTTTCTCGGTCAGTGACTCCCAACGTTGAACCTTGCATGACGTAGTTATAATTCGGGTTCCTTTTCCCCACATGCATCACTTTGCACTTGTTCACATTAAACGTCATCTGCCATTTAGACGTCCAGTCTCCCAGTCTCATAAGGTCCTCTTGTAGTTTTTCACAATCTTCCAGCGATTTGAATACTTTGAATAACTTTGTGTCATCTGCAAATTTGATTACCTCACTAGTTACCCCCATCTCTAGGTCATTTATGAATATGTTAAAAAGCAGAGGTCCCAGCACCGATCCCTGAGGGACCCCGCTAACAACCCTTCTCCATTGCGAATATTGACCTTTTAGTCCTACTCTCCGTTTCCTATCTTTCAACCAGTTTTTAATCCACAGTAAGACACTACCTCCGATCCCATGTCCCTCTAATTTCCTCTGTAGTCTTTCATGAGGGACCTTATCAAATGCCTTCTGAAAATCTAGATACACAATATCAACCAGCTCACCTTTGTACACATGTTTGTTTACCCCTTCAAAGAAATGCAGCAGATTTGTGAGGCAAGACTTCCCTTCACTAAATCCATGTTGACTTTGTCCCATTAGTCCATGCTTTTGAATGTGCTCTGTAATTTTGTTCTTGATTAAAGTCTCTACCATTTTGCCTGGCACCAACGTCAGACTCACCGGTCTATAATTTCCCGGGTCTCCTCTGGAACCTTTTTAAAATATTGGCGTTACATTGGCCACCCTCCAATCTTCTGGTGCCACGCTCGATTTTAAGGATAAATTACAAATCAATAACAGTAGCTCCGCCAGCTCATTTTTTAGTTCTATCAGTACCCTAGAGTGAATACCATCTGGTCAAGGAGATTTGCTACTCTTCAGTTTGCTGAACTGCTCCATTATGTCTTCCAGATTTACAGATATTTCTTTTTTTTTTTTATAATTCTTTTTATTAACTTTTTTCTTTACATACATCCCATATAGCTAAACACATTTGTCACAAAGCTTTCTCATATATGAATCCACAACCTCCCTCCATTTACAGATATTTCAATTCGTTTTTCCGACTCTTCAGCTACGAATACCCTGTCCGGCACCGGTATCCCACCCAAATCTTCCTTGGTGAAGACCGAAGCAAAGAACTCATTTAGTTTTTCTGCTATTTCTTTGTCTTCCTTGATCGCCCCTTTTACACCCTGGTCATCCAGGGATTCTTTTGCCGGTTTCCTGCTTTTAATGTATCTAAAAATTTTTGCCTCTAATGCTATCTTTCTTTCAAAATCCCTCATTTCCTTTCTTATCAGCGATTTGCATCTGACTTGACATTCTTGTTATCAAATGGCCCCAGCACAATTACCTCCTGCACCAGATCATTTGCTCCACTAAGGACTAGGTCTAGAATTGTTCCTCCTCTTGTTGGCTTCTGAACCAGCTGCTCCATAAAGCAGTCCTTGATTCCATCAAGGAATTTCACCTCTCTAGCATGCACTGATGTTACATTTATCCAGCCAATATTGGGGTAGTTGAAATCGCCCATTATTATCGTGTTCCCCAGTTTGTTAGCCTTCCTAATTTCTGATTACATTTCTACATCTGTTCATCATGGCCTGGTGGACGGTAGTACACTCCTATCACTATCCTTTTCCCCTTTACACATGGAATTTCAATCCATAGGGATTCCAAGATGTGTTTCATGTCCTGCAGAATATTTAGTTTATTTGATTCAAGGCCCTCCTTAACATACAATGCTACCCCTCCACCAATTCGATCAACTCTATTATTGTGCTATAATTTGTATCCTGGTATGACAGTGTTCCACTGGTTAACCTCTTTCTACCTGGTCTCAGAAATGCCTATTATATCTATTTTTTCATTTAATACAATATATTCTAACTCTCCCATTTTATTTCTTAGGTTTCTGGCATTTACATATAGACATATTGGGCCGATGATCAGAAGCCCCATGCTGTTCCAAGCAGAGCTCTAAAAAGAGCGCTGGAACAGCGCAGGGCTATAACGCCCCATAATCAAAGCTAATAGCATGCAAATTTATGTGTGCTATTAGCTCTAATCATAGGGTACTTCTGCAAGTGGACTGTTCCTGGGCATGTGCCCAAGGCACAATCCTTCTGCAGAAGTTGTTTGACAGGTCTGGGCTGTCAAAAACCTGGATCTGTTAAACAGCAGAAGAGGGTCCGGGATTTTCTCCCAGAGCTGTCAAACCTAAGCCCGCCCCCCCCCCCCCCCCCAAACACAAGACCCCTCCACCACATCGCACAAAAACACCCTGGTGGTCCAGTGGGACTGCTGTCTATCTGCCCCTCTCCATCCCCAGTTGCTTACCTCTCCATAGTAGTGGTAGTAGTTGGAGGAGGGAGGGACTAGCACTCCCTCTCTCCTCTTCAGGGGCCTTCCCAAAATGGTGGCATCCCACCCTGCCCGGTGTATTCTGGGATGCGCAGGGAGGGGCTTAACTTCTATATATGGGTTAAGCCCCACCCAGCGCATCACAGAATGCACCAGGTAGGGCGAGACGCTGCCACTTTGGGAAGGCACCCGAACAGGAGGGAGGGAGTGCTGGTCCCTCTCTCCTCCAACCACTACCATCACTACAGAGAGGTAGGCCGCTGGGGGTAGAGGGGAGCAGATAGCAATCCACTGGGCCACCAAGGTTTTTGTGCTTTGGGGGTAGTGGGCCTGGAGGTCCACCTGACCTCCAGGTATTGTGTTTTTTTTTTTTTGGGGGGGGGGGGGGGGTGAGCTTAGGTTTGACAGGTCTGGGAGAAAATCCCAGACCTGTGAAACCTCTTCAGTGGGTCTCCCTTGTTCATTCCTCACTAGCAAACCCTAATGCCACCTCCAAGCTGGTGTAAGGTTTGCATCGGTTGCAGCAGTGGCGTACCAAGGGCGGGGTGGTTGGGGGCGGCCCACCCCAGGTGTCAGCAGGTGGGGGGTGCTCCGCTGGTGCCGCAGTCCCTACCTGCCTACCACCAGCTCCGTCGACAGACGACCCTCCTCCTACCACCTGGACGGCACCCAGCCTTTAAAAAAAATTCTGTGAAGCGCCTCGCGTCTGCTCTGCTGTAAAAGAAGCAAATCGCCTCGTCGGCCCTTCCCTCACTGTGTCCCGCCCTTGCGGAAATAGGAAGTTACATCAGAGGGCGGGACACAGGGTAGGGCCGACGCGACAAGCCGATTTGCTTCTTTTACAGCAAAGGAGGCGCGAGGCGCTTCACAGATTTTTTTTAAAGGCTGGGTGCTGGCTGGGTGGCAGGAGAAGAGGGTTGTCTGTCGACGGAGCTGGTAGGCAGGTAGGGATTGGGTCGGGGAGGAGGGAGGGTCAGATGGGAGAAGGGGACTGGGTCTGGAGGGGCTCAGATGGGAGAAGGGGACTGGAAGGGGGGCTCAGACGGGAGATGGGGCCTGGAACTGGGGTCTGAGAAGGGGGCAGGAGGGAGAATGGGGCCATGCCTGGGGCTGAAAAGGGGGGCCCTAATGCAAGGCATGTGAATGAAGGGGACTGGAACTGGAGGCTGAAAAGGGGCAGGGGCTGAATGTGGGGACTGGAGGCTGAAAAAGGGGACAGGGAGACATGGCTGGGGCTGAAGCTCAGGACTAGTCGGAGAAAAGGGCTGGGTTTGAAACTGGGGGCAGAAGCTCGGGACTGGTGGGAGAAAAGGGCTGGGGCTGAAACTGGGGACTGGTGGGATAGTGGGGCTGGAACTGGGGGCTGAAAAGAAGGGGCAGAAAGAGAGAGGGGACAGATCCTGGATGGAAGGGGGAGCGAGAGGGAGGGCAGACCCTGGATGGAAGGGGGAGCGAGAGGGAGGGCAGACCCTGGATGGAAGGGGGAGCGAGAAGGAGGGCAGACCCTGGATGGAAGGGGGCGCGAGAGGGAGGGCAGACCCTGGATGGAAGGGGGGAGTGAGAGGGAGGGCAGACAGTGGATGGAAGGGATAGAAAGGGCAGACAGTGGATGGAAGGGGGAGAGAGAGGGCAGACGGGCAGATGGTGGATAGAAGGGGCAGAGATAGAGGGCAGATTTGGATGGAAGGGAGAGAGAGGGCAGACAGTGGATGGAAGGGGCAGGGAGAGAGGGCAGACACTGGATGGAAGGAAAACAGTGAAAAGAAGATGAGGAAAGCAGACACCAGAGACAAACTGTAAATAAAATATATATTTTTATGTTTTTGCTTTAGGATAAAGTAGTATTGTAGATGTGTTAATAAATGTTTATAAACAGAACATGTCAATAAGGTAATCTTTTTATTGGACTAATTTTGATACATTTTGACAAACTTTCGGAGAACAAAACCCCCTTCCTCAGGTCAGGATAGGATACTGTAACAGCACTATACTGTATTGACCTGAGGAAGGAGGTTTTGTTCTCCGAAAGTTTGTCAAAATGTATCAAAATTAGTCCAATAAAGGTGTGCTTTAAAAAAACTTCTCAAGTAGTCTAATAAATTGTGTTTTCTTGATTGAAAGTTTTCATATAGCTTCAGGGTTAATGTCAGAAACTCTTTATAGTTCTTTGGCAACCAGAACAAATGAGGTGTGATCTCTTGTTTATTCGCCCTTTCTCTGCCCAGTTTTTTTTTATCTTGCTCCTCCGATATGCCTTTCCTAAACTTGAATTTTCCACTTGATAATGTAGCTGGCTTTGCTTTGTTTCTTCAGTTTTATTAGGTTGCACTTCAAGGTCAAGATTTTCCTGGCTTTGATACTGTTCTTTCTTTTCATCTTATGAGAAGGCTTAAGTATTAGGTATAAATTTTCAAGTGTTCAGCAAATGCTCTGACCAGTGATTCCAAGGTAATGCAAACTTAAGGGGCTCAAACATTTTATAAACCATTGAGGCAGTTTCTCAAAGATACCAAATAGTGCTCCAGTTTTACCCTAGCATTGAACTCATTTATAATCCTATTTAAATGCTTCAAAGGTGCAAGAAATGCAGATTTCAACCAAGCACCTGTTCAGTATAGTAAACAGCCTACTCCAACCACCACAACAGAACCAGCCTGCCCAATCACAACTGAACTGCAGTGACTTTGCTGCATACTTTGCTAACAAAATTAAAAGTCTCCGCCAGGATTTACAGGCAATCCCACCCAGCCTCCAATCAGTTAACCGGGCGTGAACAAACTTGCCCCCTCCTGACACAGACAGATGGGACACTTTTAACCCAATGACAGAGGACAGCCTTGACAAAATCCTAAGAGACCTTTGATTTATTTGTAGCATTTGTATCCCACATTTTCCCACCAATTTGCAGGCTCAATGTGGCTTACATTTGCCGTAATGGCGGATGCCATTTCCAGGTAATAGAATTACAGATGGTATTGCATTAGTGTGCGGACATACATGTTAAGAAATTTACAATGGAACATAACATAAATGGAGTAGATCATGGTAGGAATACAATAAGGTATTACATGAAGTTTTCTGAGTTATGAATTGGATTGTAACATACATTAGATCATCTACTATAAAAGAGCCTATTTGACATGAGGTAGTGCTTGATCTTTGGTTATGTGAAAAAGGTTTCGGTTTTATGTAGAACGTGTATAGTGTTATTATTTAGTATTTAAGATGAATGTTTATTGTATGCCTTCTTAAAAAGATCTGTTTTCAGTAGCCTTCTGAAGATAGTTAGGTCTTGCATTGTTTTTATGGCCTTCGGTAGTGCGTTCCATAGCTGCGTGCAGATATGTAGGAGAAACTGGTTGCATATGTGGATTTATATTTTAGCCCTTTGCAATTAGGATAGTGGAGATTGAGGTATGTTCGTGACGATATCTTTGCATTTCTAGTAGGTAAGTCTATGAGGTCTGACATGTAGGTCGGGGCTTCCCCGTAGATGATTTTGTGGACCAGGGCACAAACTTTGAATGCAATTCATTCTTTTAATGGTAACCAGTGTAGTTTTTCTCTTAGGGGTTTGGCGCTTTCGTATTTTGTTTTCCCAAATATGAGTCTGGCTGCTGTGTTTTGAGCAGTTTGAAGCTTCTTGATGATTTGTTCTTTGCATCCGGCATAAATGGCATTGCAATAGCCTAGATGACTTAGTACCGTTGATTGTACTAGGCTACGGAATACTTCCCTTGGGAAGAAAGGTTTGATTCTTTTAAATTTCCACATTGAGTAGAACATTTTCTTTGCTGTATTTTTCGCATGGTCTTCAAGTGTGAGGTTCCGATCAATTGTGACTCCCAGAATTTTCAGGCTGTCTGAGACCGGAAGAGTGTAATCTGGTGTGTTTATAGTATTTTGTTTGTTTGTGTTGTATTGTGATGACAGGATGAGACATTGTGTCTTTTCTGCGTTTAGTTTTAATTGGAATGTATCCGCCCATGAGCTCATTGTTTGGAGGCTGTGTGTGATTTCATTTGTGATTTCGGTTATGTCCTGTTTGAACGGGATGTATATCATGACATCATCTGCATAGATGTACGGGTTGAGTCCTTGGTTGGATAATGTTTTGGCTAATGGTGTCATCATTAAGTTAAAAAGGGTTGGTGAAAGCGGTGATCCTTGTGGTACTCCGCATTCAGGTTTCCATGGTGTTGACGTTTTTTGGTTTGAAATCACTTGATAAGTTCTTGCTGTTAAGAAGCCTTTAAACCATCTTAGTACGTTTCCTCCGATCCCGAAGTAGTCTAGGATGTTCAAGAGTATTTGATGGCTGACCTTGTCGAAAGCACTGGACATATCAAATTGTAAGAGTAGCACATTATTTCCAGTTGCGATTAGTTGTTTAAATTTGGTTAGCACTGTTTCAGTGCTATGGTTGGTTCGAATTCCTGACTGTGATTCATGTAGTATTATGAATTTGTTTAGGTAATTGTTGAGTTGATTGGTTACCATACTTTCCATTAGTTTTACTATCAGGGGGATGGATGCGACTGGTCGGTAGTTGGTTATGTCATTTAGTTTATTCTTTAAGTCTTTGGGTATGGGTGTAAGTAATATATTTCCTTTGTCCTTGGGGAATAGTCCGTGTTGTAGCATGTAGTTCAAGTGTGATGTAAGGTCTGTAATGAAGCATTTGGGGGCATACCTAATTAGGTTACTGGGACAAATATTCAGTTTGGAGTGGGTTTTTGAGAATTTGTTGAGTGCTTGAGTGATGGTTTCTTTGGTTAGTAGTTTGAAGTCATTCCAAGTTCGATCTGCTGGGTATTCACCGGGAATAGGGTCCAGGCATTCCAGAAATTTTTCATGATCAGTGGTATTGAGTGGTAGTGTGGATCGTAGTTTTATAATTTTCTCATTGAAGTATTTGGCAAGTTGATCTGCTGATGGGGTGTCTATGCTAGCTGTGGTAACTGGTGTAGTATCTATTAGTTTATTCACAATTACCTGCTCCCTCGACTTTGACCAACTACCTGCTCCCTCGACCCCTGCCCATCAAAAGTGCAGCAGGCAAACAGGGGCCACATAGAAGGTGCCACAAAAATCGTGAACTCCTCTGTTTCTAATGGGCAACTACCAACAGCATTAAAAAGGGCAGTGGTGCATCCTTTGCTAAAGAACAACAACCTTGACCAGGATAAACTTGAAAATGACCAGCCAGTATCCAACATCCCATTTTTAGGGAAACTTATAGAACAAACAATCTGTGATTAAATCAATGATTGGATTCAGACCCGGTTATGGAACAGAAACAGTCCTTGTATCTCTACTAGATGATCTTCATAGAAACCGAAACAGGGGACTTGCCTCGGTGTTAGTACTGCTGGATTTCTCAGCAGCTTTTGACACTAGACCACAATATTATGCTAACATGACTGGCAGAATCAGGTATCAGTGGAACAGTACTTGCCTGGTTCAGATCCTATCTATCAGACAAGCAACAGTCCATAGTGTTCGGCAGCAACTCATCACCACCATGAGCACTGACCTGTGGATACCATAAGGACCATAAAACTGAGCTTCTATGGGTCCTTAACACAAGTAGGGACATACCTGACATCAAATTCTCTTTTGGGAAATATGAACTCCCCCCTCAAATCACAAGTCAGGAACCTTGGAACACAGCCTGATTCAACACTTACTCTGATCCTCCAAATCCAAGCAACCTTCAAGAGCAGCTTCTGTCACTTACGACAACTATGCTGCCTGTCTCCTTACATTGAGAAGACAAACCTTGTCACAGTTGTGCATGCTGTGATAACGTCAAGACTGGATTATGCACTCTACACTGGTCTAACTATAAAGGGTTTGCACCAGCTCCAATTGATTCAGAATGCTGCAGTAAGACTAATAGAAGGTTGTAAGCGACGTGACCACATCACATAATTTTTGCATAAACTTCACTGGCTACCAGTACAACATAGAATCAAATTCAAAACTCTGACCTTCAAGGCCCTTAAAGGAAATGGCCCTGAGTACTTGAAGAACATGATCTGCCTCGACACACCTTCAAGGTCACTAAGGTCCTTCCAAGGAGTTTCCCTAACCACACCCTCTCCAAAGGTCATCACACGATGTGATACTCCTAAGTGAGCCTTCTCTGGAGTAGCCCCCGCGTTTTGGAATGCACTCCCTGAAAGGCTTCGCTTAACGTAAGACTATCTCTACTTCAGGAAGCAGGTGAAAGCTTGGCTCTTCAACCAGGCCTTTAACGGAGGTAAATGACACCGGCTGCACATATTATAGCAGGACATGTTTATCCACTCCTACCCTAGCCAAGATAATGTTCAAGTGCCTTTCTGACCTCATTTGCAACTCTCTTTAACTAGTCCATTATTTTCTTACTTCTGTTACTCTTATCTTGTAAAGAGGAAAAGTCCCACTGAACTTTCTTTCTGAGAAGTTCCGAGAGAAGAGGACATTTCTCTGGTAAGTGAACACTATTTTGCTTTGTGCTTTGGGAACTTAAAGATTGGGGTTTAAAGGAGGAATTGTAGGTTACTGATAGGCAAAATAAAAGTATAAAAAGCAAATTTTATCAACTAATCTCCATAGTCTTTTCCACTTAGTTTTAAAAACTTTGTACCACAGCATTAACAGAATCTAGCAGGCACTACAGGATCTAGTTTAGTCTTCCCGCTCACCCCTAGGACAACTCTTCATTTATAGTCAGTTATTGTAATTAGGGTAACAAGCAAGGAGTGCTCTTACAGAGTTTTAAATACATTTCATTACCATCTAAGAAGGAAACACTAAATAAATCATACAATGTACTATCTCTCTATATAAAACGCACCTCCAACATTCTAATGAAGCTGGAAGGCAGCCTGAAACCGGAAGACGTAGTTGTGTAGATCGCTTTTTCCCCCATGAGTGTCTGCCCTGCCCTCGCGTCACAACGTGATGACGTCGAGGGCAGAGCACTGACACTCACTGAATCGGATCGCCCAAGCCCCTCTGCCCTGGCGCATCACCCAAGCCCCTACCCCCCCACCCCCGGGCACATCAACCCGCTCGCCACCCGCAGCCGCCAATACTAACGCTGTCCGGCTGCTGCTGCTTCTCCTGTTGAGCAGTAGCGGCCGGTACAAAAAGAAAAAAGCAAAAAAAAGATTTTAAACCTGAAACGCGCCTCCGTAGACAGCCATCTGGCATTGGCTGTCATCTCTGCAGCCGCTCCTCCTCTCTCATGCACGTCACTGCCCCTGGAGGAAGACCCCAGAGGAGCACAGCAACATCAGAGGGGAGAGGAGCGGCTGCAGAGACGACAGCCAATGCCAGATGGCTGTCTACGGAGCCGTGTTTCAGGTTTAATATCTTTTTTTTGCTTTTTTTTCTTTTTGTACCAGCCGCTGCTGCTCAACAGGAGAAGCAGCATTGGCTGGACAGTGTTAGTATTGGCAACTGCGGGTGGCAAGGGGGTTGATGTGCCCGAGGGGGGAGGGGCTTGGGTGATGCGACAGGGCGGAGGGGCTTGGGTGATGCGCCCAGGGGGGCGGGAGGGGAGGGTCGCTGGACATGGATGGCTGCAGGGGGGGCAGGAAAGAGGGAGGTGGGGAGGGGGTCCTGAGACCAGATGGGTGGCTGCAGGGGGGGCAGGGGAGACAGAAGGGACGCTGCAGGGGGGGCAGGGGGAGAGGAGGGTCGCTGGACATGGGTGGCTGCAGGGGGAGGCAGGGGAGAGAGGTGGGTCGGTGGACATGGGTGGCTACAGGGGGGGCAAGGGGAAAGGAGAGGAGGGTTGTTGGACATGGGTGGCTGCAGGGGGACAGGGGGAGAGGAGGGTCGCTGGACATGGGTGGCTACGGGGGGGCAAGGGGAAAGGAGAGGTGGGTCGCTGGACATGGGTGGCTGCGGGGGGGGGGCAGGGGAGAGAGGAGGGCCGCTGCACATGCATGGCTGCAGGGGGAGAGGAGGGTTGGTGGGGAGGGGGTCCTGAGACCAGATGGGTGGCTGCAGGGGGGGCAGGGGAGACAGGAGGGACGCTGCAGAGGGAGAGGAGGGTTGCTGGACATGGGTGGCTGCAGGGGGGGCAGGCGAGTGGAGGGTCGCTGGACATGGGTGGCTGCAGGGGGAGAGGAGGGTTGGTGGACATGGGTGGCTGCAGGAGAAGAGGAGGGTCGCTGGACATGGGTGGCTGCAGGGGGGGCAGGGGAGCGAGGAGGGATGCTGTACATGCGTGACTGCAGGGGGAGAAGAGGGTCGCTGGACATGGGTGACTGCAGGGGGGACAGGGGGAGAGGAGGGTTACTGCACATGGGTGGGTGCAGGGGGGCGGGAGGGGTGAGGGGGGTCCTCAGACCAGTCACTCACTCTCTGTTTCTCACATACTCTCTCTGACACACTCTATCACACTCTCTCTGTCACACACACACAGTCTCTATCTCTTTGTCTCTCTCTCTCTCTCTGACACACACACTCCATCTCTCACACACACTCTTTCTGAAACATACACTCCGAGGAAAACCTTGCTAGCGCCAGTTTCATTTCTGACAGAACCGGGCCTTTTTTACTAGTATAAACTAAAAGACATTTTTATATTAGGCTAATATCCTTAATACCATAGCAAAGAAAAACCCGGCTCCCGCGGGAGAAGATCAGGGTCAAATGAACCCCTTCTGGAGATTCTCCTGGATGTAGGAAAAACTGGATGCGTAAGTTGATTTGTATTTGAGTCCTTTGCAGCTTGGGTAGTGGAGCTTTATGTACGTTCGTGTCGATTTGGATGTGTTTCTAGTTGGTAGGTCGATCGTCTGTCATGTATTCTGGTGCTTCACCGTTGATAATTTTGTGAACCATAGTGCAGTTTTTGAAGGTAATGCATTCTTTGATTGGGAGCCAGTGTAGTTTTCACAGAGGGGTTTTGCGCTTTGAAATTGTGTTTTTCCGAAGATGAGTCTTGCTGCTTCGGAAAGACGCTGTCGCCCAATCACCATTGCCTCCTCGGAGGTTCCCGCTAGGGAACTTATTGCGCCCCTTGGTGAATTAGGCCGTACCGGCTGAGGGACCGGCCTCGGAGGGAGGCGTTGAGCGGTAGGCTCCTGTGATCTTTCCTGAAAGCGGATGTCAATGCGTACGCAGAGGGTGATCAGGGCATCCAAGGTAGCATGCAGAGAGTAGTCAGGATTCAGGCAGTGGTCAGCAACGAAGAGGTAACAGCTTTAGAAAATAGGTCCGCAGCACCAACAATAGTCCACCGAAGTAGAAGCCGAAGCAATGAAGTGGAGGACAGACACTCCTAAAATAGCCCCCACCATCAGGACTACAAAGGAATCAGTTGGCAAGGGAGACAATGATTGGCCAGCCAGCAGGAGGAGGCGGAGCCTGGATGTGAGTGGCCAATCTGGTTGTCGGAGGCGTGGCAACAGTTCCCACGGTCCCAGGCCCCGTGCCCGGAAGAGAAGAACTATCCTTGGAGCGCCCGCGTGCCAAATTGTGGGAACAGCGGTAGGCAAGAGCGCGCCGCTGACGCTGCCACGACGGCCGGCGCTGACTAGCAGGGCGAGGAGTGCAGAGTTAGAGCGTCGGCTCAGCCAGCAAGGCCGACGCTCTCCTTCACAGAGGCAGGGGCGAGGAGCGGGCAAGACGCGTAGCAGGTGAGGAGCGCAACAATAAAGGACTAGTGCATTCATGGACGGAGCAACAGCTGTCTGTGGTAGATTCAGGTATCTTTGGTTTACGTTACAGGCAACTGCCATTGCTTTCTGTAGCTACATGTGGAAGCTTCTGAGTGTTATCTTATATTGTTCTTGTTGGGTAAAACTTTTTATCAACGTCTCATACTATAGTACTGACTGACCCCTGATAACAGGTGATAGTCGAAACACAGGCCATATCGGGTTTTTGAATAAACATTGCTTCCTCTTACTTTGACTCCGACTTATGGTTTCATCTGTGGCTGGATATACTCTTTGTACCTGATGACATTTTGTGGTGTTATTCCGTCTGATCTACCTGTTGACGCTATTATTGACTGTCTCTGAAAATTCTCTTTTTTTTTTTTAATCCATCCAAATCATTAGCATCTTGTCTCTTGGACAGGCCTCTTTTCCTCATTTCCACTCCCATGTTAGGTTCATCTCCTATAGTAGATGAATTAAAATATTTAGCAGTGATCATCAATCACAACCTGTCTTTTGGACCACAAATTTCAGCCTTAGTTAAAAAATATATATTTTTGGACACTTAGTTTCGATCGGTACAAGACTACTTAGTTGAATCATCACAGAAAATCTTGCTTAATGCATCGGTTGCATCAGGATTGGACTATTGCACCATTGTTTATTTAGGACTCCCATGTTATTTACTTAAACATCTTCAATCTTTGCAAAATACCACAGTGAGAATGATACCTTGGGCGAAAAGATATGATCATGCGACTCCTCTTTTGATGAAATTTAATTGGTTACCAGTATCATCCCATATAAAATTTAAGCTTCTTGTTCTGGCACACAGAGCACTGTAATTCTGTTGTGTGCATGTTTTCTTTCCTATCGTATATTGTATTTCTTTTCTTATTATCAAAAAGAAGAAGGGGATTTAAACCAATTATAATCAATATCAATCCAAGCACAGGTTTGAACCTATTTAACACTGAGTAGAATTTCCCACTAAGTCCCACAAATTTCAAACTGAAATTAGTACAAAATTACTTAGCAAATAGAACCTCAAACTTCCCAGTAGGGAAACTAACAAAAGGCAACAAGAAATCCACTACTCTTCAAGAGGAACAGGGCAATATCATAGGTTCTGATAATTGATTGAGAAGGGGGAAAATATAAACACCCGCAAAAACTCTACTTCAGGGAGAAAACCCGGGTGGTTCAAAAAAACCCCCAATTCCACTTAATAAAAGGGACAGGTAGGAAGTTCTCCTCACAGTCACAGTAACAAAATCTAAAGGTACACCCTAGCCAAAATGCATTAAATCAAAGAGAACACTGCTTAAACATCTGATCAGCTGAAAATCTCTATTTGCAAGGACTCTAAGAATATCAGACAGCGCTGCACCCTCTAATGATGAAAAAACAAAATCGACTTCGCGCGAAGTCCCACTTCACACCAATAACCACAGCCATACTGTTGACAAATTCCCCAAACTGGACACCCAAACTTAGCTGTAGATATTTTCAGTACGGTCTGTGCCCTGAAGAGGACAGGTACAAATCAAGGTAGGGTATACACAAAAAGTAGCACATATGAGTTTATCTTGTTGGGCAGACTGGATGGACCGTGCAGGTCTTTTTCTGCCGTCATCTGTCTTAAATTCCATGCTTGTCCCATCCGTGCAGGAAACTTAGCTGCCAACTTTAGCTCAGAGCTTATCTCCACCTCGTGCTTCTATTGTGTGCCTATACCACTCGCCACTCCAAGGGAGCTTCTTGTACTCAGTCTATTTCCTAATGTCCTTCAAAGTTGAGCAGATCAGGAAAGCTTCTCGTGTTTAATTCCATAAAGTCCTTCAACAAGAGTGCCTCGTTTCACTCACAGTAATGCTGCTTCAGGAAGGAAAAATCAATGTAAACATAGTAACATAGTAGATGACGGCAGAAAAAGACCTGCATGGTCCATCCAATCTGCCCAACAAGATAAATTCATATGTGTATACCTTACCTTGATTTGTACCTGTCTTTTTCAGGGTGCAGACCGTATAAGTCTGCCCAGCAGGATTCCCCACCTCCCAACCACCAGTCCCGCCTCCCATCACCGGCTCTGGCACAGACCGTATAAGTCTGCCCTCCACTATCCTCGCCTCCCAACCACCAACCCCTCTTCTCCCCACCTGCTCCGCCACCCAATTTCGGCTAAGCTTCTGAGGATCCATTCCTTCTCCACAGGATTCCTTTATGTATTAATGTATATATACCAAGACTGCTACATGGTCACGTCATGCCCGAAATGGCGTGGAAAGGAAAAGAGATGCCCAGAATTTAAACAAAGCTCAAACATCCCACTGGCCAATCCCCGGACAGCAGCCAAAACCAATGTAATACAAAGGGGCGTTTTCTGTGCACACCGCCCCCAAGATGTTAAAAATAAGCATTCCACTCAATAGTTCTGTTCAGTCCATTTGGATGTACCTTGTCAAGTCTATAAATCCATTGCTGTTCTTTACGCCACAATAACATTTTAGTATCTTCCCCTCTTTTGCTCAAAATAAACTGATCAATGACCATGCACCGTAATTGGTCAAACTGGTTCTTAAAATATTGACAGTGTTTAGCCATCGGAGCTTCCAATTTCATTTGGGATATACAATGACGATGCTCTATTACACGCGTCTTAAATCTGCGTGTAGTATGCCATATATATAGCAAATCATAAGGACATCGGAAAATGTATATAACATTAGTTGACTCGCATGATGTGATGTGGGTCCCGTTTTTTAGAGCTAACACAGAGCCCTCTATTGTTATGGAACATATCGAACAGTGACCGCATTTAACATGCTGCCCCTGAATGGACTGTCTATCTGACCACACTTCAGGAGAGCTCAATCTGTCCTGTAGATTGCTGCCACGGGCAAATGAAATCATAAGGTGCTGCTCTTGATATATTTCGTTAATCTGCATTATATTCTAGTGTTTTCTAATTGTGGACGCAATCTTTGATGAACTATTAGAGAATTTCAAAATACAGGGAACCACCTGGGACTGTACTTCTTCTTCATGTTTAGACTCCATTAGTCCTTCCCGATGATTAAATAATGCCCGTTTAAAAGATTTGTTAATGATACTTTTAGGGTACCCCCTATCTTGAAGTTTCCTTTTAAGCCTTCCTGCAGAACTTAATGTATTGTTGTGTGGTATCACAAATTCTCCTGTACCGGAGAAACTGGGAGAACAGAAGATTATTTTTCAGATGTTTGGGATGCATGCTATTGTAAGACAGCTAGGAATTTCTGTCAGTTGGTTTAACATATACATCTGTTCTAAATGCACCCTGTTCAATTCTTACTAAAACATCCAGAAAATTAATATATTTGAAATGATAATTGCAGTCAAACTTAATTGTGGGATGACAAGAATTTAATTAATCTACAAATACATACAGATCATCAAGAGTGCCTTGCCATAATACAAAGACATCATCGATGTAACTACCCCAAAATTGGACGTGAGAAAAGCTGGAGGCCAAGTAGACAAAACGGTCCTCAAAGTATCCCATGAATATGTTTGCTATAGAGGGAGCAAATGACGCCCCTATTGTGATACCTGATATTTGAAGGTACAAAAAATGGTTGTTACACAGAGCAATCTTGATAAGTTCAATGAGAAAATCCATGGGGACTAGGTCGTCTGGGGCATGCGTTAAATAGGTTCAAACCTGTATTTGGATTGATATTTCCTTTCTTTATGCAATTGGTTTTTATTTGTAAACTGCTGTGATCTGTCAGCTACAGTGGTATATCACAGTTTGAATAAATATTCAAACTCCGGACTATCTTGCCTCCTTTATTTCATTTCACACCTCATCAAGGGCACTAAGATCATTACATGATGGCCGCTTACAAATTCCTATCCCTCGGGCAGCACATCTCGAATCAAATTGGCATTCAGTCTTTTTTTTTTTTTTGTGCATCTCCTCTACTTTGGAATACTTTGCTGCTGGCTCTGGCAATTAACCCCTAGTTACCACCACTCTACACAAGTCCTACAACATCTCATTATGGCCCATTATGGCCCATATTAGATCATGTTTTTTCTACTGCATGATAATAGTATAGATAACAAGGTTACAAGCCACCTCAATCAATGAATGGAGCAAAATTCCTGTACTTATTATAGCAAGAAAGACACCCCCCTCACCAACTGGAAAGACCAAACTATAAAAACCAAAACACCATAGATCAATACCACAAATAATAGTCACAATGGCCACAACATCAAAAAAGATACAATGCACAGACATTTACAGACTGTTAAGTACACCAACATCAACAATGATACATATGCACCAATTCCTATAGGTTACATAAGTGCAAGATCAGCAGTTAACAAGTCAACCATAATTAGAGACTGGATCGAAATCGAGCAATTAGGTATACTATTCATAACAGAAACGTAGCTGCAAATGCGGGATGACCCAGCAGTGCTTGACTTATGCCCACCGAGATATAAAATAACACACATCAACAGAACTAAAAAGAAAGGAGGCGGGGTCGCCTTAATATACAAATCCTTCTTTACAGTAGAAACCATAGCTGAACATATATCCCATGCGACTGAAATCATGGCATGCAAAAACCACAGACTCAACATTAACTGATCAATTATGCAGTATACTTTTCTACCGCCTGCCTGGAAGATGGTCCAAAGCCCAAGACGACTTCATGGACTTCATATCAAACACACACACAAATTTCTCAATTGTCCTTCTACTAGGTGAATCAATCTATACCTAGACCAACAATATGATGGCAACACCAGGTTGCTAACAAACTTCCTGAACTAATGGAACTTCAAAACGGCATCAGCCATCTCATCTCATGTAAAAGGTCACCAATTAAACGTACTAGCTTACAGACTCTTAGCAAATAACCATATAATAGAGAATTATAACTGGGCAGAGGTGCCATGGTCAGACCATAACACGCTCACCTTCACACTTCAATGGAAAGAGAATTTATTTTATTTATTTATTTATTTGTTACATTTGTATCCCACATTTTCCCACCTTTTTGCAGGCTCAATGTGGCTTACATAGTACCGTAAATGGCGTTAGCCGATTTCGGTATGAACAAATACAAGGTATGAACAGTTATAAGGTGATATTGAGGTACATGTATGGTAAAGACCATTAGGGGGAACTTAGAGAGAGAGAGGAAGGATTAAGATATGTCCAGTTACGGTCTTTGGTTACGTTATGTCGCTGGTATCCATGTTTTCTATGTTGGGTTGGTGGGTATGCTTTTCTGAACAGATCTGTTTTTAGTGCTTTCCGGAAATTTGGGTGGTCGAGCGTAGTTTTTACTGCTTTTGGTAGTGCGGATGCATAAATGGATTTGTATTTGAGTCCTTTGCTGCTTGGGTAGTGGAGGTTTATGTATGATCGTGCTGATTATATGGTGTTTCTGGTTGGCAGGTCGATGAGGTCTGTCATGTATCCCGGTTCCTCGCCGTAAATCATTTTATGAACTATCGTGCAGATTTTGAAAGTGATACGTTCTTTAATTGGAAGCCAGTGCAGTTTTTCTCGGTTTGGCGCTGTCAAAACGTGTTTTTTCCAAATATAAGCCTAGCTGGTGTGTTTTGGGTGGTCTGAAGTTTCTATGATTTGTTCTTTGCATCCCGCATAGATTCCATTGCAGTAGTCTGCGTGGCTTAGTATCATTGACTGGATTAGGTTGCAAAATATTTCCCTCGGGAAGAATGGTTTCACGCGTTTGAGTTTCCACATTGAGAAAAACATTTTTTTAATGGTGGATTTCACTTGGGTCTCTAGTGAGAGGTTTCGGTCGATTGTTACTCCGAGAATTTTCAGGCTGTCTGAGAGAGAATGGCACAAACAGAGAATTGAGGACACCACTCACTGCCCTAACCAGAGGAAAAGTGGACAACTATAGCTTCTGGTCAATAGCGATGAATGACCAAACAAACATAATACCCACTAACATTCACTTAATGAGAAACTGGGACAAACTAAGTGGAAACACACTAAACGAAATAGCACCACTCAAAATGAAAACTAAGAGGAAACGAGAACCACACCCCTGGTTCAACGAGGAACTATTAGAGATGAAAAAACTGTGCAGGAACCTGTAAAGAAAATGGTCCAAAAACAAATCAGACATGAGCAAAACCATATGGAGGAATGCCCCAAGCGAATACACTATAAAAACAGCCAAAACAGAATATTATAGCACATACGTGTGCCCAGAAGAGATAAACACAAAAACCACCAACAGCAGACAACCTCACACAATATTTCAAAGAAAAAAATAATAAAAATAAGATCAAACCTAGCTGCAACAAAAACAACACTCATAGATTTCCTACACGAATGTGAAATCAATGAGGACCACATCAAGGCAGACAGAATCTGGTTCTCCCTTAAGAAACCAACAACCAGCTCCATTAAAGCACTATTCACAAAATATGCACACGCCAATTGCCTACTAGACAGCTGCCCAAACTACATGATGGAAAACCCACTAGATTGGTAACACTTAACTGAACACATAGAATACATGTTCTGGAAAGGCCATTTCCCTAACGACGCCACCAGAAAGATCAGGGAACTCACTAATTACAGACCAGTGGCATCTATACCACTGCTGACAAAAACAATGGAAGGACTAGTAGCACAACAATTAATGGGATACCTAACACTAAGTCTTTCACAGCTCTCAGTCAGGCTTCAGACCATGCTATAGCACTGAAACAGTCATAACCACCCTGATCACAAAATTCAGAATAATAATAAGCCAAGGCCAGTCAATACTACTACTACTACTACTACAATTTGATATGTCAAGCTCCTTCAGCCTAGTAGATCACACAATACAAATTGACGCTGCTCAACAACATAGGAATAACTGGAGCAGTAGCAGCCTGGTTCAATGGTTTCTAAGAACTAGATCCTACCTTGTTAAGATGTCCAATGAATTTTCAGCCTCCTGGCTCGCTGAATGTGGGGGTCCCTCAGGGTTATTATTCAATGTCCTGATGGCTTCACTTGGCAAGAAGCTGGAAAAAATGGGTTTAAACCCATTCATATATGCAGACGATGTCGCCATCTACATACCTTTCAACAACAGCATCACAGCGATACTAGATAAGGCCATAAAAGGACTCGACCTCATGGAAAATTGGGCCACAATTGTCAAACTTAAAGTGAACCGAGACAAAACCAAACTCCTGGTTTTATCCAGGCATCCCACTACTTACCAAAATCTCATAACAGATCAACAGTCTTACATAATTGAAACACAAATAAAAATACTAGGAATCATTCTCAACAAACATCTGACTCTTGAAGACCAAGTTGCAGCAATCACGTCAAAAAGCTTCAAAACACTATAGAAACTGAGAAGAATCGGAGACTATTTCCCCAGACAGTACAGACGCTGATATTGTCCCAACTAGACTACTGTAATGCAGCATATGTAGGCTACAGAGAATACCTACTACGATTGCTGCAGACCATCCAAAACAAAGCAGTGAGATTGATATTCAGAAAGTCAAAATATGATACAGCAACCCCAGTACTTGTAATGCTACATTGGCTCCCCATCAAGGTCAGACTATTTTTCAAAACCAGCACAATCATCTTCAAAATACTGTTTGGTATGTCACTGGATTACATGCTAGACATGATCAAACTATCACCAAGAAATGCAAACCCAGGAACCAGTAGTTACCTACTACTTCACCTTCCCAACTGGGAAAAACGTGCTGTACAAGTCCACCTACCAGGTGGGATTTAGCTACCTGGGCTCAAAATGGTGGAACTAAATTCCCCCAGTCATAAGAAGCATCACAAACTGCCTCCAGGTCAGAAAAGACCTAAAGACCTACCTCTTCAGGAAATTCTATGAGTAAAATATACACTAATCATTCTGGCACAACAATATATAACACAACCTCTAAATGCAAAGCATCTTTTCATTTAAAAAATGAACTAAGACGTATCTTCTCAAGAAACCCAATTACTATTCCATAAGCACTAATAGTTATTTTGCCAACCACTGTAAAACACAGCATCATACAACCTTGTAAATGTAACTGAATCAATGTCATCTCTAACAAATGTTAAGTGTAAGCCACATTGAACCAAAACTCGTTTTTAGATAATTGTGGGATACAAGTATGAATAAATAAATACAAAGGGATAAAGGGACACTTTATCTTTTTGAGCAGGCTTTTCTATAGTTGTATATGTTTTGGACTCTGAGGTGAGTGGCTGCATCCATATGAGTACTAGCAGTTTATTTTATCTTCAGTCTATTTCCTTTTCTTTATTTTAACTGCTGACATTCCTTTCCTTCTTTTAATATTAATTTTATGTGTATTGTAAACTGCTTTGACATATTGTTTGCAAAAGGCAAGAGATATAATCCATAAACCATGCTGCAGTGCAGGAAAGAAAGGCAGTATTTCTTCACGGAGAGAGTGGTGGATGCTTGGAATGCCCTCCCCGGGGAGGTGGTGGAGATGAAAACGGTAACGGAATTCAAACATGCGTGGGATAAACATAAAGGAATCCTGTTCAGAAGGAAAGGATCCTCAGGAGCTTAACCGAGATTGGATAGCAGAGCCGGTAGTGGGAGGTGGGGCTGGAGGTTGGGAGGCGGGGATAGCGCTGGGCAGACTTATACGGTCTGTGCCAGAGCCAGTGGTGGGAGGCGGGACTGGAGGTTGGGAGGCAGGGATAGCGCTGGGCAGACTTATACGGTCTGTGCCAGAGCCTGTGGTGGGAGGCAGGGATAGTGCTGGGCAGACTCATACTGTCTGTGCCAGAGCCGGTGGTGGGAGGCGGGACTGGAGGTTGGGAGGTAGGGATAGTGCTGGGCAGACTTATACGGTCTGTGCCAGAGCCGGTGGTTGGGAGGCGGGGCTGGTGGTTGGGAGGCGGGGATAGTGCTGGGCAGACTTATACGGTCTGTGCCCTGAACAGCACAGGTACAAATCAAAGTAGGGTATACACAAAAAGTAGCACACATGAGTTGTCTTGTTGGGCAGACTGGATGGACCGTGCAGGTCTTTTTTCTGCCGTCATCTACTATGTTACTATATCCCAGATACTGCTCCTGCCACCCACTGTAGCCTATTGCCTGTAATATCTGACCAATAGGCTACAGGAGGAAGAGAGAGAACTGTTTTATAGCCTATTGGGGAAGAGGGAGCTGCTATAAGAAGGATAAGGGCACTTCCTGTCTATAGCTGCCAATGGACTGGGGGGGGGGGGGGGGGGCAACAGATAGATCCTGAAAAATGAGGATGAGTCACATAACTCATGACAGCTTTACATGGAAAAGAGGATGGGACTTGATATGCCTCCTTTCTGTAGTTATAATCAAAGCAGTTCTCATATACTTATTTTGCACCTGGGGAATGGAGTGTTAATTGACTTGCCCAGAGTGGCAAGAAGCTGCAGTGGGAATCAAACTAAGGTCACCAGGATCAAAGCCCACTGCACTCCAAAAGCTGCTCCTCCACCACATGTGTTGCAACAATAATGTTTAGCAATCAGTGCTTTTTTTGTGGGAACAAAGGTACTGGTACTCATTATGGGTAACTTTAGGAGAGGGGTCATTATGGCTCCAGTGGCGTACCAAGGTGGGGGCAGTCTGCCCCTGGTGCACGCCACTGGGGGGGTGCCACACACCTGTCTGCTCCGCTCGTTCCGTGCTCCCTCTGTCCCGGAATAGGTTACTTCCTGTTCCGGGGCAGAGGGAGCATGGAACGAGCGGAGCAGACAGGCGCGCGGCACCCCCCCAGCAGGTACAAATGCACCCGGGGGAGGGTGTCCTCGCCAGGGGGAGGGAGGTGTGTCCTTTCACTGGGGGGAGGTGGCCTTTCGCCGGGGGTGGGCACATCGGCGATCTGCCCCGGGTGTCAGCCACCCTAGGAACGCCACTGTATGGCTCCACCCCTGTGGTAGACACATTCACAGTGAGCACACTCCTTTTACCAGCCATGCCACATATAAACAGGCATCAATGAAAATATTACACCAGTACAGGAGAAATAAAATAATTTGTGGGTTTTTTTTCATTATAAATAATTTCTGTAAGCTGTTACAGCTCCAGTATACCCAAAATTACACCAACCAAATTAGCACACAGACCAGGAATCAGGAGAAGAGTCTTGTCAAATCTGAAACACAATATGTTATCAAAATCTCAGAACCTAAGAAACAGATCCCTATTCAGACACTTGGCTTTGCAGTCACACATGCAGAACAGAGATAGCCCCTCTTCAAATTCTTCAAAAATTAACCTGAAATCCTAAGAAACTAAACTCTGCATCTAGCACATTACCAGCAAACGGGAAAAAAACATGTTTCCTCCTATACTACTACTATACAGTGCAAAATAAGCTGTAAATTCTCAAAATGGACATATTCTAAACACTAAAATTTAAATAAAAAGATTTTTTTCTACCTTTGTTGTCTGGTGACTTTGTTTTTCTGATCATGTAAGTTCAAGTCTCTGATTCTGCTGCTTTCAATCTGTTCTGTATAGAAATAGAATAAAATAAAACATGGGAAAGAAAATAAAATGATACCTTTTTTTATTGGATTAACTTAATACATTTTTTATTAGCTTTCGAAGGTAGCCCTTATTCATCAGATCAGAAATAAGCAAATGTTGATAGATGACAGTATATATAAGTGAAACATCAAAGCATTTCAGTGACAGTCTAACAGGATGAGGGTGGGTTAGGTGAGGGAAAGGGAGATATGCATGATGATAAGAGGGTGACAAAGCAGTACAATTTTATGGTTTATAATGGGCTAAAAACCCAGATCTTTGTTAAGTCCTGTCTGGTGGGTGTCAAAATATTTAATCATTCTGACTTCAAAGGTCTTACGTTCCTGTATTGTTTTAAAGTTACCTTTCAGGATTCTTACCATGAAATCACTGGTACAGTGTTCTGGTTTTGTAAAGTGCTGCCCCACAGAGGTGACATCCTGATTGGTACTAGCATTTTTCATATGGTGTCTATGTAAATTAAATCTCTTCTTTAGCATCTGACTTGTTTCTCCACTGTCGCAGCCTTTGTTGCATTTTTTACACTGAATAATATATACCACATTGGAAGATGAGCACGTGAAAGATTCCTTAATGTTTAATATTTTTCCTTTGTGAATAACTGTGGGGTCCTGTAAAATGTTTTGGCGTAGTTTGCAGCTGGATATATTGCAAGGATGTGTGCCATTCTCTTCTTTTTGAGTCTGTGTTGGGAGCTTACTTCTAATTAACTTGTGTGTTAAGTTGGGTGGCTGTCGGAAGGCCAGCACTGGTGGGGCTGGGAATATCTCTTTCAGTAATTCATCCTGCTGGAGTAGTGTCAGTAGATCTTTTATAATTTTTCTTTCCAGCTCTGGGTTGTATGTCACTTACAAGGGGGATTCTGTCTGTGGCTTTCTTTTCTTGTACTGTAGTAGATTTTCCCTGGATGTTTTGAGGGAGGAGACAATATTCTTGGAGATTACTTTGGGGTTGTAGCCTTTTTGTTTGAAGGATGTAGTCAGGATTTTGAGGTGTCTATCTCTCTCCCCTGGGTCAGAGCAGATACGGTGGTGTCTTGTGGCTTGGCTGTGAATACTGGAGTTGTGGAGGTAGCTGCATTTGTCTGTGGGTTTCTTGTATATGGATGTTTGTATATAGCCATTGCTGATTGAGACTGTAGTGTCTAAAAAATTGACCTTTTTCTGGGGAGTAGTCACTTTTGAATCTGATTGTAGGATGGTATGTACTGAAGGAATTGTAAAATTGTTTCAGAGTTTCTTCCCCCTCAGTCCAAATCATAAAAATGTCATCGATGTACTGGTAGTATTTTAGGGGTTTGGTCTGGTATGTATTCAGAAATGTCTCTTCCAGCTCAGCCATAAAGAGGTTGGCATATTGGGGTGCTGTCCTGGTGCCCATCGCATAGTAACATAATAGATGATGGCAGAAAAAGACCTGCACGGTCCATCCAGTCTGCCCAACAAGATAAATTCATATGTGCTACTTTTTATTTGTACATGTCCTCTTCAGGGCACAGACCGTATAAGTCTGGCCAGCACTATCTCCACCTCCCAACCACCAGCCCCGCCTCCCACCACCGGCTCTGGCACAGACTGTATAAGTCTGCCCAGCACTATCCCCGCCTCCCAACCACTAGCCCCACCTCCCACCACCAGCTCTGCCACCTAAACTCGGCTAAGCTCCCAAGGATACATTCCTTCTGAACAGGATTCCTTTATGTTTATCCCACGCATGTTTGAATTCTGTTACCGTTTTCATCTCCACCACCTCCCGCGGGAGGGCATTCCAAGTATGCACCACTCTCTCCGTGAAAAAGTACTTCCTGACATTTTTCCTGAGTCTGCCCCCCTTCAATCTCATTTCATGTCCTCTCGTTCTACCGCCTTCGCATCTCCGGAAAAGATTCGTTTGCGGATTAATACCTTTCAAATATTTGAATGTCTGTATCATATCACCCCTGTTTCTCCTTTCCTCCAGAGTATACATGTTCAGGTCCGCAAGTCTCCCCTCATACGTCTTGTAACGCAAATCCCATACCATTCTCGTAGCTTTCCTTTGCACCGCTTCAATTCTTTTTACATCCTTTGCAATATACGGCTTCCAAAACTGAACACAATACTCCAGGTGGGGCCTCACCAACGACTTGTACAGGGGCATCAACACCTCCTTTCTTCTGCTGGTCACACCTCTCTCTATACAGCCTAGCAACCTTCTGGCTATGGCCACCGCCTTGTCACACTGTTTCGTTGCCTTCAGATCCTTAGATACTATCACCCCAAGATCCCTCTCCCCATCCGTACCTATCAGACTCTCACCGCTTAACACATACGTCTCCCGTGGATTTCTCTTCCCTAAGTGCATCACTTTGCATTTTTTCGCATTGAATTTTAATTGCCAAACCTTAGACCATTCTTCTAGCTTCCGCAGATCCTTTTTCATGTTTTCCACTCCCTCCGGGGTGTCCACTCTGTTACAAATCTTAGTATCATCCGCAAATAGGCAAATTTTACCTTCCAACCCTTCGGTAATGTCACTCACAAATATATTGAACAGAATTGGCCCCAGCACCGATCCTTGAGGCACTCTACTACTCACCTTTCCCTCCTCTGAGTGAATTCCATTAACCACCACCTTCTGGCGCAGTGCCCATTATTTGTAGATAGATATTGTTAAAGCGGAAATAGTTGTGAGTTAGAATAAATTTGATTAATTTTGTAATAGTTTCCAGTGAGTATTGATGGTCTAGTGTGGATGTTTTTAGGAGCCTCCCACATGCAGCTATGCCATCTGCATGGGGAATGCTGCTGAATAGTGATTCTACATCCATTGTGACCAAAAGGGTACCTGGTGGTAACTGCTTGATATTTTTTAATTTATTCAGAAAGTCTGTGGGAATATATATATATAGTAAATGACGACGGCAGATAAAGATCTGTACAGTGTCTTGTATGAAGCTGTTTGTCTTGTGCACAAAAGGTTTCAAAATCCCCTCTATAAGTCCAGATATTTCCTCCATGAGTGTGCCAGTACCAGATATGATTGGTCTGCCAGGGTTTCCAGGTTTGTGGATTTTGGGTAGCATGTAAAATGTGCCCACAGAAGGATGGTTTGGTATGAGTTTCTTCAGATGTGGCTGTACTTGTTTGGGAAGTGTTTTGATGAGGTCTTTCAGTTGTTCTCTTAACTCTGTTTCCAGGGATTCCTGTCCATTTATTTCTTTACTTTCCTCCTTTCTTCTTCAAGTTCTTGCCCTACATCCATAAGTAAAAGCTGGGTCCTCCGTATACTTGACTGGAGGAGGTATAGAGTGAATCCAGCTTTTGCCTGTTTTTTTCCATCCATGTGCAGTTTTTCTTCTCTCTTCCCTTACTCTTGTCTCCATCCATGTACATCTACTTCTGTTCTTTTCCCTCCCCTCCATCCATGTCCAGCATTTCTCCTTTCTCCCATCCTTTGCATCCATGTCCAGCATTTCCCCTCCCCTCCATCCATGTGCATCTACTTCCTCTTTCTTTCCACCCTTCCATCCACAGCCATCATTTCTCCTCTCTCTCCCTCTGTCCATGTCCAGCATTTCTCCTTTCTCTCTTCCCTCTACTCTATCCATGTCCAGCATTTCTTCTCTCTCCCCTGCCATCCCTTCCATCTATCTATGTCCAGCAATTCTCCTCTCTCCTCTGCTCTCCCTCTCCATCCATGTCCAGCAATTCTTCTTTCTCCTCTGCTCTCCCTCTCGATCCATGTCCATTAATTCTTCTTTCTCCTCTGCTCGCCCTCTCCATCTATGTCCAGCAATTCTCCTTTCTCCTCTGCTCTCCCTCTCCATCCATGTCCATTAATTCTCCTCTCTCCCCTCCCCTCCCCTCCATTCATCCATGTCCCCTCTGTCCAGCAATTGTCCTCTCTCCCCTGCCCTCTCCTCCATCAATGTCCAGCAATTGTCCTCTCTCCCCTGGTCTCCTCTTTATCCATGTCTAGCAATTCTCCTGTCTCCTTCCCTCCCTTCTATCCATCTATGTCCAGCAATTCTCCTCCACCTCTTTGCTCACCAGGATATACAAGTTATTTTACTGAAGGAACAAGGGGCAGTGAAGGGAGTTTTGGCAGTATGTGATGGCATGATGTGAAAATGTTTTGTAATAAAGTGTCAAATTGAAAGAGATATAGAGAGGAACATCATGTTCCTTTTTCACAAAAATACAACAATCCTGCCTGAGTGTGGGTGGTATGGATAGGCCAGGCTCAACTGGAAGGGATATGACTGTGGATTGGAGGGGGGAAGGAGGAGAAGAAAAACGAGGTGGAATAAATTGGTAGGGATGAGTTGAGGTTGGAGAGGAAGAGAGATGGGTGGCCTGGCCAGTACTTTGCTTTCCTTTTTATAGACTCTGGAATTCATTGCCAGAGAATGTGGTAAAGGTGGTTAGCTTAGCTGGGTTTAAAAAAAAGTTTGGATGGCTTCCTAAAGGAAACATCCATAGAACATTATTAAAATGGACTTGGGGAAAATCAACTGCTTATTTCTAGGATAAGCAGCATAAAATGTATTGTACTTTTTTAGGATCTTGCTAGGTACTTGTGACCTGCATTGACCACTGTTGGAAACAGGATGCTGGGCTTGATGGACCTTCTGTCTGTCCCAGTATGGTAATACTTATGTACTTATGACATAGTAATGTGTGTTGAGTTGAGCACCCCAATCATTTTGAAAAATTAGTTCCTATGGCAGAGGGAAAAGAATAGCTGGCAGGAAAAGGGAGAGAATAATGCATCTTGTGAGATCTCATTTGGAGTACCATGTACAATTCTGAAGACTGCACCTTCAAAAAGGTATCAAATAAGTTGGAGTTGGTCCATAAGGCAGCTATTAAAATGGTCAGTGATCTGTGGAGTGAGGGAGTAGCTTAGTGGATAGAGCACTAGGCTGACAACCAAGGAAGTCAGATTGAGTTCCTATTGCTGCTTCTTGTGATCTTGTGCACGTCAGTTAACTTCCATTACCTCAGATATAAAATTATATTGCAATCTGTCTGGAGACAGGGACTAACCAAATAAATCTGAATTTAACTCATTCTGAGCAGTTATCGAAATGGTGAGAGTGGTGGTGAATGAGTAGAAGTAAATTGATTTTTTACTCGTTCCAAAAGTACAAAGACTAAAGGACACTCGAGGAAGTTACAAGGAAATACTTATAAAACAAATAGGAGGAAATATTTTTTTCACTCAACGAATAGTTAAGCACTGGAACTCTTTGCCGGAGGAGGTGGTAACAGCGGTTAGCATATCTGGGTTTAAAAAAGGTTTGGACAAATTCCTGGAGGAAAAGTCCATAGTCTGCTATTGAGACAGACATGGGAAGCAATTGCTTGCCCTGGGATCTGTAGTATGGAATGTTGCTACTCTTTGAGATTCTGCATGGAATCTTGTCCCTCTTTAGGATTCCAGAATCTTGCTATTCTTTGGGGTTCTACGTGGAATGTTGCTACTACTCTTTGAGATTCTGAATGGAATCTTGTCACTCTTTAGGATTCCAAAATCTTGCTGCTATTTGGGGTTCTACATGGAATGTTGCCACGATTTGGGTTTCATTTCTGCCAGGTACTTGTGACCTGGCTTTGCCACTGTTTGGAAAACACGATACTGAACTAGCTAGACCATTGGTCTGACCCAGTATGGCTACTCTTACGTTCTTATGTAAAGCATATGGGGACTGACTGAAAGATGTCAGTACATACACTTTGAAAGAAAGATGGAGCTACAATAGAGGCATTTAAATACCTGTAGGCATACATGCAAAGAACAGAGGCTCAGGAATGAGGGGACATATAATCAAGGTGAAAGGGGATAGACTCAGGAGTAACCCAAGGAAATATTTCTTTATGGAAAGGGTGGTGGATGTATGGAATGGCCTCCCAGCAGAAGTGGTGGAGACAAGGATTGTATATGAATTGAAGAAAGCATGGGTCAAGGGCTGAGGATCTTTAAGGGAGAAGAAAGGATTATAGAGCTTATTGGTGAATATGGATGGGCAGACTGGATAGGCTGTATTGACTTTGTGCCCTATATCTATTTTCTTATGTTCCGCTATATCCTCTAGAGTTTCAAGTAGATTACAAAGCAAGAAGCAAGAAGGTTCCTGGAAAGCTAAGAGGGGAAAAGTGGACTAATCTAATAGATGAATTTTAAAGAGATTAGCTTTCAGCATTTTATGAAATGTAGAATATACTGTAATAATTTGAATTTGTTTAGGTAGCGTGTTCCATATCTGAGATGTTTGGTAATCAAGTCTTAATGAAAAGATAACTTTCGATCTTAAACCCCTAGGATTGGGAAATTGCAAAGCAAACGCTTTTCTGTCACTTTCTGTGTTTCTTGCTTTGGCTCCAGTCAACAATCTTACTGTTGTGTTGTAGAGAAGCTGGAAGCATTGTAGAAAACCTGAGTGGATTACCTTGATGTAAAGAATTGCAGTAGTCGGCTTTACTCACTATCAATGTGTGAACAAGAGCTAAGCCTTTTGTGGCCAAGTAATGACAGAGCTGCCTAAGCTATTGTAACACAGAGAGATTGATCTGATACCATAAGAGACGTTGGCTACATAGAAAGTTTGAAATCCACCTGGACTTTCTCAAGCTGCAAACAATTTATTTAGGTTTAAGCACGGTGCGGAAAATATGAGAACTTTCTCTTTCTTCTGCCTGCCTGGGATTATTGATGACTTGATAGGATTTAACTTCAGCATACAAGGCTTAAGGCAGTTGACAACACCTAGAAGACAGAATGCAGCTGTGACTAGGCTGAATACCTGTCATCAATTTAAACAGCGCAGTGTTATTTGTAACCAGATGGCAATCAGTGTTATAGCCAGGGCTTTTTTTGAGGGGGTATTTGGGGGTACTGAGTACCGGCACCTTTTCCATTGTCTGCTAAAATTGACCCATGGAACCCAAGTTTTAATGAAAGAACTGAGGCTCTACACACCAATTCTGTCTTGTCATAGATTCTATGACTGGTTGCAGGTGGCCTGGTTATTATGGGGTGGGTCCCTCAATGATTACCCCACTCCTGAAGGGTGGCCTAGCATTTGAGTACCGGCACCTTTTTTGCTAGAAAAACAACACTGGCTATAGCCATGAATAAATGTGTGGGAGGGGGGAGGGGATGCCTAAAATGTCCCCATCTGTTACCAGTTGTATAAATGCCTCCATACATGATCTTACTTTCGGATCACAATAGGGATACTTGTTTTGGAGGGGGCAGCAAGTTGTAGGACCCCGTCTGGAGAGCCTGTGACATCATCAAAGTCCCCATCTGCTGGCACAGCTGCTTCCTAGCAGCCTGGTAAAATGCTCAAAACCACTCCTCCTGCTGCTGTAGCTGCAGTGGTAGCATGGAGTGCTTTCTAGCTCATTCAAAATAAGGAATCGGGGGGGGGGGGGGGGGGGGTTATGGGAAGGAGAGATGAAGATTTTTGGAACGAGAGAATGTGCTCCTTGTTCTAATTAGACTGTTTAATTAGACTGTTTAAATTAAACTGTGATACAGAGGTGGCTTTGCATTCCATGTGGAAGTGTTGATCCCACAACAAGCAATATTCTGCATTAAAGAGTGGCAGCAAGATTTAACCTAGGTTATTGGTAGAAAGAATCTGAAGTCTCAAAGGAGGAATTTGACTAAAGATCAGGAGAATGAAGCAATGAGTGAAAAATAGTTATGTGCTCTATTCTGTCTGCTGCAGTCTTACCTCTCCTCTCCTGATATTTCTATAGGCTGCTGCCTGGGACAAGAGGGATAGAACGGAACAGGAAAGGCAGCTGTTCCGGTAAGGAACCGGCTAATAGTCCTGGGGCACTAGCCCTGCATGCCACGACCAGTGCTAGTAAAGAACAGCATCAGATCCTGGTAATGTTCAGCATTACACAAAAGATTTGAAATGAGTCTCCTGACTGAAGCTCCTTGTACTGCACTGTGTAAATTGATAGACCTTATGAAATTGTTTATAACTAGTGCATCAAGAAGCATCATCATTAATTATTATTTTAATTCTATTAAAAATGAAAACTCTGCTATTAATGGGAAAAATATCTTCCATCTTTGCTTATACCCTACGCTTTCTAATAAAATGTTTTATTGTGCATTGTCCGTTGCTTTTTAATGTATTTATAAATGACCTAGAGATGGGAATAACTAGTGAGGTAATTAAATTCGCCGATGACACAAAATTATTCAGGGTCGTCAAGTCGCAGGAGGAATGTGAACGATTACAGGAGGACCTTGCGAGACTGGGAGAATGGGCGTGCAAGTGGCAGATGAAGTTCAATGTTGACAAGTGCAAAGTGATGCATGTGGGTAAGAGGAACCCGAATTATAGCTACGTCTTGCAAGGTTCCGCGTTAGGAGTTACGGATCAAGAAAGGGATCTGGGTGTCGTCGTCGATGATACGCTGAAACCTTCTGCTCAGTGTGCTGCTGCGGCTAGGAAAGCGAATAGAATGTTGGGTGTTATTAAGAAGGGTATGGAGTCCAGGTGTGCGGATGTTATAATGCCGTTGTATCGCTCCATGGTGCGACCGCACCTGGAGTATTGTGTTCAGTACTGGTCTCCGTATCTCAAAAAAGATATAGTAGAATTGGAAAAGGTACAGCGAAGGGCGACGAAAATGATAGTGGGGATGGGACGACTTTCCTATGAAGAGAGGCTGAGAAGGCTAGGGCTTTTCAGCTTGGAGAAGAGACGGCTGAGGGGAGATATGATAGAAGTGTATAAAATAATGAGTGGAATGGATCGGGTGGATGTGAAGCGACTGTTCACGCTATCCAAAAATACTAGGACTAGAGGGCATGAGTTGAAGCTACAGTGTGGTAAATTTAAAACGAATCGGAGAAAATTTTTCTTCACCCAACGTGTAATTAGACTCTGGAATTCATTGCCGGAGAACGTGGTACGGGCGGTTAGCTTGACGGAGTTTAAAAAGGGGTTAGATAGATTCCTAAAGGACAAGTCCATAGACCGCTATTAAATGGACTGGAAAAATTCCTCATTTTTAGGTACAACTTGTCTGGAATGTTTTTACGTTTGGGGAGCGTGCCAGGTGCCCTTGACCTGGATTGGCCACTGTCGGTGACAGGATGCTGGGCTAGATGGACCTTTGGTCTTTCCCAGTATGGCACTACTTATGTACTTATGTACTTATTGTAACATAGTAACATAGTAGATGACGGCAGAAAAAGACCTGCCCGGTCCATCCAGTCTGCCCAACAAGATAACTCATATGTGCTAATTTTTGTATATACCCTACTTTGATCTGTACCTGTGTTCTTCAGGGCACAGACCGTATAAGTCTGCCCAGCACTATCCCTGCCTCCCATTGGAAGTAGTATACTATTGTTATTTGAATATTTTTACTGCTGTAATTGTCTATTGCTTATGCTTGACTTATTCTTTCTGTATATCGCCTTGAGTGAATTCCTTCAAAAAGGCGGTAAATAAATCCTAATAAATAAATAAGGTATGGGCAACGGAACACTTTTTTGGTTACTATGCCAAACAAATCAATCTTTGGTCCTAACCACCAGCTCTCAAGTTTCTGCTGCTGTGTTGGATGCTAACTTCCTCCTGGACTCTTTTGAATGAGTTGGTTCTGAATTGGGTCCTGGCCTCAGTGGCACACCCTATTCCCCAGCCCGTGTAATTATTGTTGTATATTTCGTTCTCCTTGCCTTGTGTACTATTTTGGCAAGAAGTACCCATTTTGACATGCCAATAAAACTTTGACTCTTAGTCTGAAAATAGTCCCCATAAGGGAGGCAGAGAGGATGCTTGGGTGTATAGGGAGAGGAATGGCCAGCAGGAAAAAGTAGATGATAGTACCAATTCCCCCCAGGACAATTCCCACCAAGGACTCCCCCCCCCCCTCCACGGTCATTTCCCACCCTTCCTAGCCTTTCTTTTTACCGACCGTAGCTTCTTTCTAGTATCAGGTCCCATAAGTCCTGGCGGGTGTTTTTTTTTTTTTTGAACGGCGTCTGGAACACAGAGGTTGGAGCAGCATATAGATTTACACAGAAAACGTATAATAACGGAATAACTTTTCATAGGTAGAGTAGTAATTTGTTATACAGTGAAACCTTGGTTTTCGTCGATAATTTGTCCGAAAACTATCGGCGAAAACCGAGGCAGCAAGCAATTTTTCTTTTAAATGAATAAAAAAGACTAGTGTATACAATAAATGAACATTTAACATGGCATTTACCTTTCTGAAGACTCTCCTTAGTGTATGGAAGATGGAGAGAGGAGCAGAGATTATATTGTTTAGCAAAACGACGAAATTTGGGTCCTAATACCTGCAGGGACTTTGATACAGGCACTCAACCAGCAGCAGCAGTAGTGTGACAAAATGACGAAATTTGGGTCCTAATATCTGCGGGGACTTTGATACAGGCACTCAACCAGCAGTAGCAGTAGTGTGGCAAAATGACAAAATTTGGGTCCTAATATCTGCGGGGACTTTGATACAGGCACTCAACCAGCAGCAGCAGTAGTGTGGCAAAATGATGAAATTTGGGTCCTAATACCTGCGGGGACTTTGATACAGGCACTCAACCAGCAGCAGCAGTAGTGTGGCAAAATGACGAAATTTGGGTCCTAATACCTGCAGGGACTTTGATACAGGCACTCAACCAGCAGCAGCAGTAGTGTGGCAAAATGACGAAATTTGGGTCCTAATACCTGCGGGGACTTTGATACAGGCACTCAACCAGCAGCAGCAGTAGTGTGGCAAAACGACGAAATTTGGGTCCTAATACCTGCAGGGACTTTGATACAGGCACTCAACCAGCAGCAGCAGTAGTGTGGCAAAATGACGAAATTTGGGTCCTATTACCTGCAGGGACTTTGATACAGGCACTCAACCAGCAGCAGCAGTAGTGTGGCAAAACGACAAAATTTGGGTCCGAAAACAGCAGCAGTGTGATCCCACAACTGGAAACAACGCCCCAGAAGAATGACACGTGAGAATGCAAGATTAGCTGCGTGGTCACACCAACTAAATCCGAGGCGATCGACGAAAACCGAGACAAAATTTTTGCGAAAAAAATCGACAATAACCAAAACTGGCAAAATCCAAAGTCAACAAAAAACGAGGTTTTACTGTAAATTGTAATTAGTGTGTCATTTTGAGGGGCTGAATTTGTTTGAAACCTAGTTTGGGAGGTGTGTGTGGGGGGGGGGGGGGGGGGGGCATAGCCTCCCCACATGAACTGCAGTTTGTATTTATCTATTTATTTACTTATTTATGACATTTAGATCCTGGATTAAACATGAATTAGGTTGACATCTAGTTTGTGGGGTGTGGGGGGCATTGCTCCCCCATATACAAACTACATGTCTGGAAGGTGAAAGGGATGTGTAAAACATAATGATGTGTGTGTGGGGGGGGGGGGTGAGGGAGTACTGCCCCCTCCCCCCAAATGATCTGGAAGAGAAAAGGGAGAGAGATTACTTATCTTAGTGTGTTTTGTATTTTGGGGGTTATGGGTGGGAATTGTCCTAGATGAGGATTGGTGGGTGAGAACTGACCTAGAACCTTCTGTGGTGAGACCTGATTTGGAGTACAGTTTGCAGTCTGAACACCACACCTTCAAAAAGATAAACAAGATGGAGTCAGTCCAGAGGGTGGATATTAAAATGGTCAGTGATCCTCACCATAAAGCGTATAGGGACAGACTTAAAGATCTCAGTATGTTTACTTTGGAAGAAAGGCAGGAGAGGGCAGATGATAGAGTTGTTTTAAATACTTCTGTGACATAAATGCACAGTAGGAAAGTCTTTTTCAATTGAAAGGAAGCTGTGGAATGAGGGGGCAGAGGATGAAGGTGAAAGGGGATGGACTCAGGAGTAATCTAAGGAAATACTACTTTATTTAAAAGGTGGTGAATTCCTGGAATGACCTCTCAGTGGAGGTGGTGAAGACGAAAACTCTATATTTTTTTTATTTTTGTTACATTTGTACCCCGCGCTTTCCCACTCATGGCAGGCTCAATGCGGCAGGCAATGGAGGGTTAAGTGACTTGCCCAGAGTCACAAGGAGCTGCCTGTGTGGGGAATCAAACTCAGTTCCTCAGTACCAAAGTCCACCACCCTAACCACTAGGCCACTCCCGAATTAAAGAAATTATGAGACAAGCATATAGGATCTCTAAGGTAGAGAAAGGGATAGTAAATGACATGGTTGGGCAGACTTGATGGGCCATATGGCTGTTATCAACTGTTATTATTTTTATGTTTCTATTTCCCCTTAAAAACTTCAGGGCACTTTTTCTTATGTGTTTTTTTTTCTCTACAGCAGTTCTGAAGGGACATTACAGCCTCTGGGTCTGATGCTCCATGGGATGTTTGATGCCCTTCCTCTCCCCCCCCCCCCCCCCCCAATGCTCTCCACAGTGCCTTTATGTTTTAGTGGAAAGTGGAACAAGTGTTTACATGTGGGAAATCTCAAATGAAGGGCTCGTATATATTGAAAAGGGTTTGGGGTAATATTGAACTATGGGAAACTCTGCATAAGATAGAACTAAGAGCTGAGCAGGAATTGCCCCATTTAACAAAAGGCTCAAACCAACGAAAGACGACTAATTCCAGGTCAATACATTTTAACAGCTGGGCCTACAACTACAGCATCTCAAAGAAGAAATAGCAGAATAAGAAAAGATACAGGGGTGTGGACAAGTTCCTGGAGGAAAAGTCCATAAACCATTGTAAAGGTAAACCTGGGGTTAAGTAGCATGGAATCTGGCTGCTTTTTGCAATCCTGCCAAGTCCCTATGACATGGTTCAGCCACTGTTGAACATAAGAATAGCCATACCAGGTCAGACCAAAGATCCATCTAGCCCAGTATCCTGTTTCCAAACCAAGCCAGGTCACAAGTATCGGGCAGAAACCCAATTAACATCAACATTCCATGCTACCAATCCTGGGGCAAGCAGTTGCTTCCCCATGTCTGTCTCAATAGCAGACTATTCCTCCAGGAACTTGCCCAAACCGTTTTTAAACTCAGGTATGCTAACTGCTGTTCCAGAGCTTAACTATTTGTTTCCCAGCCTCCTTCCACCCACATGACTCCATTCACTACCCCTCCCCTCCTGTACCTTATTGTAGTGGCTTTTTCGGGGCAGGAAACAGTCCCCTCTTTCCTGCCCAACGCGGCTGTAGACCTCTCTTGCTCCTGGTGCAGATTCAAAATGGCTGCCAAGAGTTCAAGCAGTAACCTTGCAAGTCTTCTGCAGAAGTCTCGCAAGGCTGCTGCTTGAACTCTCAGCAGCCATTTTGAAGCAGCACTAGGAGCAAGACAGTCTGCAGATGTGCTGGCAGGAAAGAGGGGGGTTCTTTCCTGCCCTGAAGAGGTCACTGGACCACCACGGGACCACACTAAGGTAAAGGAGGGGAAGAGAGGATAGGACACCCTGAGGCCCACCTGCCCATCCGCAAATCCGGACAAACAGGCAGGCTGGCAAAACCCGTCCGGATGCCTGGCTGTGTCCTCAAAAAAAAAAAAAAAGGACATATCCGGGTAAAACCGGACATATGGTAACCCTATGTTGTGTTTAATTATCAATTGTTAGGGGGGGGGGGGGATTTCAGTAAGGGCCTGAAAGTTAACAGAGAGATGGAAGGTTGAAGGTTTACCCAGATCGTCTTGCACTGGTCCCACATATGCTGAACGGGGCCAGTAACAACATTATACTAAACAAACCAAGTCTTCCTCTTTTTTTCTTTCTAAGCTAGGATCAGTTTTGGCCCATATCTAGCGTTGTCCAAGGGAAACATTACTGTACAAGCTCTTTGTGTTCCACAGGAAAAAGCCTGACCCTTTTAGTTTTCGAGCAGGAGTCAGAATGTGTCTGAACTGCTCAATCCTGGGTTTTACCTTTTCTTTCAGGGGCAACAGCCTTCCAGGGCCAACAATAACAGCTCCGAGGTGTTGGCCATAGTTTAATGACGCATTTGTTTGACTGTGCACTTGGCTACAATGAGTCCTGCCAGATGCGATTATGTAGGTTGTGGGAGGGAAAAAAATCAACATAACTGTTGAAAAAACAAAAACGTTATTTAGAAAGTCGGGTTGAGGATTATAATACTTTCATGTACAATTCAACTAACAGAGGTTGCAGCTTTAATAGGAATGTCATCGTTCCTCACTCCAGTCCGAGATGATTGAAAAGGCTTCCTTTAACTCTGCTTCTCTGGAACTACAAGTGCATCGCAGACACAAACAATGTTAATATATTAGTAAAATGCACTCATCTTTCTCTACGGAAACCGCTCTGCTAGGAGTTGTATCTTTTATACAATCTAATCATGATCAGGATCGAACAATGTTATAGAACAAATCTACCATCAACTTCAAAAACATACACAGGATCATACCTAGGAAAAAACCACAAAGAATATTGCAGAGAGCATTAGAACATATACCAAGTGGGAAAATTGAACATGCTGGATTACTACAGACAATGGTGTTGCCTGGTCAGCTGCCACCCAGGGCAGGTCGCTGCTGTGCACCTCCCCTGGGTGCAGCATCATCCCCCCAGCGCATCACCTCCAAATGCCCCCTTCCCGGGTGCATTGTTGTTACCTCCTGGGGTGCTGGGAGCAGCCGTGCGGCTGTCGGCTCTGCTGGTTCCCTGCTCCCTCTGCCCTGGAACAGGACGTGACATCAGAAGGAGCAGGGAACCTGCGGAGCTGACAGCCTCGCGGCTGCTCCCTGCACCCCTCCTGCAGCGTGCACCTGGGGTGGACAACCCCCACTGCCCTGCCTTCGGTACATCGCTGACTACAGATCCCTACTTGGACATTTTAGCTTCAGTCACAAAGGCACTCCCTCTTCAAGTATAAGTGACCACAAATTAAAACAATATCATTCTTTGTATAAAATAAAACTTCTTTTATTCCATTGCTTTCTAATCATGAAGATACATAGCATTTCAGTATGTGTGGATCAAAAGGCGATAGCTAGGGGGAAAAAAACTCCATGAAGCCCCCTTCCCTTGGTGCCCTAAGCACATGCTAATTTTGTTTAATAGTTAATCCAGTATTGGGAGCAGGGAAAATGGAAGATCTGGCTCCTATAAGGGACCACAGAGAAGAAAAAGAAGCCAGTTCTTATGGTTTCCACTGCAAAAGCCACTGGGGGTTGGGTAAACTGCAAAGAGGAATCTGGCTTTTACTAATGTCCCAAGTGGGACCGCTATAGAGTTTTATACAGAATATACATGCAAACAGGATTCTGCCTCTGGGTCTCACCCAAAATACAGACAGACCCTCCATAGGCGGGCTGGGTCAGGGTCAGGGCCAGGCCTTAGTTTGTAATTCTCTGACAACATGCAGAAAAAAGGATCAGCAAAGTAGTTGCAAGTAATGCCTTAAAACAAATGTAGATATAAAATATGTATCAAATGCCAAAGAATAAAGCAGTGGCTTAGCCACAGGCGGGCCTGGGTGGGCCAGGGTCTACCCACTTAGGGCTCAGGTCCACCCAACAGTAGCACACATTTAGTGGTAGCTGGTGGGGATCCCAAGCTCTGCCAGCTGAAGACTTCCCCCTGATAGTAACAAAAACGCTACTTTCCATGATACCGGCACCTGCGCATGCTCAGTTTTCAGCGTATGCCTGCTGCAGACTGCCAAGGTGGAAAGAAGCATTTTCCCACCAGCTGGGATATTTTTGTGGTGCAGGGGGGAGAACACTTGGTGCCCACCTACTTCTTGTCTAGACCCACCCAAAATCTGTTGTCTGGCTATGCCCCTAGAATAAAGTGGCAAGAAAATTACACCGTGCAAATATCAGTAGATATTATATAAAAGGTCTCTTAGGTCCCCTTTTACAAAGCGGCAGTAAGCCCAATGCAGACTTACTGCTCACTAAAAGTAGGGTTACCATATGTCCGGATTTACCCGGACATGTCCTCTTTTTGAGGACATGTCCGAGCAACTGGGCGGGTTTTGCTAATCTGCCCGTTTGCCCAGATTTCTGAACAAACGGGCAGGCTGGTGGGCGGGCTATCCTATAGGACGGCCTGCCCACCAGCCTGCCTGTTTGTCCAGAAATCCGGACAAACGGGCAGATTGCTAGCCTCCCCTCCCCTTACTTACTAGTGCCCTGGTGGTCTAGTGACCTCTTCCGCCTTTGGGGCAGGAAAGAGCCCCCTCTTTCCTGCTCGGAGTATTGCTCTGCATGCATCCTTCCTGTTGCTGATCTTGGTGCTGATTCAACATGGCCGCCAAGAGTTGAAGTGACCTCGCTAGATTTCAACTCTCGGTGGCCATTTTGAATTGGCGCTGAGATCAGCAACAGGAAGGATGCATGCAGGGCAGCACTCTGGGCAGGAAAGAGGGGGCTCTTTCCTGCCCTGAAGAGGTCACTAGACCACCAGGGCAGTAGTAAGGTAAAGGGAGGGGGGAGGGGACAATGTGACAGGGGGTGGAGCGAGGGTGTGAAAGTGGGCGGGGCATGTGTCCTCCTTTTGGGGTGATAAAATATGGTAACCCTACTAAAAAGGAGCTGCCACCAGGCTACTGCAGCAGCACGGCGGTAGTTCCCACCCCCAGCAGGCCGTCGTATCGAGCGCTACTAAAATATATTTCTTTTTATAGTGCCGGCAGTGTCCTGCGCTGCCCGGTTACTGCTGGGTTAGTGCTGGAGCCCTTACCACCACCTCAATGCCTGAGAGAGACTTTGGAGCTTATTTAAAACCGTAGAAAAAGACAAAATGTCATTTCATTGTTGTGTTTTAGCCTGCACTAAAATGGTTGCATGTATGCTAAAATGCAGAAGTGAAATAAAAACCAAAAAGCTGTATGGTTTCCCCATGCATGCCCTTAGCGTAGGGCCTAAAGGCTGTTGGGAGAAATTAGTTGGCAAGGCCACAGGTTTTAAGCTTCCAGAAATGAACTTAAGCACATTTTACAACATTCCGGAAAATGTGCTGTAGGGTTTCAGCTGTTTTGCATGGAAATACATTAGTTCAGTACCTGGAGAAAGATCCTCAGCTGTCTTTTAAATAAGGTTTTTGCAATGGTGAGTATCTTCCAAGGAGGGGAAAGAGGAGAGGGTGAGATGCTCTCTCTAGGGATAACAGTTCTGTCTAGGATGAGGCTGTAATAAATGATGCTTATAAAGAAATCCACTTTTTCTTCTTGTGAGGCAATCAAAGTCGAGAAAAGTTCAAGCATTAAACAGATTGCAGAAACCCACTGGGGCCCCTTTAGCAATGAAAGTCTTAAGCTAATTTGATTATGATTGCACCCAGTTTAGTTGAAAGCAAAAGGGAGAAAGAGGTTTGTTAGGAGGAGATCTAGAACTTGAGGGTGGTGACGTGATGGAAAATTAGTGAGGCATGGCTTTTGAGTTTCATGAGTCGATTCTGGTTACATAACCTCTACATGAATGCATGCCAATAGCTGTTGAACTTAAAACAAGTATATTTGAGTATATATGATGAAGAAGGGCTACCTTTGAAAGCTAATGAAAAAATGTATCTTATTTTCTTTTCTATGTTTTATTTTATTTCTATTGATTACCTTTAAGTATATTTGAAGAAAAGGCCCATGCAGTCTCTGAAAGTCCTGCATCTTTAGATAATTCTGGCATTGACTGGTCCAGCAAACGATGACAGAACCTGCAGAGAGCTGACCGATTGCTCCAGGATCAACTAGATCCCTGCCCTGGTTCACCCTTTCGCTGAGGAATTTTTAATTTTGTATCACAACTAATACTAATCATTTCTATAGCAGTTAATCCCTTGTCTGTGACTGTCTAGCCTCTGCTTTTGCTGAGAAAATTAATCCTTATCTCAATCCTAACCTCAGACACCACTCTGCCAGTTGGGTTTTCAGGTTGGTTGCAATGAGCATACAGTACATGATATATGATTGCCTTGACTGTTTGCAAATCTGCCTGAAACTCAGACTAGCTAAGGGTTCTAGGATCAGACTGTGGGCCACTGCTTTCGAGCAAAGGACATTTCCTCCTCCAGTGACTTCTTGCTGCTTCTAATCATAATAGTAATAAACAGGGCATTTATATAACACCTCTACCTATTAGCTCAAGAACGGTTTACAATCACAAATATTAATTTTATACAGATAGTAGAGAGGTGTGGTAGCCGTGTTAGTCCACTTTTAAAGGTAAACAATAGAAATAAAACAAAATAAAACATGAAAAAGAAAATAAGATGATACCTTTTTTTATTGGACATAACAATACATTTCTTGATTAGCTTTCGAAGGTTGTCCTTCGTCAGATCGGAAATAAGCAAATGTGGTAGATGACAGTATATATAAGTGAAACATCAAAGCATTTCAGTGATAGTCTAACAGGATGGGGGTGGATAGGTGAGAAGAGGGTGACAAACAGAGCAATACAACATTATGGTTTATAATGAGCTAGAAAACCCAGATCTTTGTTAAGTCCTGTCTGTTGGGTGTCAAAATATTCAATTATTCTGACGTCAAAGGTATTACGTTCCTGTATTGTTTTATAGTTACCTTTCAGGATTCTTACTGTGAAATCACTGGTGCAGTGTTCTGGTCTTGTAAAGTGCTGGCCCAGAGGGGTGGGAACCTGACTGGCACCAGCTTTCTTCATGTTATGTCTATGTAAATTAAAACTTGTCTTAAGCATCTGGCCTGTTTTTCCAATATAGCATCCTTCGTTACATTTTTTACACTGAATGATATTTACCACATTGGAAGATGAGCATGTGAAAGATTCCTTTATGCTGAATATTTTTCCTTTGTGAATGACTGTGGGGTCCTGTGAAATGTTTTGGCATAGCTTGCAGCTGGATATATTGCAAGGATGTGTGCCATTCTCTTCTTTTTGAGTCTGTGTTGGGAGTTTACTTCTAATTAGCTTGTGTTTTAAGTTGGGTGGCTGTTGGAAAGCAAGCACTGGTGGGGATGGGAATATCTCTTTCAGTAATTCATCCTCCTGGAGTAGAGGCTGTAGATCTTTTATGATTTTTTTTTTAATTTTTCCAGCTCTGGGTTGTATGTCACTCTAAGGGGGATTCTGTCTGTGGCTTTTTTTCTTTGTACTGTAGCAGATAGTAGAAAGAAAAATCTAAGTGTAGTCAAAACCAGGCAGTACTGAATAACTGAAAAAAACACAACCTCATAAGTACATAAGTAATGCCACACTGGGAAAAGACCAAGGGTCCATCGAGCCCAGCATCCTGTCCACGACAGCGGACAATCCAGGCCAAGGGCACCTGGCAAGCTTCCCAAATGTCCAAACATTCTATACATGTTATTCCTGGAATTGTGGATTTTTCCCAAGTCCATTTAGTAGTGGTTTATGGACTTGTCTAACCCCTTTTTAAACTCTGCCAAGCTAACCGCCTTCACCACGTTCTCTGGCAACGAATTCCAGAGTTTAATTATGCGTTGGGTGAAGAAACATTTTCTCCGATTTGTTTTAAATTTACTACACTCAATAATAAAATAGATAGTTAAACATTAACATTATGTGACCGACTCTGGGAAAAGGTGATTAAAGTAGCAGATCCGAAATACTGAGAATGGCTGATTCGTCATGTCTTGGGTCCATAAGCAGTCTGCGAAAGTTACAGGTTTGAACTTCTGTAACTTTATTTATTTTCACATGAAAGAATGAGGTTTGGACTATTGTATTACAAATTTTTTGCTCTAACAGAATCCATCAACGCTTCATTTGTTTTGTTTCTGATCACATGGGTTAACACGTTAATGTAAATACTCGGTGAACAGCCAAGCTGTCACGATCCCAGGCTTTGAACAACCAGGCACAATCTCTGGAACAACGTGAGCCCTTGGCCTACTGTCGTCGAGCGGCAGCAGGAGGCAAAACCCCCCAAGCAAGACTGGACAGGATTGGGATGCACTTGTCTTGGCTAGAATCAGATACTGGAACAAGCTTGGCTGGACTGGAACCAAATGCTGGAAAGGGCTTGGCTGGACTGGAACCGGATACTGGAACAAGCTTGGCTTGACTGGAACAGGATTCAGGATTCACAAGCAGGATTCAGGATTTCCAAACAAGCTTGGCAGAAACAGGATTCAGGATACATGTGACACTTCTGAGTCTTGCTTTTAAGGCTTATAAGGTATTCTCTTGCTCTTACTGTGAAAATTTTTACATGATGTGCCCTAGAGGCCTTTCCCGTGAGAGATGACTCACTTCCCTAACATAAGCTGCCATTGTTCTCCTAACCCGTAGAACTGATTGAGGTCGGTTCCGTTAGAGCACTAAGGGACCCATTCACAAGCACCTCTTCTTGTACTCTGAGTGATGGGAGGGGAAAAGCTGCTGTTTTTCAAGATCTCACCCAAGAACATTATCATTGTGGACGAACCAGAGGGTTTGCACTTTGTTTTACTCAGTTCAAGACCAGGGCTTAATTTCCTGCTCCTCCGGAGGACTAGGCCTGGGATTGCTGTAAGAAATTGCATTTTAAGGGTCGGATTTAATCAAAACGAGCCACAAAGACGAGGCATTGCAAGGCTACCCAGGTGGCTCAATGCCACTGTTATACACTTCTATGCAGATGATCTAGGTCTAATTCTTTAGTCTGGTGCTCTGTTCCCCTGGCCACTTGAGATCTGGGATGTTGTGGAAGCACTGCACACCAGGGCGTAGACAGACAACAAATTTTGGGTGGGCCTAGGCAAGAAGTGGGTGGGCACCAAGTGTGTTATACACTTCTATGCAGATGATCTAGGTCTAATTCTTTAGTCTGGTGCTCTGTTCCCCTGGCCACTTGAGATCTGGGATGCTGTGGAAGCACTGCACACCAGGGCGTAGACAGACAACAAATTTTGGGTGGGCCTAGGCAAGAAGTGGGTGGGCACCAAGTGTGTTTCACCCCTCCCCTCCCCCCCCCCCCCCAACCACCACCAAAAAAAATCTCAGCTGGTGGGAACATGCTTCTTTCGACCTTGGCAGTCTGCAGCAAACATGAGCTGAAAACTGAGCATGCACACGTGCTAGTATCGTCAAGAGTAGCGTTTCCGTTACCATCAGGGGGAAGTCTTCAGCTGGCCGAGCTTGGGATCCCTACTAGCTAACGCTAAACGTGTGCTACTGTTAGGTGGGCCTGAGCCCTAAGGGCCCACCCAGGCCCACCTGTGGCTACACCACTGCTGCACACAGTGCTCGATGGAAGGGAATCGTGCTCATTGCTCAGTGACGACACTAGTGGTTGCATTTAGAGCCCATTGTGATTACATGGGTCCAGAAGGAGGCCTCTGTCTTAAGGATTGTCACTGAATGATTACACTAACTTTAGTTTCCCTGCGGTAAAGGATAGAGGACAGAACCTCAAAGGGAACAGTGAGGCCCAAGTTTCATTTCAGTGAGAGCTCAAGAAGCATGAATCTGCATTGTCTGGTGAATCTTCTGTTTCAGTAGCGGAGAGTCATTGAGGACGTGAAAGTGTTAATTATAAAGATTTGTTTTTTTATATTGCTCTCATCTTTTTCCTGCTATGTCACTGTTTGGTATTGATTTTATCAGCGAAGCTCTCTGATTTGGAGCACATAACGTGGTCAGTGGATTATTTGTGAGTGAGTAAATCCCTAAGGCCTCCGAACTGTTGCTGGTCCCATTCCATGAACCTTTTCCTAGACACTTCATTGGGGCCCCGATGCTCAAAATTCTGGTGCTGTTCCAAATAGCGCCATAAAAATACCGTCAGAACAGTGCAGAAGACCAATGCCCTAATGCTCAATGCTAATGACATGCAAACATAGGTGCGCTCATAGCTTTCAGCATTAGGGAGTTTGGCGGGAGGATTGTGCTTTGGCGCATGCGCAGAAGAGTTCTGCGGTAAGCTCAGCTTCTGTGTGTGCGTGCCTGGAAAAACCTGAACATGAAGCGCACATTGGCGTCCATTTTCTGCAGTATAAGCATTTCAATTTTTTTTTTTTTAGCTTTGATGCAGGAAACAGACTGCAATGTGTGTTTTCACTTTGAGCGTTTTTAATTTTTATAGCATGGACACTTTAAATTTAGATGCAGGAAACAGATGCCAATGTGTGCTTTCTCTTGGGTCCGCTGTTTCTCACGACCAGCGCTTGAGGGCTTGCACGGGCTTCCTTCTGGCAGATTTTACAGAAAGAATCATAAGAAATCCTCTCTTCCAACACTCTAACACAGCGTTTTTCAACCAGTGTGCCATGACACATTGGTGTGCTGCTGCTGCTCCCCTGGGCTGCCAAGCGGGGGGGGGGGGGGGGGGGGGGGGGTAAAATTCCCCAGGCCTCCAAAGGGGGCCTTGTGCTGGGGTCTCGCTCTCCTGCTCCTGATGGGACCCAAGTGATCACGTCCCGACAGGAGCGGGAGAGAAAAAACTCCGATGCCGGGGCCCCTCTTTGAGGCTTGGGAGGACCCTAGGAAGACTCTGCAGGTCTTCCTCCAGCACTGCTCTTCTGCCCGTTGCCGAGTGGCTGCTTTTCCTCTCAGGTGCACATGCTCGGTTTTGAAACTGAGCATGCCCTGAGTGAAAAAGCAGCCGCAGGGTCAGGCAGTCGGCAGAGTGAAGAGTCATCTTTGGAGGAAGTCGTCTTCTGCCGGCGGGGCCTCGGGATCCCTGCCAGCCAAGGTATTTCAATTACAACAGCGATCTGGGGGGGGAGGGGTATCAGCGGACGACGATTGAGGGGGGAGGCCACAGCAGCCCTGCCCCGGGGCCGCTTCAGTCTCTCGGCAGCCCTCCTGCTCCCCAGGTGTGCAGTGGGAGTTGGGCCAGCTTAATTTGTGCCAGAATGGACTAAGTTATTTTGTCTTTAGCAATTGGTGGCAGGAAGCAGCGATTCATTCAGCAATTGCTAGAGACAAGAAAACTTTTAAAAGGTACACGGGGGGAGGGGAAATTAATAGAGACAAGGGGAGATGCCTGGTCGCCAGCTGGAGCGGGGACAGGAGGGAGATATGCTGGACTATTTCTGTGGTTGTGAGGGGAAGAGAAGGTAAATGCTGCACTTTGTGAGGGGGAGAAGGTAAAATACTGGACTTTGAATGGAAGGGGAAGAAGGTTAAATGCTGGACCATGTATGGAGGTGCGGGTGGTGATGGGGAAAAGGTAAAATGCTGGACCATGTGTGGGAGGGGGGAAGAAGGTAAATGGCTTTAAAAAATTGCCCTCAGTTATATGCTAAAGAAAATTTAATATTTACACACATGATATCCAGTTGTGCATTTTTAGAGGAATGGTCTGGGAGGTGTGGCATTGTAGTGATCGTGATTGCAGAGCTGCCAAAGGGGCCAACCTTCCGAGTGGGAGATTTAGGGCCTGCCCATAGCTCCACCCACTCTAGCCATAGCTCTGTACAGCCCCGCCCATAGCTCCGCCCCGGCATACGCCGATTCGCGGCCAGCAGCACCAGAAGTAGCCTCCCTGTCCAGCGGCAGCAGGAGACGCCTTCATAAAACATCATTTCCTGCTCCCATAAGAGCAACAGCGGCAGGAGAAGACGTTTTATGAAAGCATTTCCTGCTGTCGCTGGAAAGGGAGGCTGTTCAGTGGAAGATCCTGGCTGCCCAGTGGGAGTATGGGAGATGGTCCACAAAAGTGGGAGTCCACTGAAAGTGGGAGACTTGGCAGGTCTGTGATTGTTGTGTTTATCAAAATAGCAGGGGTACCTAGAGGCCTTGACGTTGATTGACAAAGGTGTATAGTGTGATCAGTCAGGGAGCTTGGATTGGGATCCCGGGGGAGCAGGAAGGGGAGTACAGAGCCAGAAGGTCCAGGACCAAAAGATCCAGGCCGGTCTGAGAGAGCAGCTGGTCTCCTTTTCCAGTGAGGTGTATATTATGGGTACTACTATTACCACTACTTTTATTTCTGTAGTGCTAGTTATGAACTATGAAATATGAACCATGGTTAAGACCTGTAAAAGCAGGCCTTGAGTGTCTCTTTTAGTTGACCCCTTTACTGAATGGTCTGCTAGCACCTAAGTAAACACTATAAACTTTGTTGTCCACTTTAGAGCAGAGTCAAAAACGGCAAAGGCTATAAATTGTGAGGCCCAGGGACTTATGATCTGATAAGACATTCCTATGTGCAAACGGGCCTGGGAAAGGTGCAATTATGGATGAACAGAAGTATGTGTGATTTAGTGACGTGGGGATACATGGTGAGAATAGGAAAACAGAATGAGTTCTAAGGTCTTGGTTAACACAAAGGGTATATAAACCGCTGTATCAGACCATTACGTCGGGGAGATGCAGAGTTAGACCACATGTTTGGGTCCCCTGCACTTCCCCATGAGAAACTAGCATTGGTAATTGTTAATTACGCTTGGTAAATAATAATACAAGAATTGCCTTTCTCATATTCTTGTAGTTTTGGTTTCTTTTACTCCTTCCAGTAGAGAATGGCTGGTTTATGGTAATTTGGAAGGGGATACAAGCAGCCTAAAAACAGAGGTCATTAGAATCAAAAGACTACAAGTCCTAGCAGCCCTGGTGGGAGACACAAGGTAGGGCCAGGAAGTGTTACCCACACGACCAGTCCCAGAATTCTAAAGGAAAGGAAGAGGATCCGGGAGGGATTGATCAGGAGGATGCAAAACAGCTGGGAGAGGAGCCCATGGACTGGCAGGCAGGAGAGAGTGGAGAATGGTTAGAGAGAGAGAGAGCCCATGGACATTTCTGCACTGGCTCCAGTCAAAGGGGAGCAGTTGAAAGGGCTCATGGCGGCTTGGTTCTCTGACTTGATGAAAGGAGGGAGGAAGTGGCTACGGTAGCACTCTTAACAGTAAATAAAGGTTTCAACTTGGGTCAAGTGGGAGGTTGTCAGGTGTTGGAGCTGACAAAGAATGGGTGGGACCCTTTCATTTCCCAGGCTTAAGTAGAGGAGTGTGGTAGCCGTGTTAGTCCACTCTTAAGGTTATCAATAGAAATCAAATGCTTTGATGTTTCACTTATATATATATATTGTCATCTACCAACATTTGCTTATTTCCGATCTGATGAAGAAGGGCAACCTTCGAAAGCTAATCAAGAAATGTATTAAGTTATGTCCAATAAAAAAAGTATCATCTTATTTTCTTTTCCATGTTTTATTTTGTTTGATTTCTATTGATTTCCCAGGCTGTAAGAGGGGGAAGTGAAGAAAGGATTGAAACTGAACCAGTTGCATTGTGTATCCCAAGGACTGTGCTTGTGGAATAGAAGGGAAAGAAAATGAACTGTTTAACCTGAGTTTGTGACAAGGGTGGACTTTGATGATACTAAAAGGTAAAAAGGACCTGAGGAGTGGGGGGGGGGGGGGGGGGGCAGAGATACAAGTGCCCTACTCCTCATAAGGGAAAGGGGAAAGAAAGATGGCTGAAGGGGGCTATTGCCATGGAATTTAGGGTGAATTTTGTAGAGCACGGAGAGACTCGGACAGCTAGAGGAGCTGCAGTCACAGTGGACAGAAACTGGTAAGGGGTGGTTAGAGGAGCCCCAGTGAAAATCTAGTGTCTTCGCTGCTGCCCTAGGCGGTTGCCTAGGTGTGCCCATTGGAGTGGAAACCGGACACCTGGGCCAGAAGAGGGAGAAGGCATAAGTGACTAACCTGGTTTCTCCTTGTAAGAGGATTGTCAAGCTGAGAGATCCAGGAAATTACGGTATCCCGTGGATTAGAGTAGCTGAAGATTCACCTAGGGCAGTGGTCTCCAAGTTTTTCCATGTAAAGGGCCGCAAAGTGGACACGAGAAAACTCCGGGGGCCACCAAAAGATTTTAGGCTTACAAATGTAATGTTAAATACTAATTTTGATTCCGCAAGGATATAAGTTAAAAAAAAAAATCACTTTATTTTGGTTTGGTAACAGTTACAAAAACCATAAATGAGACTCTGTTTTTGTGTTACTATTAATCCTCCTCATCCCACATGAGCCCAAAGGAAAGAAATTATTTTTATCCTTAATAGTCCTCTGGATATAAAAGGAAAAGAATGTACTGGGGGGAGGGGAGTCGTACAAATGTAGTATCTTGCAGTTTGGGTGGAGAAATCCAATATAAAAGTCAAGGACAAGTGGAAATTGTTAAATAAGAATGAAATACAGACTTAATACTAGAGGTTAATGCAGCAGAGCAGACTGGGGTGAGAGTCAATCAGTCCTTCAGGAGGCCACTGTTTTCAAAGTGAATTATATGGGTAAAATGTTGTCTGAAGATTGTAGTCAAGTTGATAAGAGGTGCTCCCAGGGGCACAATTATGTTTGTTCACAATGGCATTTTCAAATCTTCATGCTTAATACTTTGTTTACTGGAGCTCAGGTGCAGCGTTGGGAAGGTTTTTCCACTACTGTGGGTAGAAAAAAAGAGAAAAGGCCTCCTGAAGCTCTGTTGGGTCGCATGTGCCTGTGGGGTCACATTGACATGCGCACACACACACACTCATGGAGAGAGGCGAGGCGACCAGTATTAGCATGTGTGCGTGTGCATGCACATCAATGTGACCCCACAGGCACAGACGACCCAGTGGAGCTTCACGAAGCCTTTTCTCTATCCGCGCAAAAGTGAGGACGTTATAATGCCTTTGTATCAGTCCATGGTGCCACCGCAGCTCGAATATTATGTTCAAGTCTGGTCACCGCATCTCAAAAAAGATATAGTGGCATTAGAAAAGGTACAGAGAAGGGCGATGATAATGATAAAGGGGATGAGACGACTTCCCTATGAGGAAAGGCTGAAGCATCTAGGGCGCTTCAGCTTGGAGAAGAGACTGAGGGGAGATATGATAGAGGTCTATAAAATAATGAGTGGAGTGGAACAGGTAGACGTGACTCGTTTGTTTACTCTTTCCAAAAACACTAGGACTAGGGGGCATGCGATGAAGCTACAAAGCAGTAAATTTAATACGAATTGGAGAAAGTTTTTCTTCACTCAACATGTAATTGAACTCTGGAATTCGTTGCCAGAGAATGTAGTAAAAGCAGTTAGCTTAGCAGGGTTTTGAAAAAAGGTTTGGTTGGCTTCCTAAAGAAAAAGTCCATAGACCATTGTTAAATTGACTTTGGGAAAATCCACTGCTTATTTCTGGGATAAGCAGCATAAAATGTTTTCTTCTTTGTTGGGATCTTGCTAGGTACTTGTAACCTATATTGGCCACAGTTGGAAACAGGATGCTGGGCTTGATGGACCTTTGGTCTGTCCCAGTGTGGCACTACTTATGTACTTATGTACAGTAGCAGTGTGGGGGGGGGGGGGGGAGGGTGTCGCTGGATATGAGGGCTTCAAAAATGGACTGTGAGGGTCACGTGCTGGAGACCACTGATGTAGGGCACTGGCCAATTGAATCACCTTAATGCCAATTCTGGCCAAATCAAATTCTGTACAGTCTCCTTAGGACATATGAGTAGTTTTATATTGTTTTTCCTGCTCTGTTTAGTATTATGTTCCCCCTCTAGTCCAAAGTTAGACTAATCTGTTCTGTGCAGGTCGATAATACAGAGAATAAAGAAAATGTCCTCACCCCTCTCTTTAAACTAGGCCCCTGAGAAGCTTGTTGGTTCAGTAACAGGGTGTGGAAGGAAAGCCCTCTGTGAAATCCTGTATCCAGCTATCGGCCCATCAGTCTGCAGCTCTCCCTGCTCCAGCCCTCCCCTTGGAAAGCAGCTGGTGCTGTAATTGAGGCCAGGAGAAGCCTGGCGCTCTGTCCAGTCTCTGGCTTCCCTTGGCATTCTCTCTGGAACATTTGAAACGGTGGAATGTGTGAGATAGGCCTGGTGGAACACCCTGCCACCCTGCCACCCCCCCCCCCCCACCCCCAGCTCTTTCAGGGATGCTGGAAAGATTGCAGCTCCATCAATTCCTGGTTCCTCCTTAAAACTGAGTTGGAGAGAAGGATTCTCATTCTTTCTGACTTTTATTTTCCTTACATAACAGAGGGTGAAAAAGCAAAGGCTGTAACCCCAGGTTTTGTGGAAAAAAACTGCTTTGTTATTAGCTAAAATGGCATCCGCAGAGCCAAATGCCTTCTAATCTGGACACCAGGATATATTTCTTAAAATTGTTCACAAGAACTCCAGAGCTTTGGGGGCCTCTATTGTGTGTTTATCTGGGGAGTAGTAATGGTGAGAACACTATAAGCAGGGTGTTTTTGAGGGGGTACTTGGGGGTACTGAGTACTGGCACCTTTTCCATTGTCTGCTAAAATTGAACCATGGACCCCAATGAAAGAGCTGAGGCTCTACACACCAATTTTGCCTTGTCATAGATTCTGTGACTGGTTGCAAGGGGCCTGGCTATTGTGGGGTGGGTCACTCAGTGATCACCCCAACCCTGAAGTGTGGCCTAGCATTTGAGTACCAGAACCTTTTTTGCTAGAAAAAACACACTGGCTATAAGAGATGTACTGGTCAGAAGATGGAGGATGCCAACCACAGCCACTGTAAAGGTTGGGCAAGGAGGGTGGGTGACCACTCTAGGTGCTAAGCTGGGAGGTGGCACCACATAAGCCTGAAGAGAAAAGGGGTTTGCTGTTTAGGCCTGTGACTGCCCAGTTCTCAGAAGCTGTGAAGGACTATTTTCCAATTCTGGGAGTATCCTGAGGCCATAGCCGCCATGGGGGGGGGGGGGGCAGGGGGGACAAAATTCCCCGTGCCTCCAAGGGGGGCCCGGCGCTGCAGTCCCACTCGCCCTCCGTCGTCGACCGTCTGTCACCGGGCCTAGCCCCCTGCATTGAAATCACAGCGCCTCTCACCTCCGTGTGAAAGTGCTGCAGGCAGCAGGGCAGCAGATCGCCTCCCTTTGGGCCTCCTTCCCTCCCTGTGTCCCGCCCTCATCTGACATAACTTCTGCGAGGGCGGGACACAAAGAGGGAAGGAGGGCCGAAGGGAGGCGATCTGCTGCCCTGCTGCCTACAGCGCTTTCACACGAAGGTGAGAGACACACGCCGCGATTTTAATGCAGGGGGCCTGGCCCGGTGGAGGGGGGGGGAGTGGCGGGTGCGTCCTGGGCCCGGTCCAGTGTCTCGGCGGCCCTGCCTGAAAATACGACTAATTGAGGATTGACAAGGATATGTATTGAAAGCAGGGATAGTTTAAGGGAGGTGAAGAGGAATGTGGTGGTGTGTGCAGAGACTCATGGGGGCCTCAATTTGCATAAGTCACAGGAGGCTGAAATATGGGGCAATATGCAAAAAACACACTCAGTGGTAGGGTAGGCCCTGAATGAAAACTCTGAACGTTTCTGGGGGAAGGGGGAGGTTTGTAAAACTTAGCCTCCAGTCCAGAAAGCTTGTATATTGGTTTCTGATTGGACCAATAAGTACATAAGTATTGCTTTACTGAGACAGACCGAAGGTCTATCAAGCTCAGTATCCTATTTCCAACAGTGGCAAACCAGGTCACAAGTACCTGACAAGATCCCAAAAACAGTACAATATATTTTATGCTGCTTATTCTAGAAATAAGCAGTGGATTTTCTCCAAGTCCATTTTAATAATGGTCTATGGACTTTTCCCTTAGGAAGCTAGCCAAACCTGTTTTAAACCCCGTTAAGGTAACTGCTTTTACTACATTCTCTGGCAAGGAATTCCAGAGTTTAATTACACATTGAGTGAAGAAAATATTTTCTCCGATTCGTTTTAAATTTACTACTTTGTACTACTACTATTTTTGGAAAGAGTAAACATCAATTGACGTCTACCCATTCTACTCCACTCTACTCATTATCTTATAGACCTCTATCATATCTCTGGGGTTGCCCTTGAGAACAGCTTGAACATTGGCCTTTTGTGATGATATCTGCACTCTGGTGAAGCTGCAAGTTCATCCACTTGGTCTGTTGTAGTCAAGTCAAAAAGTATACATCGGGGTCCTGAGCTGCTTCACGCCAGGTTTCTCAGCAGAAACATTATTTATGAACCAGCCCAGATTCACCAGCAGACTCATAAAGAGACATAACAGCTCCCATATTTGCCCAGCACAGATAGATCAATAAGACTGAGATAAGTCTGCAAAAATGGTGAAGGTGGGGGAGGTGAACATTTCAATCATGCATCTTAGCTCCATCTATATATCTGCACTTGGCCCCTCAGCCATATGGTAATCCAGGCCAAAGTATCAGCCTGCCTGTCTGACATTGCTGCCTGGATGTCTGAGCTCCATCTGAAACTAAACATGACCAAGACTGAGCTTCTTATCTTTCCCCCTAAACCAACCTCTCCTCCTCCCCCATTCTCTATTTCTGTGGATAACACTCTCATCTTTCCTGTCTCATCAGCTCGTAACCTTGGGGTCATCTTCGACTCCTCCCTCTCCTTCTCTGCACATATTCAACTGACTGCTAAAACCATCAGCAAAATTTGCCCTTTCCTTTCTGAGCACACTACCAGAACCCTCATCCATGCTCTTATCACCTCTCGCTTAGACTATTGCAACTTGCTTCTCACAGATCTCCCACTTAGCCATCTCTCTCCTCTTCAATCTGTTCAAAATTCTGCTACATGACTAATATTCCGCCAGGGTCGTTACACTCATATTAGCCCTCTCCTCAAGTCACTTCACTGGCTTCCTATCCGTTTCTGCAAACAGTTCAAACTCCTCTTATTGACCTATAAGTGCATTCACTCTGCAGCTCCTCAGTACCTCTCCACTCTCATCTCTCCCTACATTCCTCCCTGGGAACTCCGTTCACTGGGTAAATCTCTCTTATTTGCACCCTTCTCCTCCACTGCTAACTCCAGACTCCGTTCCTTTTATCTTGCTGCACCATATGCCTGGAATAGACTTCCTGAGCCGGTATGTCAAGCTCCATCTCTGACCGTCTTCAAATCTAAGCTAACAGCCCACCTTTTTGATGCTGCTTTTAACTCCTAACCCTTGTTCACTTGTTCAGAACCCTTATTTTATCATCCTCACTTTAATATTCCCTTCTCTCTTGTTTGGCCTGTTTGTCTGTCCTAATTAGATTGTAAGCTCTTTCGAGCAGGGACTCTCTTCATGTTCAAATGTACAGCGCTGCATACGTCTTGTAGCGCTATAGAAATGATAAGTAGTAGTAGTATTGTAGAAAAGCATTAGTATCATCATTATAATGTTATTTGGAATTAGATATTTCGTTAGTATTATGCTGACATCATATTATATCGCTGTTATTTGAATTTCAGTGCTGTTAAATGTGTATATTTTTTATCCAGTTTCATGGTAGTCCTATTATTAGGTTTCAATTTGCAATTTTCAGGTTTTCCTCATTTATTGTATTTATGTTTATATTTGGTTATTTTACTATTGCTATGCTGTTAACAAAATTGTAAGCTTTATGTTAAACTCTACCTTGACTTTCAAAGTATGAAATTATGTACTATGACAGGGCTGACATTCTGTATTCCCTAAAGAAGCAGTTGAGCCCTGAACTATGGGTCCCAGAAGTCCTTGCAAGAGGAAGAGAGGAGAGGGGTCCGGAAAATAGGGAGAAGATCTCCCTTCCCAGCAGGGGGAGCCCGGGCTCGAGGTCGGGTGAGCTAGGTACTCCTTTCCCCACTAGAGAGAGATGGAAGGATGAAGCTCAGTTTCCCTGGCTTCACCGTCAATATATAATTCCCCCCAGTTGTGAGAAGGGAGAGACAGATTTCCTGGAGGCTTTGGGTCATCAGGAGAAAAAGGAGACAGATGAAGGGAGAGATGCCATGGCGTATGTGGAGGAAGGCAGGAGTCTGGCCCTAGAGCAGCCTAAGGAGGAAGAGCCAGCTTCCATGGAATGGGAGACTGCAAAGGTTGCCCTACTCAGTCCCTAAAGGTACCGGAGAAGGCCCTGGGGAAGAGGCCCAGAGAGGTAGGGGAGAAACTGCCAGCCCTACTCCTCCTAGGGTTATCCCAGACTGGGTGAAAGGCAGGTGACTGGCTATTGCTGACAAGGGCAGAGCAGTGGCGTAGCCAAGGGTGGGCTTGGGTGGGCCCAGGCCCACCCATTTTGGGCTCAGGCCCACCCAGTAGCAGCATATCTATGATGTGGCTGGCAGGGATTCCCCAAGCCCCACCAGCCGAAAACTCCCAACAACTGTCCCTCCTGCATACCTTGTAAATACCAGATGCCTGCAGTGAGCAGCGACTGATACATACTGCTCGCACCAGCCCCACAGCCTTCCCGCTGATGTATTCCTGCCTATGCGGAAACAGGAAGTTACATCAGAGGGAAGGCTGTGAGGCCAACATGAGCAGTGTGTATTAGTTGCTGCTCGCTGTCGGTGAAAATCTGCTATTTAAAAGGTATGCAGGGGAGGGGCTGATGTTTGAAGGACCATATGGCATGCAGGTGAGAGAGGGAGAGACCAAATCACTTGCGGAGTACTTCTGCCCACCCATCTTGGGCCCAGGCCCACCCAAAATTGGGTGTCTGGCTATGCCCCTGGGGCAGAGACTATTAATGATGAGGTACTGCTTTCTGAGCCATGGAGCGGTAAGGGAGACTGGCTGGACTGTGGGATGGTGAACTGCTCTTCTGAAAGAGGAAAAGTTAAAACCCCATAAGGGGCCTGGACTCTGGTGGAGCTGAATGTTTGCTGAGGGATTTTGGGCCTGGTTAATACTGAGTGTTTGGGGAAGACTGCATTCCAAGGACTGTGTTTTTCTTTCATGGGAGCTATATCCTGAAGATTGTTTTGTCCTATTCTTTTTTTGTTGTTGTATTTTTCTGAACAATGGGATAAGGCCTGGGGGCCTTATCCTGGTGAACACTATAACATGGTTTAGGGGTTTTAGAAATCCCCTGCTAATACATTTTTCTTGATCCTGAGTTCCTGTGTCAGCAGTGTTTTGTTCCAGAAATCCAGGAGCAGCGAGCCTGCAGGCTCCCTTCCCCCACACGGTAGAAGTGTACCCCATTTACAGTACTTTTCAAGGAGAGCTGAGTTTAGGGGGGGGTGTAGGGAGGGTGGGTGGGAAGGATGATGCTGTTCGATGACAGATATACCGTTGTATAATTGAGTTTCTTGGTGATATTGATAGTTTTGTAATGTTTTTAAAATTTTCAATAAAGGAAAATTAAAAAAAAAAAAGCTGATAAGAAAATTTAAGATAACAATACAACAGGAGCTAGGCACTACATGTGTGGGTTATAGTTTTGTAGGTTCTTTTTATGATCAATAGACACATTTGGATTTATATAACTTTTTGCTTGTAAAAGTTTCATCTGTTGTTCTCTGTTGTTCATCGCTTTCAAATGCAAGTTGAACACTAAAAATATATATGTTTCTACTTTCCACTGGTCTTTGGAGTCAAAGTGCAGATTGAACATATTTCTATTTTTAGTTTATGGTTACTGATTCTATATTTGGTGATAGTCTGTCTGCTTTCCATGTGTGACAGACGCAGACGCTAGATATTCTGTTAGCATTAAATGTCTGTGTAGATTCAATCTGTTCTAATCTGGCTTGTTGAGTTTTCTCCATAGGTGTGTTGAGATTTGCCAACTGCAGTGTTTACAGTGCTATCTTTTTCTAGGTAGGCCCTTGTTATGTGACTCCTGGAAGTTAGTGCTGTTATGGTATAATGAATTGCTCTATAGGCCCCAAATGACATTTGTGAGGTGATTGTATTACTTCCCAGTATGCCTGGTACTGGATTTTGGATTTGGCTTTAGCTCATACCTTTTCAGTAATAGCTTAAAGTGAGTTACATTTAGGTACGGTAGGTAATTTCCTGTCCCTGGAAGGCTTACAGTCTAAATCTGAAGCTGAGGCTGAGGCAATGGTGGGTTAAATCCCTTGTCCAAGATTTCAAGGAGCAGCAATGAAATTTGAACCCTGACTTCCCTGATTCTCAGTTCATTGGTCTAACCCTGTCCTCAGGGAGCCCCAAGTACTTTCCAGAATAGTGCAAATACTATTCTGTTTAACATGTTGTATTATGTGGGCTGCATTCTTTAAATTATGTTGGTACATAGTTATCTGGAGTGTATTCAGTGTATATAATGCCATCTGTGACAGAAGTATCTGGGGGAGGGGGAGGGTGGGAGGCAGCTGCAGCACTGTGAAGGGGTCCTTCCCTGCTGTGTTCAAGTGTCCCCACCAGGGCCGTCGAGAGACTAGGCCGGGCCCGGGGCAAGGCCGCCCCCCCCCCCCCCATCGCTCCTCCCACTGCTACAGTCCACGGTCTCACCAGCCTGCCTCCATGGCTCCAGGCCCCCTTCATTCAAAGCGGCAGTCGCAGATCGTGTCTCTTCTGGCGTTCCCTCCCTGTGTCCCGCCCTCATCTGATGTAACTTCCGGTTTCCGCGAGGACGGGACACAGGGAGGGAAGGCCAGAAGAGACGCGATCTGCGACTGCCGCTTTGAATGAAGGGGGCCCGGAGCCGTGGAGGCAGGCAGGTGAAACAGGGGACCGCAGTGCTGGCGGCCTGACCCCGGCGCCGTGCCCCCCTTGGAGGTCCTGGCCCGAGGAATTTTGCCCCCCCTGGGCGGCCCTGGTCCCCACTGTCCCTTTATTTCTGACGTAGGTCCTGCCCATCTTAGCCTTTCTTTTCTTTCTAATGGTCCTGTTTTTGCTGTCCACCGCCAACTAGATCTATCTGTTAGTTAAGGTGGGTATAGCAAGTTTCTTCCAAAGAAATCCTCCCCCTAACAGCTGTCACCGCCTGTTTATGCAATGAGTAACTGAATCTCGGTATTCTTTGTGTAACTTTTTCACCGGCCCCCTGTGTGCCCTAACCCTGCAGTTTCTGTGGGTCAAAGTTATTTGTATAACTGCAGATAATTTATTTTTTAAAGCCGTCAATGTCACCATTAACTACATAAATGGCTTTGAATATTGGGCCCTCGGGGACCCTTTTACTAAACTGCGTAGGTGCGTACACGCATCAATTTTGAACTACCGCCTGGCTACTGCGTGGCCCGAGTGGTAATTTCATTTTTTACGCACATCCGCTACACGTGCTGGAAAATGTTTCTGGAGTGCGGCGCTAACCAGACAGTAATCGGCATAGTACATGTGCTGACGATTCGCGCCGCATGAGACCTTACCGCTAAGTGAATGGGTGGCGGTAAGGTCGCAGGCCCAAAATTGACATGCGCCAATTTTCATTTTGCCGCATGTCCATTTTCGGCAAAAAAAAAGGCCTTTTTTTGCTGATGCGCTGAACAATGGACCTGCACGCGTCCAATACACATGTCTTACACCAGTGCAGGCAATTTTTCGGCACACCTTAGTAAAAGGACCCCTTAATGTTTTAGTGATTGTTTTGCAGGGTCATTTCAAAACAACCCATTACGCTTTGGTCAACAACAAGTGGTATAGTGTAAAAGGATTAACATAGTAACATAGTAGATGACGGCAGAAAAAGACCTGCACGGTCCACCCAGTCTGCCCAACAAGATAAACTCACATGTGCCATTTTTTGTGTATACCTTACCTTGATTTGTAGCTGTCTTTTTCAGGGCACAGACCGTATAAGTCTGCCCAGCACTATCCCCACCTCCTAACCACCCACCCCGCCACCCACCACCTGCTCTAGCACAGACCGTATAAGTCTGCCCAGCACTATCCCCGCCTCCCAACCACCAGCCCCGCCTCCCACGACCGGCTCTGGCACAGACCGTATAAGTCTGCCCAGTACTATCCCCACCTCCCAACCACCAGCCCTGCCTCCCACCACCGGCTAAGCTTCTGGGGATCCCTTCCTTCTGAGGAGGATTCCTTTATGTTTATCCCAAAAGAAAGGATTAACTCCTTTCTTTTCGGGGTTTGGCTTAACATTTTTCCTGGAAGAATCTGAATTCTGGCATGCACTTTCCTAATGTGTAGGCCACTGACCAGCATGATTTTGACCCTGTTCTCTACAATTGGCTGAATAAAAAGGTTTTAAACTGTAAATGCCACAAGCCTTAAGGGAATAACGTACAGTGCGGTGCTGCCCTCTGCTGGGAGATTGTGAATTTCACCTTCGTGGATTCCTTCTTATTCTAATAGCCTTATTGACGTTTCTGTGGCTGTGGCTTCATGTGCATGGTGACAGCAAGCATGTGACCCGTTGGATGTGTGGGACAATGACACCATATGGAAGGCCTGCCCAGGTCACAACCCCCAAAGTAGGTTTTGCAACTCAGTTTTGGAGCCACTGCTCTGTAATTTGAAACTACACTAGATTGCAATGAAGAATTTTTAGGGACGGGGTGAGTATAATTAATCCCTTCTTCTTTGGAAATTGACCTCTATCAAGCCTCTTCATAAGTCCTTGATACAAAAACAGCATAAACTGAGGAGGAGCCGTAGACATCAGATTTGCTGGGCCAACATCTGCCGAACAAGAAGTATTTTTTCACGGAGAGGGTGGTAGATATGTGGAATGCCCTCCCACGGGAGGTGGTGGAGATGAAAATGGTAATGTAATTAAAACATGTGTGGGATAAACACAAAGGAATCCTGTTTAGTAGGAATGGTTCTGTGGAATCTTAGCGGAGATTGGGTGGCGACCCTGGTAAATGGGAAACAAAATGGGAACTAGGCAGACTTCTACGGTCTATGCCCTGATCGTGACTGAATAGATAGGGATGGGCTGGAGTGTAAATTTTAAGGGACTTCGACGTTAGCTCCAGACCTTAGTACAAGAAGAGTGCTGGGCAGACTTCTACAGTCTGTGCTCTGAGAATGGCAAGGACAAATCAAACTCGGGTATAAAGTATCACATACCATATAAAATGACTTTATGTTGTTGAGCAGACTGACTGGACCGTACAGGTGTTTATCTGCCATCATTTACTATGTTACTATGAGTATTTACGCAAGCGTTGTTGGACTGGAATACCAGCAGGAATAGAAGCGCTGTTCCAAACTCTATCTGTATGGATGCAATTATTGGATAAATCAAGATCCTGGATACAATTTAATGGGGTGGTTAATTGTAGGGGAATATCTTTTCTGGCTTTACACAAGGGAAATAATCAACCCTGTTTCCTCATAGGATTGGTACTTCCAATAAAGTCTCGTCAAAACACAGTCCCAATTTCAGTAACCTGTCCCTGGCTGGCTACACTCTTCAATCTGCAATAACTTTCTTTATCATAAACACAGTTCCAGTAGCCAAGGGATAATTAGCCTACCTTGGCCGTCTTCAGTTACCTCTCTTGTAGTCACACAACCCTGGAATCCCTGGAGACATAGGCTTGAGACTTCTTATCACACAGGATGTAAAGGTCTCAGCTAGGGCCACTGCTCTTCCCTGGAACTCCCCTTAGATACTACAGCCAAGCCACAACACCCTGGGACCAGCTGAGCTTGTAAAGATAGGTGGAACAATAATAGATGAGAGGTAACTAAACTGTTAGTTGCTTTGTAAACGTCAAATGACAAGTAAAACTGAAAGAAATGTATAAAAAGTACAAAATGAAAACAAAAAAGTAAGAAGGGTATTTAAATCTACATTCGAGGCAGGAGGGAGGCTGTAGAGGTCAATGATTATCCACAATCACAGAAAAAGGGATTGACTAATATTCGGAAAGACAAAATATGAAAGTGCTCAACCCCTACGAGAGAAACTACACTGGCTCCCACTTAAAGAACGCATTACGTTCAAAATATGCTCCCTAGTTCACAAAATCATTCACGGAGTTGCACCAGCCTACATGTCAGACCTGATAGACCTACCACCCAGAAATGTCAAAAGATCATCCCGCACATTCCTGAATCTACACTTCCCTAACTGCAAAGGTCTAAAATAAAAAATAATGCACGCATCAAACTTTACCTACTTGAGCACACAGTTATGGAATGCGTTGCCGCGCAACATAAAAACGATTCACGAACTAATGGACTTCCGCAAACTACTGAAGACCCATCTCTTTAACAAAGCATACCACAAAGATTAACCAATGTGAATATACACAACTCCTTCACATATATTCAGAACTGTCTTATAATAGTTGTTGTAATACTACTATCATGTTACCCAAGATCCTTCTGTAATACTTAATGTCTATTTTCTAATATACGACCACCATTCATGACGTATTGTAAGCCACATTGAGCCTGCAAAGAGGTGGGAAAATGTGGGATACAAATGCAATAAATAAATAAATAAATAAATAATACTTGAGATATGCTCTTCAGCATCAGATCCCAGTGATTTATGAGACCACTGTCAGGATTGCTGTACATACTTAGATTAATATGAAACCAGCTTGACATACTTAGATTAATATTAAACCAGCTTCTGACTTCTGAGAACCCCCCCTCCCTCAGGAATCACTAAGGATAGCAAATGGACCAAATGGTGCTCAGCTGCCTGCTAGCCCTGTGTTTTCTTAATTACTCCTGATTAGCATACCTATGTCCTCTCTGGGCATCTGAGAACAGTGCTCTCAGGTGAGAACAAAAGAAATCCAGACAGGCTCCAGAACTAGGGACTTCAAAGAGGAGAACCTGTGAAAATGGTCACTTTCCTAACTTCAGAAAGTAAACTGGAGTTGGTAAAGGAAAGAGCTGAAATCAAAGGTTGGGAAGAAAATAAGTTTTTTTTAAATCTCTTTCTGTTCCTGAGGTATAAAGCAGAAGCACACGGCTCTGCTCAGGTCACTTCTCTCTCTGTCTTTCTGTCTGCACACACCCATCTCCAGCCACCAGAGCCCCAGCTCTGGCCCCCCTTTCTTCCCCAGCTCTACCCCCAAAGTTTTCTGTCCCAGACCACATGGCTCTGCTTTCTTAGGCTCTTTCCTTCTTTCTCCACACACACATCTCCAGCCCTACCTCAAGGCTTCCCTCTTTCGCTGCCCCCCCCCCCCACCATTCTTACCTGTCTCTCCTTGATTCTCTAAGCCCACATACAGATACAGCATTAGAATATTTACCTGTACTAAGTGCTGTGATCCTATATGCAAATACAATATACTTTATATATATATATATATATCCAAATCCGTGTGGATTGTGTATTCTTTAGGAACTCACTGCCTCTGTGAACTGGACCCAACTGCCTCTACAAACCTACTGCCTCTGTGAACTGGACCCGAGACCATCCCTAGACAACGATTGCTGAAAACCACCTATCCTCCTGTTAGGATAAAGACATTTGTATACAAGAGTTTAAGTAGAAATGGTGTATAGATATGTCTACTTTGATGCACATTTTGAAGATTGCATAGATGAACACAAGCCAGCATAGTTTATCCATTTAAAAAAAGCCATTTTTTGTAGATGTGGTAAAAACTGGCCCGGCGTGTGCTCAATACACTCGCCTACACTACCGCAGGCCGCTTTTTACCACGGCTTAGTAAAAGGGCCCCTATGAGTTCCAAAGACGCGCATGCTTCATGCTTAGGGCCCCATTTACTAAGGTGCGCTAGCATTTCTAGCACATGCTAAATGCGAAAGACACGGGTGTTGTTCGCGTTAGTGCGCCTATAGCGTGACTTAGCAAACAGGGCCCTCAATTTAATCTTGTATAAACAGTTAAGACGTTAGCATAACATTCTCACTTAATCTTAGCGGATAGCTCAACCATGTTAGCTAGTTAATAAGGTGTAGTGTAATATTGTTTATTGTATACTCAACAGTTATACTGTAAGTTAATACTAATGAGTTACTACTAATTAGTATTAATTTTATAGATATCATACATTTAAATGTACACCGCTTTGAGTTATAAATGCTAAATTAAATTAAAATTAAGGGCCCTGTTTACTAAGCCAATTATAAGTGTGTTAGCGTTTTTAACGTGCATTAAACGTGTACGTGCCTCCAATATCTCTATAGGCACCTACATGTTTAGCGCACATGCTAATTGTAGGTGCGCTAAAAATGCTAACGTGTGTTTATAGTGGAGTCAGGCGTTATGTGGTCCCCTCTGCTGACCACCCAGTCTCAGCCTATAAAATGTGGTAATTCTTTCTCTGGCCTTTCTACTTACCATAAGTAGAGGAGTGTGGTAGCCGTGTTAGTCCACTCTTAAGGTTATCAATAGAAATCAAACAAAATAAAACATGGAAAAGAAAAAAAGATGATACCTTTTTTATTGAACATAACTTAATACATTTCTTGATTAGCTTTCGAAGGTTGCCCTTCTTCGTCAGATCGGAAATAAGCAAATGTGCTAGCTGACAGTGTATATAAGTGAAAACATTCAAGCATTACTATGACAGTCTGGCAGGGTGGGAGAATGGGGGTGGGTAGGAAGTATGCATGGGGACATCAAAGCATATCGTTGATATTCTAACAGGATGGGTGTTCTAACAAGGATCTGGGGTTCCTAGCCCATTATAAACCATAAAGCTGTATTTCTCTCCACCCCTCACCTATCCACACCCATCCTGTTAGAAATAAATGGAAAGGAAGCCCTGGAAACGGAGTTAAGAGAACAGATAGAGAGCAGCAGAATCAGAGACTCGGACCAATATGGATAGAAAAACAAAGTGACCAGACAACAAAGCAGGGGCGTAGCCACGGGTGGGCCTGGATGGGCCTAGGCCCACCCAGTTTGGGTTCAGGCCCACCCAGCAGCGGAGCGGAGGGAGCAGGCAGCGCTGATCCTGCATCTGCCTCCTTCTCTCTGATGGCAGCGCTTCCCATGCATCCTTCCCTCCCATTCCACCTGCCCGCCCTCTCTCTGACGGCAGAGGAGACACTTCCGGGTTAGAAGCAGGAGGTAGCGTGTTTGAATCGCGACACTACCGCTGCTGTTGAGAGTGAGACAGAGGGAGGAGGTAGATCGTGGTGGCGGTAGGCGCTGCCGTCAGAGAGAGGTCGGGCAGGTGGAATGGGAGGGAAGGATGCATGGGGGTGAAGGAGAATTGCTGGACATGGATGGGAGTGGGAGGGGAGAGAGGAGAGTCATGGGATGGATGGATGGATGGAGGTGGGGGTCAGGGGAGAGAGGAGAATTGCTGGAGATGGATGGATGGCGGTGGGGGTCAGGGGAGAGAGGAGAATTGCTGGGGATGATGGATGGATGGATGGAGGTGGGGGCAAGGGAGAGAGGAGAATTTCTGGGGATGGATGGATGGATGGAGGTGGGGGGCAGGGGAGAGAGGAGAATTGCTGGGGATGATGGATGGAGGTGGGGGCAGGGGAGAGAGAGGAGAATTGCTGGGGATGATGGATGGAGGTGGGGGGCAGGGGAGAGAGGAGAATTGCTAGGGATGATGGATGGATGTATGGAGGTGGGGGTAGGGGAGAGAGGAGAATTGCTGGGGGTGGATGGAGGTGGGGGGCAGGGGAGAGAGGAGAATTTCTGGGGATGGATGGATGGATAGAGGTGGGGGGCAGGGGAGAGAGAAGAATTGCTGGGAATGGATGGATGGAGGGGACAGGGGCAAGAACAGAATTGCTGGGGATGGATGGATAGGGGCAGGGGAGAGAAGAGAATTGCTGGGTATGGATGGATGGAGGGGAGAGGAGAGTTGCTGGACATGGGTGGATGGAGGGGAGGGAAGAGGAGAGGAAGGTTGCTGGACATGGGTGGATGGAGGGGAGGGCAGGGGGCAGAGGAGGGTTGCTGGACATGGATGGATGGAGGGAAGGGCAGGAGAGAGGAGGCTGCTGGATATGGATGGAGGAGAAGGAAGGGAGAGAGAAGAAATGCTGGACATGGATGGAGGGGAGGGAAGAGTGAGGAAAGAGATGAGATGAGAGAAAAGGAAGAGAGGAGAAAATTGCACATGGATGAAGAAAATAGGCAGAAGCTGGATCCACTGGACAGTCAAGTCTGCGGAGGACCCAGAGCAAGAAATGAAGAAGAAAGGCGGAAAGTAAAGAAATAAATGGAAAGGAAGCCCTGGAAACGGAGTAAAGAGGACAGATAGCAGTAGAATCAGATACTGGGCCAGTATGATCAGAAAAACAAAGTCACCAGACAGCAAAGGTAGAAAAAAATAATTTTATTTTCATTATAATGATTGGAACATGTCCACTTTGAGAATCAGGTACTCAACATTAAAAGTTTATATTTATTTACTTATTTATGGCATTTTATCCCACATTAAACATGAATTAGATTGGAACCTGGAATCATTTAATGTTTTTTTTCCTGGAGAGAGTAATGCATTGCCTCCCCCAACCCCCAGGCTCTCTCCCCGGCTATAGCCAGCTCTGCAATTTTGAGGGGAGATGTACAGGTGGATGGGGGGGGGGGGGGGGCGCAGAGGTGAACCGGGGAGAGAGCCTGTTGTTAAACATTTACCAGCACACCACTGTCTAGTGCCCACCCATCCAACCTGTTGGCCCACCGAAAAATTGACTTCTGGCTCCACCACTGCAACAAAGGTAGAAAAAATCATTTTATTTTCATTTTAGTGTTTGGAATATGTCCAATTTGAGAATTTACATCTGCTGCCTTATTTTGCACTGGATATACTGGAGCTGTAACAGCTTACAGAGATTATTTATCATGAAAAAAAAACACATTATTTTTTTCTCCTATACTAGTATAATATTTTCAAGGATGTCTGTTTATATGCACCATGGCTGGTATAAGGGGTGTGGCTAGTGTGGGTGTGGCTACGCTCTGATGATGATGACTATACAGTGCAGGCAGCAATTGTCTCTGATCGGTTTAGGTGTAGACAATATCCTAAGCCAGTAATGAAAAAAGCTATCAAACGAGCTAAGAACGTTCATAGAGAGTGGTTGCTCACAGAGCAGGTTAAAGAAGCGAATGATCGCATCTCTTGTATTTTGCCATATTCGAAACAAACTATGCAGTTACGTAATATACTTGTTAAACATTGGGGTATTTTGGGTACCCATTCCATTTTTAAGGAGCCCCCTCAAATATCATATAGAAGAGCCAGAAATCTTGGAGAGCTCCTATCTGGGAATAAGAATGGTACGTCTGGGGGACCTTGCATTGGTGGGCATTCGAGATGTGAAACATAGTAACATAGTAGATGACGGCAGAAAAAGACCTGCGCGGTCCATCCAGTCTGCCCAACAAGATAAACTCATATGTGCTGCTTTTTGTGTATAACTTACCTTGATTTGTACCTGTCCTTTTCAGGGCACAGACCGTGTATGTCTGCCCAGCACTATCCCCACCTCCCAACCACCAGCCCCGCCTCCCACCACCGGTTCTGGCACAGACCGTATAAGTCTGCCCAGCACTATCCCCGCCTCCAAACCACCAGTCCCGCCTCCCACCATCGGCTCTGGCACAGACCGTATAAGTCTGCCCAGCACCATCTCCATCTCCCGCCACCGGCTTTGCCACCCAATCTTGTCTAAGCTCCTTAGGATCCATTCCTTCTGAGCAGAATTCCTTTATGTTTATCCCACGCATGTTTGAATTCCGTTACCGTTTTCGTTTCCACCACTTCCCGCGGGATGTGAAAAGTGTACTTATTGTAAATATAGCATGTGTACTCATTGTGTCATTTTTGGAAATGGTAGGCATCACTTCCTGAGATGTCGTACAGATTGCAGTTCGAGTAAAGTAATATATGGTATTAATTGCCCTTGTGGCAGGTGGTACATAGGGTACACCATTAGAAAGATCAAGGTGCGAGTGGGTGAACACTTAAGCAATATTAGACTGTGAAAATTGGAGGCTCCTCTTGTAACCCACTGGATAGAAGCCGCACATGATTTGGAAGAATTTAGATTCATTATTCTGTATCAATTTCATAATAATTGTGGGGGTAATATACCTCAGAAATTACACAGATTAGAACAAAAATATATTTTCTTATTGTGAAGGAGAGGACCTGGGGGTAGATAAGATGGAAGTGGAAGAGGAAGAAGGGAGGCAGCTCACGAGCAGACATAGGCAGAACAGAGCCTGGCCTCCATTCCATCCCCAGAGAGCGAGAGAAGTAGTAATGCCCCCTAGAAAAGGGTGGAGGGAAAAAGACTACATTACCCAGCATCCCCCGAGAGAGAGCAGAGAAAGGTTCGTGACCCCTGTAAAATGGAGGAGAGGAAGAGACTACATTTCCCAGCAACCTCGGGGCAAAGCCTGGTACAGAGATTACCTTCCCCAGCAGGAACAGGGGGAGAACTCTAACAAGGAAAGGGTGGTGCCCCTGCAGGGTAATCAAGGGAAAGAGGAACAGCTGCAAAGTGGGTGGGACGGGGAGCCCATGGAGTATCAAGAAGCTGGGCAGAGAGAAAGAGAGGAGAGCGAGGAAGAGCCTATGGACCTCTTAGCCTGGGCTCACTCCTTAGGTAACAAACTAAGGGACCAGGTAACTTCATGGTATGGTAACTGGGCTAAGAGAGGAAAGAGGAAAGGCCATGTGGGATGATGGGTCAGTGCTTAGAGAGAGTGACCCAGATGGGTGGGGCCTTTTCATTTTCCAGAGCTCAGGCTGTGAATGAACTTTGAGTTTAAAGAGTTCTGGTTGAAGAGGGACGAGAGATTTTTCCCGGAGTGGGCTGAGCCCAGCAGGAAGAAGGTGGAGTGTGAACTGTGGCTAAAAAGCCTAAAAGAAGCTGAAGGGGTTTGAGCTGTGTGCTGAAGCCTCAAGAACTGTGTTTGTTTGCTTTTTTTTGAAACTGCTTGCAGTGTTTTGGCCCCTCCCAAGGGAGAGGGGGGGAGAAAGAAGACCCAGGGCGATAAAACTGTCTAAAAGGAGCCCAGCTGGGTGCTGGAAGCCTGGGAGTTAAAAGTTTTTTTTTCTTGCTGTGTTTGTACCCCTGAGAGGAGCAACAGGGAGAATTGTGAGGTTTTTTTTGTTGATTCAGGTATTGTGTCTTTTTGCACTGCTTGACTGTTGGATCCCAAGCAAAATAAAGAACTTATTAAGTTTGCTTTGAAGTGGATTTCTTTGAGACCTGCCCTGTGGACTGCAGTGAACCAGGAGGTTGGGCAGCAAGGGTGAAGGGGAGATCCCGAGGACCCTCAGGCGGAGGGGAGGATCATTTTCACAAGTGGTGGCAGTGGTGGGATCCACAGCGGACGTCCACGCAGAAGGCAGACGGACCCAAGGGGAGCCGAAGCCCGTCGAGGGGGTCAACACTGAGAGCAGCGCAGATTCATCTCTGCTTCCGGTAAGCGCATACGGGAGCAGGGGTGGAGTGGAGGTGAGCGGGAAGTGGCCGCGGGGCACAGGTGTTAAGCTATTGCACTTGGAGAGTTTTTTTTTTGTGCCCTCTTTGTAGGTGACGGCAGCAGCACCCACGATGGATCCTAAGGAGGTTTTCACCTGGATGACCCTGCAATTCCAAAAGCAGCAGGAATTGGCGGAAAAGATGATGGGGGACTCCTTGGCGGCTAATTGAGCCCAGCAACAGCCGGTGCTGGACATGTTCCAGGAGTTCCTGCAGAGGGGAGCACACGCCCTGGGAGCCGTGAGTGGGGCAAGAGACCGGGACTTGACTGTTGACGGGACAAGCATGGTAGGCCCTTATCACATGAACTGGCTCACCTGGGGTAAACTGTCAGAGCAGGACAATGTAGATGACTTTTTGTGTGCTTTCGAGAGGGTGGCGGTGGCCACTAAATGGCCTCAAGAACAATGGGCCATTCGTCTAGCCCCCTCTCTATCAGGGGAGGCATTAGCGGCTTTCCGTGGACTATCGCCTATAGATGCGGGGAATTACCACAGGGTGAAAGAGGCCATCCGGGATAGGTATGGGCTTAGTGCCCAGGCCTATCGTAGGCAATTTAGGGCCCTAGCTTGGGGGAAAGGGGAGTCTCCCAAGGGCCTAGCCACAAAATTGATGGACCTAGCGAAGAAGTGGCTAGAGCCGGAGGGACGTACGGTGGGAGATATCCTACAGGAAATAGTGTTAGAACAATTTCTGCAAGCCTTACCAGAGGAAGTAAGGGTATTGGTGGTACGGAGGGGGTGTCGTACCCTGGAGGAAGCTGTGGGGAGCCTAGAATGCTGTTTAGAAGCCCAACACTGGGGTAAGGTAGGGAAAGACCCGGGGGGAGGGAAAGCCAGTGTTAGCTCTCCCGAGGGCCGGGTTCTTCCTTGCCTGACCAAAAAGGGAGGTCCAGGGGAAGGCCCTGTGCTGTCCCGGGCTAAAGGCCCTCTTCCTCAGGGAAGGGACATTAAGGGGGCAGGGCTGTCCAAAGAGCGCCGCTGCTATCAGTGTGGAGGGACGGGGCATTTTCAAAGCCAGTGTCCGGGTCGAGCGGGCTGGATCTCACGAGTCTCCCCCAGTGCCCAGTCTAGTTATACCCAGGAGGTAGGGGTGGAGGGCATCACGGTCAAGGCCCTGTTGGACTCCGGGGCAGATCAGTCTATGATGTCAAGAGCCCTGTGGGAGAAGATAAGGGGGACCAGAGGGCCTGATAGGGGGGCTTATGACGGGCAGGTTGTGATCCAATGTATCCATGGAGCCAGCACCCCGTATAGGTTGCACCAGGTGAGCATTATGGGTCCCACGGGGAAGATTAAGCTAGCCATAGCGATTTTGCCCAGGTTGCCCCAAGAGTTGATTTTGGGCAGGGATTGGCCCCCGTTCGCAGATTGTATAGAGAATAAGAGGGTTATGGTGACCACTCGTGCGCAGGCCCGAGAGCGCCAGGCATCAGAGCCCAATCTAGACCAAATTTTCCCTTTTCAGGGGGGAGGTGGTGGGTGAACCCGGGAAGACTCGCAAGGCGAGGGCAGACAGAAGGGCGGAGAAAAGGGAACGGAGAGAGGCCTTTGACCAGGACGAGACGGAAGCTTATATACCCCAAGAAGTAGGCCGCCTCAAAGAGCAGTTTCCCCATTTCCCTAGGGAGCAGGAGTCGGACCCTACTCTACAGTATGCTTGGGAAAGTGCCCGTAGGGAGGAGGGTAGCCAGGTCCCAAGATTTATAGTAGAAGAAGGGGTGCTGTATAGGGTGAGGCCCACCTGGGAGAATCCCGAAGGAGGGAAGCAGTTGGTGGTGCCCCGAGCATTCAGGCCCCTGGTAATTCGCCTGGCCCACGATCATCCCCTGGGAGGGCATAAAGGGACACAAGCCACATTGGAGCAGGTACTGGAGAGATTCTATTGGCCCGGGGTGTACAAGGAGGTGGAAGGGTACAGTAAATCCTGTCCGAATTGCCAGAAGGTGGCCGATCGCCTACCCCCCCGGGCTCCCTTATGTCCTTTGCCCCGGGTGAGTCAGCCCATAACCTGTATAGCTATGGACATAATCGGCCCGGTTACTAAGTCAAAAAGGGGCCATAAGTATGTACTGGTAGTGATGGATGTCGCTACGCGATTCTCTTGGGCCATTCCTCTAAGGAATATCTCAGCTAAGGTTATAGCGGCAGAGATAATTAAACTCTTTTGCGAAGTAGGGTTTCCCAGGGAAGTACTGACTGACCGGGGATCTAACTTCATGTCCCGAACCTTACAGCGGGTGTGGGAGGCCTTTCAGATACACCATGTGAGGACTTCAGCATATCACCCCCAAACAAATGGGCTGGTGGAGAGGTTTAACCGAACCCTTAAGGGGATGCTGAAGAGAGGGCTGGGGACCGAGTTAGAGAACTGGGATCAGCTGCTCCCCTTTGTACTGTATGCATGCCGGGAATCTATTCCGTCCTCCTTGGGGGTAGCGCCCTTTGAACTCCTGTTCGGGAGACCACCAAGGGGGATCCTGGATATCCTGAGAGAACAGTGGGTGGCCCCGGAGACAGGGGAAGAATCAGTGGACACCTTCCTACAGGACTTGAGAGGAAGGCTCGGACGGCTAAAGGAATACTCGCAAGAACAGCTTAGACAGAGTCAAGGGAAACAAAAGGAGTATTATGATCAGGGCACTAAGGAGAGGGAGTTTCAGGAGGGGGATAAGGTCCTCATATTAGTGTCCGAAGCTCCACATAAATTTGAAAGCAGGTGGAGAGGTCCCTGGGTGGTGCGCAGGAGACTGGGCCCCCTGACATATGAAGTAGCCCGAGGGTCTGGGAAGAGGCAGACCTTTCATGTTAATTTGATGAAGCCCTGGATCGAGAGGCAAGGGTTTCAGGCTCTGGCTAAAGAGGAGGCAGAGGAGGACCTGGGGCCCCAGATAGATGAGATTTTCAGGCCCGGGCCACTAGACATTAACGCCCAGTTGAGTTGGGCCCAGAAGAAGGACATGCAAAAGCTCCTGAAGGAGTTTAAAGATGACCTTACACCCTGTCCTGGGCAAACGCACCTGTTGCAACATGAGATTGTAACAGAGGAGGGGAAGGTGGTTAGACAGAGGCCTTACAGGCTGTCCCCCCAAAAAAGGCAGGAGGTCATGCGGCAGGTTCAGGAGATGCTAGGCTTTGGGGTGATCGAAGAGTCCAATAGCCCCTGGTCAAGTCCGGTGGTGCTGGTGCCTAAACCAGATGGGTCATGGCGGTTCTGCATTGATTTTCGTCAGCTGAACACCATTGCGCAGACTGATGCCTACCCCATGCCCCATATTGATGAATTGCTAGATAGGCTGGGAACGGCCCAGTTTCTCACCACGCTGGACTTGACCAAAGGGTATTGGCAAATCCCCCTGTCAGAAGAAGCCCGTCTTAAGACGGCCTTCCGGACGCCCCAGGGTCTGTACCAGTTTAAGAGATTGCCTTTTGGGTTGAATTCGGCATCGGCTAGCTGCCAACGCCTGCTGGATAGGGTGCTGCGACCACATCAAAACTATGCTGCCGCCTACATGGATGATGTGGTCATTCACAGCAGGGACTGGCCTACTCATATGGCCCGAGTCTGAGCGGTGCTTAGTGCCTTCCGAGAGGCCGGGCTAACCCTGAATCCCGAAAAATGCCACTTTGCCCAAAGGAGAGTGAAATACCTGGGGTATATGGTAGGGCAAGGCGAAGTCAGGCCCCTGATTGACAAGGTCCAGAGTGTCCAGGAGTTTCCCTGGCCTAGCACTAAGAAACAGTTAAGGGGGTTCCTAGGGCTCATAGGGTATTATAGACGGTTTATCCCCCATTTTTCTACCCTGTCAGCACCCCTTACTGACATGCTGAAGGGGAATAAGCCCAATCAGTTAGTGTGGGAAGAGGATGGGGTACAGGCGATAGAAACCCTCCGGAGGGCCCTGTGTCAGGAACCTGTGTTAACAGCAGTAGATTTTAAGAAAAACTTTATCCTGCAGACTGATGCTTCCGGGGTAGGGCTGGGAGCGGTATTGTCCCATGATCATGGGGGGGGAAGAGCATCCAGTGTTGTACCTGAGTAGAAAGCTCTTCCCACATGAAATTCACTACTCCACAATTGAAAAAGAGTGTTTGGCCATTAGGTGGGCAGTCCAGACCTGTCAGGTATACTTGGAGGGAAGAGACTTTAAGTTGGTCACCGATCATGCGCCTTTAAAATGGCTTAATCAAATGAAGAACAATAACTCTCGCCTCATGCGGTGGTACCTGGCTCTGCAGCCGTTCCGCTATTCGGTAGAGCATCGACCGGGCAGTGCCCTGAGCAATGTCGATGCTTTATCCCGAATGGGAGAGGAGGATACAGCACCTAGGGGTCAGGAGAGGGGCAGTCTCTTAAGGGGTGGGGTATGTGAAGGAGAGGACCTGGGGGTAGATAAGATGGAAGTGGAAGAGGAAGAAGGGAGGCGGCTCACGAGCAGACATAGGCAGAACAGAGCCTGGCCTCCATTCCATCCCCAGAGAGCGAGAGAAGTAGTAATGCCCCCTAGAAAAGGGTGGAGGGAAAAAGACTACATTACCCAGCATCCCCCGAGAGAGAGCAGAGAAAGGTTCGTGACCCCTGTAAAATGGAGGAGAGGAAGAGACTACATTTCCCAGCAACCTCGGGGCAAAGCCTGGTACAGAGATTACCTTCCCCAGCAGGAACAGGGGGAGAACTCTAACAAGGAAAGGGTGGTGCCCCTGCAGGGTAATCAAGGGAAAGAGGAACAGCTGCAAAGTGGGTGGGACGGGGAGCCCATGGAGTATCAAGAAGCTGGGCAGAGAGAAAGAGAGGAGAGCGAGGAAGAGCCTATGGACCTCTTAGCCTGGGCTCACTCCTTAGGTAACAAACTAAGGGACCAGGTAACTTCATGGTATGGTAACTGGGCTAAGAGAGGAAAGGCCATGTGGGATGATGGGTCAGTGCTTAGAGAGAGTGACCCAGATGGGTGGGGCCTTTTCATTTTCCAGAGCTCAGGCTGTGAATGAACTTTGAGTTTAAAGAGTTCTGGTTGAAGAGGGACGAGAGATTTTTCCCGGAGTGGGCTGAGCCCAGCAGGAAGAAGGTGGAGTGTGAACTGTGGCTAAAAAGCCTAAAAGAAGCTGAAGGGGTTTGAGCTGTGTGCTGAAGCCTCAAGAACTGTGTTTGTTTGCTTTTTTTTGAAACTGCTTGCAGTGTTTTGGCCCCTCCCAAGGGAGAGGGGGGGAGAAAGAAGACCCAGGGCGATAAAACTGTCTAAAAGGAGCCCAGCTGGGTGCTGGAAGCCTGGGAGTTAAAAGTTTTTTTTTCTTGCTGTGTTTGTACCCCTGAGAGGAGCAACAGGGAGAATTGTGAGGTTTTTTTGTTGATTCAGGTATTGTGTCTTTTTGCACTGCTTGACTGTTGGATCCCAAGCAAAATAAAGAACTTATTAAGTTTGCTTTGAAGTGGATTTCTTTGAGACCTGCCCTGTGGACTGCAGTGAACCAGGAGGTTGGGCAGCAAGGGTGAAGGGGAGATCCCGAGGACCCTCAGGCGGAGGGGAGGATCATTTTCACAAGTGGTGGCAGTGGTGGGATCCACAGCGGACGTCCACGCAGAAGGCAGACGGACCCAAGGGGAGCCGAAGCCCGTCGAGGGGGTCAACACTGAGAGCAGCGCAGACTCATCTCTGCTTCCGGTAAGCGCATACGGGAGCAGGGGTGGAGTGGAGGTGAGCGGGAAGTGGCCGCGGGGCACAGGTGTTAAGCTATTGCACTTGGAGAGTTTTTTTTTTGTGCCCTCTTTGTAGGTGACGGCAGCAGCACCCACGATGGATCCTAAGGAGGTTTTCACCTGGATGACCCTGCAATTCCAAAAGCAGCAGGAATTGGCGGAAAAGATGATGGGGGACTCCTTGGCGGCTAATTGAGCCCAGCAACAGCCGGTGCTGGACATGTTCCAGGAGTTCCTGCAGAGGGGAGCACACGCCCCGGGAGCCGTGAGTGGGGCAAGAGACCGGGACTTGACTGTTGACGGGACAAGCATGGTAGGCCCTTATCACATGAACTGGCTCACCTGGGGTAAACTGTCAGAGCAGGACAATGTAGATGACTTTTTGTGTGCTTTCGAGAGGGTGGCGGTGGCCACTAAATGGCCTCAAGAACAATGGGCCATTCGTCTAGCCCCCTCTCTATCAGGGGAGGCATTAGCGGCTTTCCGTGGACTATCGCCTATAGATGCGGGGAATTACCACAGGGTGAAAGAGGCCATCCGGGATAGGTATGGGCTTAGTGCCCAGGCCTATCGTAGGCAATTTAGGGCCCTAGCTTGGGGGAAAGGGGAGTCTCCCAAGGGCCTAGCCACAAAATTGATGGACCTAGCGAAGAAGTGGCTAGAGCCGGAGGGACGTACGGTGGGAGATATCCTACAGGAAATAGTGTTAGAACAATTTCTGCAAGCCTTACCAGAGGAAGTAAGGGTATTGGTGGTACGGAGGGGGTGTCGTACCCTGGAGGAAGCTGTGGGGAGCCTAGAATGCTGTTTAGAAGCCCAACACTGGGGTAAGGTAGGGAAAGACCCGGGGGGAGGGAAAGCCAGTGTTAGCTCTCCCGAGGGCCGGGTTCTTCCTTGCCTGACCAAAAAGGGAGGTCCAGGGGAAGGCCCTGTGCTGTCCCGGGCTAAAGGCCCTCTTCCTCAGGGAAGGGACATTAAGGGGGCAGGGCTGTCCAAAGAGCGCCGCTGCTATCAGTGTGGAGGGACGGGGCATTTTCAAAGCCAGTGTCCGGGTCGAGCGGGCTGGATCTCACGAGTCTCCCCCAGTGCCCAGTCTAGTTATACCCAGGAGGTAGGGGTGGAGGGCATCACGGTCAAGGCCCTGTTGGACTCCGGGGCAGATCAGTCTATGATGTCAAGAGCCCTGTGGGAGAAGATAAGGGGGACCAGAGGGCCTGATAGGGGGGCTTATGACGGGCAGGTTGTGATCCAATGTATCCATGGAGCCAGCACCCCGTATAGGTTGCACCAGGTGAGCATTATGGGTCCCACGGGGAAGATTAAGCTAGCCATAGCGATTTTGCCCAGGTTGCCCCAAGAGTTGATTTTGGGCAGGGATTGGCCCCCGTTCGCAGATTGTATAGAGAATAAGAGGGTTATGGTGACCACTCGTGCGCAGGCCCGAGAGCGCCAGGCATCAGAGCCCAATCTAGACCAAATTTTCCCTTTTCAGGGGGGAGGTGGTGGGTGAACCCGGGAAGACTCGCAAGGCGAGGGCAGACAGAAGGGCGGAGAAAAGGGAACGGAGAGAGGCCTTTGACCAGGACGAGACGGAAGCTTATATACCCCAAGAAGTAGGCCGCCTCAAAGAGCAGTTTCCCCATTTCCCTAGGGAGCAGGAGTCGGACCCTACTCTACAGTATGCTTGGGAAAGTGCCCGTAGGGAGGAGGGTAGCCAGGTCCCAAGATTTATAGTAGAAGAAGGGGTGCTGTATAGGGTGAGGCCCACCTGGGAGAATCCCGAAGGAGGGAAGCAGTTGGTGGTGCCCCGAGCATTCAGGCCCCTGGTAATTCGCCTGGCCCACGATCATCCCCTGGGAGGGCATAAAGGGACACAAGCCACATTGGAGCAGGTACTGGAGAGATTCTATTGGCCCTGGGGTGTACAAGGAGGTGGAAGGGTACAGTAAATCCTGTCCGAATTGCCAGAAGGTGGCCGATCGCCTACCCCCCCGGGCTCCCTTATGTCCTTTGCCCCGGGTGAGTCAGCCCATAACCTGTATAGCTATGGACATAATCGGCCCGGTTACTAAGTCAAAAAGGGGCCATAAGTATGTACTGGTAGTGATGGATGTCGCTACGCGATTCTCTTGGGCCATTCCTCTAAGGAATATCTCAGCTAAGGTTATAGCGGCAGAGATAATTAAACTCTTTTGCGAAGTAGGGTTTCCCAGGGAAGTACTGACTGACCGGGGATCTAACTTCATGTCCCGAACCTTACAGCGGGTGTGGGAGGCCTTTCAGATACACCATGTGAGGACTTCAGCATATCACCCCCAAACAAATGGGCTGGTGGAGAGGTTTAACCGAACCCTTAAGGGGATGCTGAAGAGAGGGCTGGGGACCGAGTTAGAGAACTGGGATCAGCTGCTCCCCTTTGTACTGTATGCATGCCGGGAATCTATTCCGTCCTCCTTGGGGGTAGCGCCCTTTGAACTCCTGTTCGGGAGACCACCAAGGGGGATCCTGGATATCCTGAGAGAACAGTGGGTGGCCCCGGAGACAGGGGAAGAATCAGTGGACACCTTCCTACAGGACTTGAGAGGAAGGCTCGGACGGCTAAAGGAATACTCGCAAGAACAGCTTAGACAGAGTCAAGGGAAACAAAAGGAGTATTATGATCAGGGCACTAAGGAGAGGGAGTTTCAGGAGGGGGATAAGGTCCTCATATTAGTGTCCGAAGCTCCACATAAATTTGAAAGCAGGTGGAGAGGTCCCTGGGTGGTGCGCAGGAGACTGGGCCCCCTGACATATGAAGTAGCCCGAGGGTCTGGGAAGAGGCAGACCTTTCATGTTAATTTGATGAAGCCCTGGATCGAGAGGCAAGGGTTTCAGGCTCTGGCTAAAGAGGAGGCAGAGGAGGACCTGGGGCCCCAGATAGATGAGATTTTCAGGCCCGGGCCACTAGACATTAACGCCCAGTTGAGTTGGGCCCAGAAGAAGGACATGCAAAAGCTCCTGAAGGAGTTTAAAGATGACCTTACACCCTGTCCTGGGCAAACGCACCTGTTGCAACATGAGATTGTAACAGAGGAGGGGAAGGTGGTTAGACAGAGGCCTTACAGGCTGTCCCCCCAAAAAAGGCAGGAGGTCATGCGGCAGGTTCAGGAGATGCTAGGCTTTGGGGTGATCGAAGAGTCCAATAGCCCCTGGTCAAGTCCGGTGGTGCTGGTGCCTAAACCAGATGGGTCATGGCGGTTCTGCATTGATTTTCGTCAGCTGAACACCATTGCGCAGACTGATGCCTACCCCATGCCCCATATTGATGAATTGCTAGATAGGCTGGGAACGGCCCAGTTTCTCACCACGCTGGACTTGACCAAAGGGTATTGGCAAATCCCCCTGTCAGAAGAAGCCCGTCTTAAGACGGCCTTCCGGACGCCCCAGGGTCTGTACCAGTTTAAGAGATTGCCTTTTGGGTTGAATTCGGCATCGGCTAGCTGCCAACGCCTGCTGGATAGGGTGCTGCGACCACATCAAAACTATGCTGCCGCCTACATGGATGATGTGGTCATTCACAGCAGGGACTGGCCTACTCATATGGCCCGAGTCTGAGCGGTGCTTAGTGCCTTCCGAGAGGCCGGGCTAACCCTGAATCCCGAAAAATGCCACTTTGCCCAAAGGAGAGTGAAATACCTGGGGTATATGGTAGGGCAAGGCGAAGTCAGGCCCCTGATTGACAAGGTCCAGAGTGTCCAGGAGTTTCCCTGGCCTAGCACTAAGAAACAGTTAAGGGGGTTCCTAGGGCTCATAGGGTATTATAGACGGTTTATCCCCCATTTTTCTACCCTGTCAGCACCCCTTACTGACATGCTGAAGGGGAATAAGCCCAATCAGTTAGTGTGGGAAGAGGATGGGGTACAGGCGATAGAAACCCTCCGGAGGGCCCTGTGTCAGGAACCTGTGTTAACAGCAGTAGATTTTAAGAAAAACTTTATCCTGCAGACTGATGCTTCCGGGGTAGGGCTGGGAGCGGTATTGTCCCAGGATCATGGGGGGGAAGAGCATCCAGTGTTGTACCTGAGTAGAAAGCTCTTCCCACATGAAATTCACTACTCCACAATTGAAAAAGAGTGTTTGGCCATTAGGTGGGCAGTCCAGACCTGTCAGGTATACTTGGAGGGAAGAGACTTTAAGTTGGTCACCGATCATGCGCCTTTAAAATGGCTTAATCAAATGAAGAACAATAACTCTCGCCTCATGCGGTGGTACCTGGCTCTGCAGCCGTTCCGCTATTCGGTAGAGCATCGACCGGGCAGTGCCCTGAGCAATGTCGATGCTTTATCCCGAATGGGAGAGGAGGATACAGCACCTAGGGGTCAGGAGAGGGGCAGTCTCTTAAGGGGTGGGGTATGTGAAGGAGAGGACCTGGGGGTAGATAAGATGGAAGTGGAAGAGGAAGAAGGGAGGCGGCTCACGAGCAGACATAGGCAGAACAGAGCCTGGCCTCCATTCCATCCCCAGAGAGCGAGAGAAGTAGTAATGCCCCCTAGAAAAGGGTGGAGGGAAAAAGACTACATTACCCAGCATCCCCCGAGAGAGAGCAGAGAAAGGTTCGTGACCCCTGTAAAATGGAGGAGAGGAAGAGACTACATTTCCCAGCAACCTCGGGGCAAAGCCTGGTACAGAGATTACCTTCCCCAGCAGGAACAGGGGGAGAACTCTAACAAGGAAAGGGTGGTGCCCCTGCAGGGTAATCAAGGGAAAGAGGAACAGCTGCAAAGTGGGTGGGACGGGGAGCCCATGGAGTATCAAGAAGCTGGGCAGAGAGAAAGAGAGGAGAGCGAGGAAGAGCCTATGGACCTCTTAGCCTGGGCTCACTCCTTAGGTAACAAACTAAGGGACCAGGTAACTTCATGGTATGGTAACTGGGCTAAGAGAGGAAAGAGGAAAGGCCATGTGGGATGATGGGTCAGTGCTTAGAGAGAGTGACCCAGATGGGTGGGGCCTTTTCATTTTCCAGAGCTCAGGCTGTGAATGAACTTTGAGTTTAAAGAGTTCTGGTTGAAGAGGGACGAGAGATTTTTCCCGGAGTGGGCTGAGCCCAGCAGGAAGAAGGTGGAGTGTGAACTGTGGCTAAAAAGCCTAAAAGAAGCTGAAGGGGTTTGAGCTGTGTGCTGAAGCCTCAAGAACTGTGTTTGTTTGCTTTTTTTTGAAACTGCTTGCAGTGTTTTGGCCCCTCCCAAGGGAGAGGGGGGGAGAAAGAAGACCCAGGGCGATAAAACTGTCTAAAAGGAGCCCAGCTGGGTGCTGGAAGCCTGGGAGTTAAAAGTTTTTTTTTCTTGCTGTGTTTGTACCCCTGAGAGGAGCAACAGGGAGAATTGTGAGGTTTTTTTGTTGATTCAGGTATTGTGTCTTTTTGCACTGCTGGACTGTTGGATCCCAAGCAAAATAAAGAACTTGTTAAGTTTGCTTTGAAGTGGATTTCTTTGAGACCTGCCCTGTGGACTGCAGTGAACCAGGAGGTTGGGCAGCAAGGGTGAAGGGGAGATCCCGAGGACCCTCAGGCGGAGGGGAGGATCATTTTCACATTATACAATACATTAGAACCTATAGGTCTCAATCGTGAGATTGAATGGGATTTAGTAAGATAATTGTGTGATCGTATGCGTCACTTCCTTCAGCCCTCTTGATTGGTTAATGGGTGCCCTATATATATTGGGGCCCATTGCTTTTGTAGCGATATCTGACTGAGAGGACATAATGAGGCATTTGGTCTGACTCTGTGATCCCCAGTAATGGCTTGATAAATATTGATATTTGCTTGTGGTAAGTTGCTTGCATAATAGAGAATATTTTTTGAGGGGTTTATGAGGATAATATTCATAGTAGTGGTGTTTGGTGCATATCTTTTACACAGTTTAACAGCTCCTGATGACGCCGAGTGAGTGGCGAAACACATGATTGGGACGCCAATTGTGCGGGACAAGTGGTTGTGTCGAGCCGAGAAGAGCTAAAATAAAAAGCAAAAAGTATTAAACTATGTAAAACTTTGGCATAATTCGGATGTGCTATTTGATGTGGATTTGATGAGATGAAAAATGGGAAAGAAAGACCATAGGGTTGAGTCTGTTATGCCTGTTAAGTTTGTTAGGTTTTGAACTTGGCGTAAAGGATTAAAACAATTAAAGATTGGTGGCTGAAGGGTGTGCAATATCACAAACGGACTGAAGAACCTCACAGAAGGACTTAAAGATATATGTGGTTTATTTACAGATGGTCATTTCGATTTCAAATGTTGTATTTTAATCTTTGAATTTTGAGAAGAGTATATGAGAATGAATGAAGTATGAATGGTGGCTGCATGATTTTTAATGTGTTGTGTTTTGATATGTAAGGAATTATTATTATTACATTATATATATATGTGATTTTGTCAATAAAGATTATTTGATATATTGTATTCATATATATACTTTCCTGATTTGTTTACAATTAATAGTAGGAGGAAGTTGAGATTAGTTAGATTCCTATTTAGATAAATTTCATTTGTTATAAACGGGGTGGAGCCATATGTGGTGACCCCCGCCCATAATGAGTACCGGCACCTTTTTTTCTACAAAAAAAACACTGGTTAAGTGACTTGCCCAAGATCACAAGGAGCAGGGTTATACTGCTGGTCCCATGCTCGAGCGTTGGACAGAAAGACACCCATGTATGTGTAGTGGCGGGGGGGGGGGGGGGGGGGCACTGTCTCAAAGTTTTAAAGTACATCGTTAAAAGGAAAACCGTAGTTTATTGGTAAAAACTAATTAAAATATATGTACACAAACATCCCGACACAGGCCATGTTTCACCCAACAGGGCTGCTTCAGGGGCTCCACAATAACTCTTTACTGTCACAGTACGGATATATGTTTTCCTGATACAAATGAAGTCAATCCGACACTCTCGTATTTCTGAAGTCGCTGAAAAAACGCTGTAACGTACACAGGAAGCTCCACAATAACTCTTTACTGTCACAGTATTATGGATATATGTTTTCCTGATACAAATGTATAGAAGATCATCGTGGAGGAGTGGCCTAGTGGTTAGGGTGGTGGACTTTGGTCCTGAGGAACTGAGTTCAATTCCCACTTCAGGCACAGGCAGCTCCTTGTGACTCTGGGCAAGTCACTTAACCCTCCATTGCCCCAGGTACAAATAAGTACCTGTATACAATATGTAAGCTGCATTGAGCCTGCCACGAGTGGGAAAGTGTGGGGTACAAATGTAACAAAAAATTAAAAAATATATGTTGAAAAAACAGCTTGATCAGAAATGCCAAAAAATAGAATACTGACATGAAGTCAATCCGACACTCTCGTATTTCTGAAGATTGACTTCATGTCAGTATTCTATTTTTTGGCATTTCTGATCAAGCTGTTTTTTCAACATATATTCATGGTGATCTTCTATACATTTGTATCAGGAAAACATATATCCATAATACTGTGACAGTAGAGTTATTATGGAGCCCCTGAAGCAGCCCTGTTGGGCGAAACACGGCCTGTGTCGGGCTGTTTGTGTACATATATTTTAATTAGTTTTTACCAATAAACTACGGTTTTCCTTTTTTTTCTTTTTTTTTTTCTTTATCATTTTACTTATTACATTCACATTTATCACATAAATGTAAGAAAAAACAGAAATTTAATATAAAGGAAAAAGAAAACATTTTCTCTAATCAATATATATTATATAATTGTCCACAATTGGGAGATCCAAGATCAGGAAAACAATCTCTAAGAAAAACTCAAAATGGTTAATCTTACAATTCACATTTTCTGAGGGAGGAAGGTTAATCGGTAATTGCAGCCGGTACAGTGGTAACTAAAGGAAGTTGCTGCAGAGGGTTCTTCATCTGTTCTTTCAACTCCACAAACTCTTGTAATTTCTTAGGTTCAACAAATAAGTAATAAGGAAATAAAACACTTACCAGGGAATCGCACTAGGAAGGTCCCACCTAGGGCAATGATTCCTGGCTTAAAAGCCAAGAGTTCACACCTCCTAGTCTGCGATTCCCTTGATATGTCAGGAAATATATTCATCTTTGAACCCAAAAAACTATCAGCCATGTGTCGGAAATACAATTTCAAAAACATCTAAATCAAAGGCGAAAGTCACTAATAATATAGCTCTATCTGTAATTTCTGAATTTTCCAAAATGTCAGTTAAGTTCACATCTCTTTTCTCTGATAAAGAAGATTTTAAGGGAAATATAAATCACTTTGAGGCATATTTTCAAAGCACTTTGGGAGGCTAAGTTCCATAGGTTTCTATGGAACTTTGGGAGGCTAAGTGCTTTGAAAATGAGCCTGTTTATACACCAGAGGGTGGCTATCAGAAGATATTTGCAAAATATCAGAGAAATATTTCTTCAACAGTTCAGTAGCTGATATATAGGATGTTATAGCAAAATGTATCACGGTTTTCCTTTTAACGATCTGCTTTGTTTATTTTCCATCTTGGAGCTTGCAGACCGTCTGCCTTTGTGCTTTCTTGGACCCTCAAAGTTTTAAAGTGACAGTGCACTATGGCAGTGTCCGAAACAGGCTCTGTGGAAAACATCACCCACATATGTCTGCTGTCCTCTGAGAACAGCTGCTACAGGTAATTTTGCTTTATCTGTGGCCATATTTTTTCTGCGCCAGCTGTGTAACACTTGGTGTAAGCTGTGTGCAAAACACATTTTTTTCATACTTGTACTCTGGTTGCAGTGTTTGTTTTCATTACATGTCTTGAGTTGTGTACATTTGAGATTCTGCTAAATGTTTACAAGGCTCTTTCCTGGTTGAATGTGTTTCCTGCATGGCCCATTAGATGGCAGCACAGACAGAACAATGTCTGAAATTTCTGTGTTGGCCTCAAACTACTGACTTCCTGGTGAGGGTGGTTTTGTAGTTTTCTGTGTTTGGAACACATAACATCTTATATTCATAGGTGAGTGTCTTATGGAATTCTCTGTCTGATATGGTTAACAGAGGCCACCTCATTGTTTGAAAAGCCTTGAAAATTTCAATGTTTCAAAATACCTTTGGTGATTTGTAATTGCATCCTCTTCTGAGGTTTTATTATTTGTCTTTGGTTACACCTTTTTCAGTAGTAGCTCAAGGTGAGTTACATTCAGGTACACTGGGTATTTCCCTGTCCCTGGAGCAGTGGCGTAGCTACAGGGGGGCCACGGGGGCCTGGCCCCCCAATTGGCTGTGGCAGTGGCGTAGCCACAGGTGGGCTGGGGCCCACCCACTTAGGGCTCAGGCCCATCCAACAGTAGCACATGGTAATGAAAATGCTGCTCTCCACAATACTGGCACCTTCGCATGCTCAGTTTTTAGTGCATGCCTGCTGCAGACTACCAAGGTGGAGACTGCAGAGAAGCATTTTCCCACCAGCTGAGAGATTTTTTTGATGTGGGGGTGGGGGAGAAAACATTTGGTGCCCACCCACTTCTTGCCTAGGCCCACCCAAAATCTGCTGTCTGGCTACGCCCCTGGGCTGTGGGCCCCTGGTTTGGCTGGTGGGGGTCCCCAACCCCCACCAGTTGAGGCGTTTGTCCAGCACTGGTCTCCACTGCATTGCCTGCCCTGCTTTAACCCCTCATGTCACTGCATGCTCGTTTTGGTGAAACGCACATGCTCAATTTCATTAAAATGAGTGTGCAGGACAGAGAGAGCAGAGCAGGCAATGCGATGGAGACCAGTGCTGGACAAACGTTTCAGCTGGCGGGGGTTGTGGACCACCCCACCAGCCAAGGTGTGTGTGGTGGCGATGCTTCAGCCAGTGGCGTAGCCAAGGGTGGGCTGGGGTGGGCCCAGGCCCACCCACTTTAGGTTCAGGCCCACCAAGTAGCAGCACACCTATAATGTGGCTGGCAGGGACCCCTAGCTCCACCAGCCCAAAACTCCCAACAACTGTTTGCTGCCGGTGAAAATCTGCTATTTAAAAGGTATATGGGGGAGAGGGGATGTTTGAAAGACCATATGGCATGCAGGCAAGAGAGGGAGAAACCAAATCACTTGTAGGACAAGGCAGAGTTCTGCCCACCCACCTTGGGTCCAGGCCCACCCAAACTTGGGTGTCTGGCTATGCCCCTGGCTTCAGCTAGTGGGGGTTGCCAGCCAAGGTATGTGCAGCAGCGAGGTTTAGGAAGCCCCACCAGCCAAGGTATGTGCAGCAGCGGACCAGGTGGGCTAGTGTGAGAAAGTAAAACACTGCAAGGGAAGTGGTTGCAGTGGCGTACCAAGGGGGGGGGGGGGGCGGTCCGCCCCAGGTGCATGCCGCTGGGGGGGGGGGGGGGGTGCTGCGCGCCTGTTGGCTCCGAGTCTGCTCGTTCCCTCCCTGCTGTTCCCTCTGCGCGGAACAGGTTACTTCCTGTTCCGGGGCAGAGAGAGCTGCAGGGAGGGAACGAGCGGACTTGGAGCTAACAGACGCGCGGCACCCCCCCAGCCCAGGTAAAAATGCACCGGGGGGGGGGTGTAGTTTTGCCGGGGGGGGGGGCCTGCACCCGGTGGGGGGGGGGGGGGGGTGCATCGGCGATCCGCCCCGGGTGTCAGCCAAGCTAGGAACGCCACTGGGTGGTTGACTAGCCTTGGTGGATGCAGAGATGAACCAGGGCTGGATTTTTCTTTTTGGCTATACTTTTATTTGAGCAACTGCAAGGGAACTATAATGATATTTTGGTTGAGAGAGTATTCAAGAGGAACCTTGAATCAAGGAGAGAGGAAGCAGAGACTGAAGGCCTCTTGAAAGGGGAGAGGGGGGGGAGTCCACTCCCCAAAAGTACACGGACTCTTGAAAGGTTATGGAAGGGGGCAGTGGCTGTGAGGAAAGGCAAAACTCCAGGCACTGCCCTGCCGAATGGAACTTGAAGACTTTAAAGAGAGTACTGCGGGGGGAATAAACCTCCTTGGGACCAAGCTGTGTTTGCTGCTGTACTTGATCTTAGGACTTTACTTTTATTGGGAACTCTATCCGGGACTCCTTGGGAGTGGATTATAAAATTCTCCAGAAGGGACCTCCTATTCCCCTTAATAACTGACTTGTGTTGTTGAAAGAAATGACTTTCTTGTAAGGGTCCTACCAGGGAGAACAACGCTGGAGGAGGAGATCTGGCAGGAGGATGAAGTCCCTGTTGGAGGCACATGTATTCGTGACAGTGTGTCCCCTTGTCCTAGTGTAACATGATGTCAGTTCAATTGTCAGAATTAAATATGCAGCAGAATTATTGAAATGTGTAGAATAATATTGATTATGCTGAATCAGATACAAAAATACAGCTTTAAAAATATATTTGAAACTGCAGCAGAAACTGGCTTTGATAGCAGGGCTAGTCAATTACAAACACTTAACAGAGACAAAAGGCACTACTTCAGAAGTTTTCAAACTTCCTCTCCCCCTCCCACTTGAAGGACTGTTTAACAAAAGCTTGACTATGGTGGGTACCTGAAGGCTCATCAAGATATCCCCACCAGCAGACAGAGAGTCTCAGAATGAAAGAATAAACAGGAAGCCATAAACCACTTGCCACAGAGAACTCAGTGCTCCCCCCCTTCAGATAAGACTTCAGCACATGTAAAGACAAAGGGCTGATGGCATGTGACCTCTTGCAAAGATCCTCTGCAAGCTTCAATATCCAGGACTCAGCTCTTCCTCTTGGGACCTGCCTCTTGTCTCCCTGCTGGGAAGACATCCCTGACCATGCGGCTCATCACAGCATTCTTGTGACAAAGACTCTCCTGTAAGTTAACCTATAACCTTAAGAGTTAAGCCTGTTACTTTGTTCTATTTTATGCACAAATTCTCTGTTCTAAGATCTTTTAAAAAAGCTATCTCTCGCTTGCAATATTATTTATATTAAATAAACCCTTTTAAAGCTAAAAATATAGTCTCTTTGTGTTCTGAGCATATGGTATCTTTTAAAGTTATACTGATAGCACATGGTCACTTTTAAAATTTAGTGCTATACTCTGAGTACATACTTTTAAATCTTGCAGTACCTGCTAGTGAAATTACAAACGTATAGCATTTAATTCCTTGTATTCTTGCAATTGTAAATCATTCTTACCTATGCTGATGACACCCAACTGTATCTCTCCACACCAGACATCACCGCGGAGACCCAGGCAAAGGTATCGGCCTGCTTATCCGACATTGCTGCCTGGATGTCCAACCGCCACCTGAAACTGAACATGTCCAAGACCGAGCTTATCGTCTTTCCACCAAAACCCACTTCTCCTCTTCCTCCACTTTCTATCTCAGTTGATAACACCCTCATCCTCCCCGTCTCATCTGCCCGCAACCTCGGAGTCATCTTTGACTCCTCTCTCTCCTTCTCTGCGCATATCCAGCAGATAGCCAAGACCTGTCGCTTCTTCCTCTTTAACATCAGCAAAATTCGCCCTTTCCTCTCTGAACACACCACCCGAACTCTCGTCCACGCTCTCATTACCTCTCGCCTGGACTACTGCAACTTACTCCTCACCGGCCTCCCACTTAGCCATCTATCCCCCCTTCAGTCTGTTCAGAACTCTGCTGCACGTCTCATATTCCGCCAGAACCGATATACTCATATCACCCCTCTCCTCAGGTCACTTCACTGGCTTCCAATCAGATACCGCATTCAATTCAAGCTTCTCCTTCTTACCTACAAATGCATTCAGTCTGCTGCCCCTCACTACCTCTCTACCCTCATCTCCCCTTACGTTCCCGCCCGTAACCTCCGTTCACAGGATAAATCCCTCCTCTCAGTACCCTTCTCCACCACCGCCAACTCCAGGCTCCGCTCATTCTGCCTCGCCTCACCCTATGCTTGGAACAACCTTCCTGAACCCTTACGCCAAGCCCCCTCCCTGCCCGTCTTCAAGTCTTTGCTTAAAGCCCACCTCTTCAATGCTGCGTTCGGCACCTAACCCTTACCGTTCAGTGAATCCAGACTGCCCCAATTTGACTGCCCCTATCGGACCGACCGTTCACTTGTCTATTAGATTGTAAGCTCTTTGAGCAGGGACTGTCTCTCTTTGTTAAATTGTACAGCGCTGCGTAACCCTAGTAGCGCTCTAGAAATGTTAAGTAGTAGTAGTAGTAGTAAGTGGTGGAGACATTTTAGCAAGTGCTCTTAAAATATTCCCCTGCTCTTTGTTCTTAAATATCATATTAGGACTGTGACAATTTTGTAACATTTTTAATGGATATTAAGAACATTTAAATTATTTCCGGTAACACTGAAGAAGAAAATAACCTTTCCCAGTTCACCTCATCCAATACTCAGGGTGTGACCATCGCTCTACACAGCGGCTTTATGAAGTTCATCGCTGTGTTCTCTATTCTTTTCTGAATAATTCTATTTGCTCTTTTGATTTCCACTGCACCCCAAGCTGGGGATTTCAACATATTATCAACAGTGATTCCAAGATAACATAATACATTTTTTAAACATAAAATCAAATCATTTCTTTATTTTTAATTTTTTATGTATTGAATTTTAAATTATAATCAAGCATATCACTTGTACAGAAAGTTATCTGGTTCCATTATATAATTATATAAAATCAAATCAAAGATTCTATATTAGAAAAAAATATAAAGAATATTATTACAGCAGATTATACTCAAGTCTACAACTGAGATTCAAGATGTTTCATATATGGATATTTAAATCATTTATATAAAGAAACAAAACAGGAATTTGCTGAGTCTGATTCCCAAAAGGTGTCAGTCAATTATTTCACAGAACTTTCTCCTCTCACTGTGGACCCTTTAGCAGTTAGAAATGCAGCGATTTGAGGTGGATCAAAGAACGCATACTTACAAGGGTATCTAAGAAAAAATGTCGCCCCCAACTGAAGTACCCCTGGCTTCATCATTAGAAATTGTTGTCTACGCTTCTGAGTATCTTTGGTCACATCAGGAAATACACAAATTTTTAATCCAAGAAAACTTTTTCTCTATTTTGAAAGAATAGGCTAATTAACCTTTTTTATCTGGAGACAATGCCACAGTTGCAATCAAAGTTGACGGTATTACCGTTTCAGTATCAGAAGCTTCCAGAATTTCGGAAACATTAAGATTTTGGGTTCAAGATGGCCACTGCATGAGTCTGACGTACCTGAGGCTTCTCTTTCAGTTTTTGGTGATGCTGAAAAGAAGGGGTAGGCCCTCCTCCACCGCTCCTCAGCGGCAAAACCTTTCCTCTGGTTTGGCAACAATACAAACTTTTTTTCAAAGAAGCACGTTCTGGGGTGGATGGAGACCCTGCAGCGTTCCCAGGGCTGGAGCTTTTGCTCAGCCTCGACGTAAGAACTCCTCCCCCTCAGCCCTCTGGCTGCAGCACTCCTCGGATGGCGTGCTATTCCTCGTTGCCCATCGATGGTACGGGAGAGGAGAGAGGGGACGCGATAAGAACAACCGGAGAAATTCGGACTGAGGGAGAATTGGACAACCAGATTGGAAGGGTAATATCAGCTATTGCCGGAACAGCAAAGGAGACTCTAGCCGTGAGTGAGGAACATGTTTTTTTTTTTTTTAACATTTGTACCCCGCGCTTTCCCACTCATGGCAGGCTCAATGCGGCTTACATGGGGCAATGGAGGGTTAAGTGACTTGCCCAGAGTCACAAGGAGCTGCCTGTGCCTGAAGTGGGAATCGAACTCAGTTCCTCAGGACCAAAGTCCACCACCCTAACCACTAGGCCACTCCTCCATTAACATAGAGGTAACAGCGACTTTTTTTCCTATATCGACAGACAAACCAAGTGAAATTACGCTGGATAGTCTATGGACATTAATAGTAGAGCTGGGGAAAACAATTTGTCCGCAGATAAAAAAAGTTTCTCAAGATTTATCCATTTTGGAACATAAGACAAAAGATATTGAAACTAAAATGGAAACTTTAATGAATAAAAATAAAGAATATGAAAATGAGGTTAAAAAGATACAATCATATCAAGAATTTATGAGTAAAGATTTAATATTCCTTAGAAGAAAAACTGAATCCTTGGAAAACTCTGTAAGAAATAACAATCTTCATTTTTTGAATTTCCCCAAACAATTTGTGAGTACTGCAAGAGATATGCTAAGGAAATATATAAAAGATGTACTGGGAGTGGCTGAAGACGCCATTCCCCCGTTTTCTCAAATATATTATTTACCAACAAAAATAAAAGAGAATCAAACCCAAGATCTTAAACCCAAATCAAATCATTTCTAATCTGGAACCCAACATGATGCACCTATGATAGGATTGTTTTTCTTTATGTGCCTTGCTGTGCCGTTGTCCATCTTACGGGGCATTTTACTAAGCTGCGGTAAACACTAACGTACGCTACCACATGACGTGCTCAGGCATCCTGCGATAGTTCTGTGATCAGCGAGCACCAATCCCACACTAAAAAAAATAACACATTTTTTCAGTGTGGAGGACATGTTTGGGGGCGGAGAGTAGGTGTGCCCTGTGCTAATCGGAAAATTGCTTAGCGCGGTTGTAGCGCAGGAACCCTTACTGCCTAATAAATAGATGGCGGTAAGAGCTGCTGCACTAATGGCTTCGTGCTAATTGGGAAATTTGCATGAGGCCTTTAAAGAAAAAAAAAGAAAGAAATTGCGGCCATTTGCCTCCACGCTAGAAGTGGCCTCAGTGTGTGGGAAATCAACACGCTAAAAATAGCGCAGGCCATTTTTTTTATTAGTGTTTTGAAATATGACCTATTTCTCTCATAAAGAAAGTTATTGCAGCTTAGTAAAAGGGCCCCATAATGTAAGAGCCATGGTGGCTTCAGCAGCTCATTTCTGTTCTGCCTCCATTGAAAAAATTGTAAGGTGGCAACATGGTCTTCTATCCATATCTTCACTGCTCACTACTGTCTGCAGCAATATTCTAGGTGGGATAGTTGGTTTTGGACAAGCAGGTCCTCAAAAATCTTTCTACTACTTAGGTGTCATCTCCTCCCCCCTCTGGCCCTTTTGTTTTCCCACCAGACTCACTTTCCACTTTGTTACCAGGTTCATTATTCTATTTGTGAGCCTGGTAGCTAGTGAGTCCCACGTGTGAGAATATGTTGCCTGTTTGTCCTCAGAGAAAGCAAAGTTACTTACCTGTAGCAGGTGTTCTCTGAGGGCAGCAGACATGCATTCTGACATCCCTCCCGGCTCCCCTGGAAGTTGTCTTCTTAGCTTTATTTTATTTAATTAATTTATTTAGATTTTGCTCACACCTTTTTCAGTAGTAGCTCAAGGTACACTGGATATTTCTCTGTCCGCATTCAATTTGAGAAACTAGAAGGCATCACGTTAAGCATTGGTTCGGCTTTAACCCAAGTCCCTGATGAAAGACTCGTTGAAACCCGTGGAGTCGGGCGTTTCCAGGGGAAGCCAAATTCAGTTACAGATAGAGGTGGCTAAGAGTGAAGCAGCAAGTTAAGTATCACAATGCATTTTGGAGAGAACGTTAAAAGATAAGGTCACGTTTTGAGTTATTTTGATCAAGCACTATATTATAGGCTACTAGTATAAAAGGCCCGTTTCGGTAGGCAATGAAACGGGCGCTAGCAAGGTAATCCCCTCCCTGCAGTGTCCCTCCTGTCTCCCCTGCCCCCCCCCCCTGCAGCCACCCATCTGGTCTCAGGACCCCCTCCCCACCAACCCTCCTCTGCCCCTGCAGCCACGCATGTGCAGTGGCCCTCCTCTCTCTCCTGCTCCCCCTGCAGCCACCCGTCCAGTGACTCTCCTCTCCCCCTGCCCCCCCTGCAGCCACCCATGTCCAGCAACCCTCCTCTCCCCCTGCAGCTACCCATGTCCAGCGACCCTCCTCTCCCCTCTCCCCCTGCAGCTACCCATGTCCAGCGACCCTCCTCTCCCCTGCCCCCCTGCAGCCACCCTGTCCAACGACCCTCCTCTCCTTTCCCCTTGCCCCCCCTGTAGCCACCCATGTCCAGCGACCCACCTCTCTCACCTGCCCCCCTGCAGCCACCCATGTCCAGTGACCCTCTCCCCTGCCCCCCCTTCAGCGTCCCTTCTGTCTCCCTTTCTCCCCTGCAGCCACCCATCTGGTCTCAGGACCCCCTCCCCACCTCCCTCTTCCCTGCCCCCCCTGCAGCCATCCATGTCCAGCGACCCTCCTCTCCCCCTGCCCCCCTCCAGCCACCCAAGTCCAGCGACTCTCCCCTTCCCCCTCGGCGCATCACCCAAACCCCTACCCCCCCAGTGCATCACCCAAGCCCCTACCCCCCCCCTCGGGCACATCAACCCCCTCGCCACCCGCAGCCACCAATACTAACGCTGTCCGGCCACTGCTGCGTCTCCTGTTGAGCAGCAGCGGCCGGTACAAAAAGAAAAAAAACAAAAAAAGATTTTAAACCTGAAACACAGCTCCGTAGACAGCCATCTGGCATTGGCTGTCATCTCTGCAGCCGCTCCTCCTCTTCCCTCTGACGTCGCTGCGCTCCTCCGGGGTCTTCCTGCAGGGGCAGTGACGTGGAGGGGAGAGGAGGAGCGGCTGCAGTGACGACAGCCAATGCCAGATGGCTGTCTACGGAGCCGCGTTTCAGGTTAAAAATCTTTTTTTGGCTTTTTTCTTTTTGTACCGGCTGCTGCTGCTCCACAGGAAAAGCAGCAGCGGCCGGACAGCGTTAGTATTGGCGGCTGCGGGTGGCGAGGGAGTTGATGTGCCCCAGGGGGGTGTAGGGGCTTTGGTGATGCGCCGGGGGGGAGGGTCTTGGGTGATGCATCGACGGGGGGGGGGGGGGGGTAAGGGCTTGGGTGCTGCGCCGGGGTGGAGGGGCTTGAGTGTTGCTCCGAGGGGGGGGGGCACTGAGAGCTGATTGGTAGGCAGGGGGAGGAGTAGGGAAACACGCTCCATGTGTTTCCCTACTCCTCCCCCTGCCTGGCTCGCTGTTTTGCAGGGCAGGGACTTGGGTGTTGTGCTGGGGGGGGGGGGGCACTGAGAGCTGATTGGTAGGCAGGGGGAGGAGTAGGGAACCCCTTGCCTTGGAATCAGCTGTCAGTGACATCACTGACGTCAGTGCATTCTAAACTGCTTAGCAGACCACCTCCGAGGGAGCCACGGTACCAGGCACATTAGAACGTTGGAGGTGAGAATTATTATATAGGATAGCACACAAAAAAACAAGAGTGACCCGATGAAAGAAGTGCTAGTCCACTTGACATTAAAAATATATTGCTGTAAACAGAGGTTTTGTTGCTCTTTAATATAAGTAAGAAAAAGAAAAAACTGATATATTTAAATGCTGGTAGCCTTATTTATATTTCAGTATATTCAGTCTTGGTTTTAGTAGTTTTATATTTCTCTCATAAATATGAAGAAAACATGGAAACCAAACACTAACCTCAATATAGAGGTACCCAAAAAAAACATTATCATAATCAGTAACATATCTTATAAAACAGGCCACATTATGGGAGAGAAAGAGACAAATTTAAATTCAAAGAAAATAAAAGCCAAACAAGAAATTCTAAGAGCAAGTCTTAAACATACTGAGACTGGATCCAATCAACCTAAGACATCAATTATTTACTCTGCTCCTTCAGTTGCATAGAATCAGAGACATCATATGAACAATGCTGGTGCCAGTAGGGTTCCCACACCTGTTGGTCAACATTTTACAGGACCAGGACACTGTACCAGTGACTTCACAGTGAGAATCCTGAAAGGTAACTTTAAAACCATACAAGAACATAAGACCTTTGAAGTCAGAATGATTGAATATTTTAACACCCAACAGAAAGGACTTAACAAGGACCTGGGGTTCCTAGCCCATTATAAACCATAAAGCTGTATTTCTCTGTTGATCACCCCACCCCTCACCTATCCACACCCATCCTGTTAGAATATCAATGATATGCTTTGATGTCCCCATGCATACTTCCTACCCACCCCCCTCCTCCCACCCTGTCAGACTGTCATAGTAATGCTTGAATGTTTTCACTTATATACACTGTCAGCTAGCACATTTGCTTATTTCCGATCTGAGGAAGATTGGCAACCTTCGAAAGCTAATCAAGAAATGTATTAAGTTATGTCCAATAAAAAAGGTATCATCTTATTTTCTTTTCCATGTTTTATTTTGTTTGATTTCTATAGAATCAGAGAAAATATATTGTGTTCCCTGAACTGTAGCATAGCAGTTACATGGAAAGAAAAATGTTGCACCTAAAGCTGATACTTTTTAGCACGGCCTGGTAAAAGGGGAGCCTACAATTCTTCTGCTATTTAGACCCCTCTGCTTCTTCAGTCTGGTAGTTCCTCCTGCAGTTCCTCGGTCTACTTGGTGCTGGGGCTGCTTGGTAAGTGATCATAATATGATTGGATTTGATATTAGCTTTGCAGTAAGTATACATAGGAAATCAAATATGTTAGCGTTTAACTTTAGAAAAGGAGACTGATAAAATGAGAAGAACGGTGAAAAGAAAACTTAGAGGAGCGACTGCGAGGGTCAAAAATTTACATCAGGTGTGGATGCTGTTCAAAAACACCATCCTGGAAGCCCAGGCCAAATATATTCCGTGTATTAAAAAAAGGAGGATGGAAGACCAAACGACAGCCAGCGTGGTTAAGAAGTGAGGTGAAGGAAACTATTAGAGCTAAAAGAAAATCCTTCAGAAAATGGAAGAAGGAAACGACTGAAAATAATAAACGGCATAAGGAATGTCAAATCAAATGCAAAGCACTGATAAGGAAGGCTAAGAGGGACTTCGAAAAAAAGATTGCGTTGGAGGCAAAAACACATAGTAAAAACTTTTTTAGGTATATTAAAAGCAGGAAGCCGGCAAAAGAATCGGTTGGACCGCTAGATGCCCGAGGAGTAAAAGGGGCAATCAGGGAAGACAAAGCCGTAGCAGAGAGATTAAATTAATTCTTTGCTTCAGTCTTCACCAAGGAAGATTTGGCAGTGATACCGGTGCTGGAAATGGTATTTGAAGCTGACGAGTTTCTCGAGTTGGAGAAACTTAATGAATTCTCTGTAAACCTGGAGGATGTAATGGGGAGTTCTACAAACTGAAGAGTAGCAAATCTCCTGGACCGGATGGTATTCATCCCAGAGTACTGATAGAACTGAAAAATGAGCTTGCGGAGCTATTGTTAGAAATATGTAATTTATCCTTAAAATTGAGTGTGGTACAGGAAGACTGGAGGGTGGCCAATGTACCGCCGATTTTTAAAAAAGGTTCCAGAGGAGATCCGGGAAATTATAGACCGGTGAGTCTGACGTCGGTGCCGGGCAAAATGGTAGAGACTATAATTAAGAACAAAATTACAGTGCATATTCAAAAGCATGGATTAATGAGCCAAAGTCAACATGGATTTAGTGAAGGGAAATCTTGCCTCACCAATCTACTACATTTCTTTGAAGGAGTGAACAAACATGTGGATAAAGGTGAGCCAGTTGAAATTGTGTATCTGGATTTTCAGAAGGCTTTTGACAAAGTACCTCATGAAAGACTCCAGAGGAAATTGGAGAGTGATGGGATAGGAGATAGTGTTCTATTGTGGATTAAAAATAGAGTAGGGTTAAATGGTCAGTATTCTCAATGGAGAAGGGTAGTTAGTGGGGTTCCCCAGGGGTCTGTGCTTGGACCGCTGCTTTTTAACATATTTATAAATGACCTAGAGATGGGAGTAACTAGTGAGGTACTTAAATTTGCTGATGAAACAAAGTTATTCAAAGTTGTTAAATCGCGGGAGGATTGTGAAAAATTACAAGAGGACCTTACGAGACTGGGAGACTGGGCGGCTAAATGGCAGATGACGTTTAATTTCAGCAAGTGCAAAGTGATGCATGTGGGAAAGAGGAACCCAAATTATAGCTACGTCATTCAAGGTTCCACGTTAGGTGTCACGGACCAAGAAAGGGATCTAGGTGTCGTCATTGATGATACATTGAAACCTTCTGCTCAGTGTGATGCTGCGGCTAAGAAAGCAAATAGAATGTTAGGTATTATTAGGAAAGGAATGGAAAACAAAAATGAGGATGTTATAATGCCTTTCTGTTGCTCCATGGTGCGACCGCAACTCGAATATTGTGTTCAATTCTGGTTGCCGTATCTCAAAAATGATATAGTGGAATTAGAAAAGGTGCAGAGAAGGGCGACGAAAATGATAAAGGGGATGGGACAACTTTCCTATGAGGAAAGGCTAAAGCGGCTAGGGCTCTTCAGCTTGGAGAAAAGGCAGCTGAGGGGAGATATGATAGAGGTCTATAAAATAATGAGTGGAGTTGAACGGGTTGATGTGAAGTGTCTGTTCACGCTTTCCAAAAATACTAGGACTTGGGGGCATGCAATGAAGCTACAATGTAGTAAATTTAAAACGAATCGGAGAAAATTTTTCTTCACTCAACATGTAATTAAACTCTGGAATTCGTTGCCAGAGAATGTGGTAAAGGCGGTTAGCTTAGCGGAGTTCAAAAAAGGTTTGGATGTCTTCCTAAAGGAAAAGTCCATAGACCATTATTAAATGGACTTGGGGAAAATCCACTATTTCTGGGATAAATAGTATAAAATGTTTTGTACTTTTTTGGGATCTTGCCAGCTGCCAGCAACTCCCCTCCAGGCTGGGGTGGAACAACTCGTTCCACGGGGCTCAGGGAAGCCCCGTTTCCATTCTCAATCGACGCCGAAGCGCCGAGAGTTGCAGAGGGGGTCAAAAAGCCCTGAGGACCTGGTTGCTGTCTGAAAAATTGCAAAGTTGTCTGCCTCATCGCTGAAGAAGTCACAGGAGCTGAGGGATGTTCCTTCACTTTTCCCCTCCGTTTCCCCATGCTTGATGAGGCGACAGAGGCATCGAAGAGAACCTACAAACAGAGCAACTTCCAGGAGCTAACACAAGGCAATCTTCTGCACTACTTTGGATTTAGCCATTACCTGAGAGTTTGGAATTTTATTTGTCAGTATTTAGATAAGCTGGATGCTGAATCCTGTGAAAAAACTGTTAAGGTAATGGATACAGTTTTTGATGGCGTAGAAATCTGAATCTTTGACCCTGTGGAGAAAGGTGACAAGACACTGAAGCGTGGCATTATATACCTCCATGGTGGAGCCTGGGCCTTGGAAGGTGCAATCCACTGGCTCCAGCATGTTCCAGCTCGTTCCAGTCCGCCTGCTCCAGCTTCTCCGTGTTTGCTCCAGTCCACTGGCTCCAGCAGGATCCAGCTCATTCCAGTGCTTCTGATCCACCTTGTTCCAGTCCGCCGTTCCAGCCTTCCCCCTGCCTGTTCCAGTCCATCGGCTCCAGTGTGTCCCGGTCCGCCTGATCCAGCTTCTCACTGCTTGCTCCAGTCAATCCGCTCCAGCGTGTTCAAGCTTGTTCCAATCCTCCTGATCCCAGTTTGTTCCAGTTCGCCTGACCCAGCTTCCCCCCGCTTGTTCCACTCCATCGGCTCCAGCGTGTTCCAGCCCACCTGTTCCAGTCCATCGGCTCCAGCGTGTTCCAGCCCGCCTGATCCAGCCAGCGTGTTCCAGCTCGTTCCAGTTCTCCTGAGCCCAGCTTGTTCCAGCCCGCCTGATCCTTCCAGTCTATCGGCTCCAGTGTGTTCCAGTCCGCCTGATTCAGCTTCTTCCGTCTTGCCCCAGTCCACCGGATCCAGCGTGTCCAGCTAGTTCCAGCCACCGATCCAGCCTTCCCCCTGCTGTCCATCGGCTCCAGTGTGTTCCAGCCTGCCTGACCCAGCCTCTCCTTGCTTACTCCGATTCTTCTGCTCCAGCGTGTTCCAGCTCGTTCCAGTCTTCCTGATCCCAGCTCGTCCGTCTGCTAATCCTGACACAGTTCATCTGTTCCTGCTTGTTCCAGCCTGTCCATCTGTTCCTGCCTGTTCCGGCTTGTTCCTGCTTGCTTCAGCTTGTTCCGGCTTGCTCCAATCCATCTGCCTGTTAACAAATCGAGTAACCTGCCTGCCTGCTTGCGAGCCTCTCAGCCATTGACTTACATACCTGCCTGCTAGCTTATCAGCCATTGACTTACCTAATCGCCAACCCAAAACCTATCGTCAAGCCCTATCTATCTGCTTAACACCTCAATCATTACATAGGCACCCATTAACACTTGTTAACTGCTTAACACCTCATTCACTATACAGTCACCTGTTACACCTCAGTCACCACCTATGGCCCCTGTCCATGTTCTCTTCCTTGCCCTGTCCCTTCCTAATCTTCTTCCCCCCCCCACTCCCACTGTCTACCATTAGAACTACCCGCTGCCCTCCCACCCTGCCCGCCACCGCAATACCCTATTCACCTCCATCCCTCACCTCACCATCCCTCTTGTCCCCCTCCTCCTTCCTAGCTCTCAACCTTCGGCACTTCCTTCCTGCCATTAACCCATCCCCTTTCCTCCTAAGTACACCCCGTCTTCGTCGCCCGACCTCCCCCACCCTCCTCCGCACTCTCTTGCTCCTCCTCCTGCTATCCGCGGGAGACATTAACCCTAATCCAGGTCCCCCTCACCTGTCCCCGTCCTATCCCTGCGAACGATCCCGGGACGTCTCCAATCTCGTCTCTATTCCCCTCCTTCCCCCCTCCTCCCTCCCCTTCTCATGCGCTTTGTGGAATGCCCACTCAGTCTGCAACAAACTGTCTCTCACCCACGATCTCTTTATCTCTCGCTCCCTTCAACTGCTCGCCCTAACCGAAACCTGGATCTCCCCGGAAGACTCTGCCTCAGTTGCAGCCCTCTGCCATGGAGGCTATCTCTTCTCCCACACGCCCCGCCCAGTTGGCTGCGGCGGAGGCGTTGGGCTACTACTCTCACCCTCCTGTAGTTTCCAACCCCTCCACCTTCCGCAGTCTCACTGCTTCTCATCCTTTGAAGCCCATTCCATCCGGCTATTCTACCCACTACCACTCAGAGTGGCAGTCATTTACTGCCCCCCTGATAAATCCTTCCCTTCCTTCCTTACCGACTTTGATGCTTGGCTCTCTGTCTTTCTTGACCCCTCATCTCCGTCCCTCATTCTCGGAGACTTTAACGTACATGCTGATGACCTGTCCGACCCCCCATGCTTCTAAGTTCCTCACCCTAACATCCTCCTTCAACCTCCAGCTGTGCTCCACCACCCCTACTCACTGTGACGGCCATTGTCTTGACCTCGTCCTCTCCTCCTCCGGCTCACCCTCCAATTTCCACGTCTCAGCTCTTCCTCTCTCTGACCATCACCTGATCACATTCACACTTCTTCACCCCCCCCCTCCACCCCGTCCAACTTTAACCACCACCTCCAGGAACCTCCAGGCTACTGACCCCTCCACCTTATCATCTACTATCTCTAATCTCCTCCCCTCCATCACGTCCTCCGCAACTGTCGACAAAGCGGTCTCCGCTTACAATACCGCTCTCTCCTCTGCTTTGGATACCCTCGCACCATCGATCTCCCGTCCCACAAAACGCACCAATCCCCAGCCCTGGCTGACTCCTTGCATCCGTTACCTTCGCTCCTGCACCCAATCCGCTGAGCGCCTCTGGAGGAAATCTCGTACCCTTTCAGACTTCCTCCACTACAAATTCATGGTATCCTCCCTCCACTCCTCCCTATTCCGTGCAAAACAGGACTATTACACCCAATTGACCAATTCTCTCAGCTCCAACCCTCGTCGTCTCTTCACCACCCTTAACTCCCTCCTAAAAGTGCCCCCCACTCCTACTCCCCCTTCTCTCTCTCCTCAATCACTGGCCGACTATTTCCGCGACTGTCCCTGACACCTTCAAGCACGCCGTTGTCACACCTCTCCTCAAAAAACCTTCACTTGACCCTACCTGCCCCTCCAACTACCGCCCCATCTCTCTTTTACCCTTCCTTTCCAAAATACTTGAGCGCGCTGTTCATAGCCGCTGCCTTGATTTTCTCTCCTCTCATGCCATCCTCGATCCACTTCAATCTGGTTCTCGCCCTCTGCACTCGACTGAAACGGCACTCTCTAAAGTTTGCAATGACCTGCTCCTGGCCAAATCCAGAGGTCACTACTCCATCCTCATCCTCCTCGATCTTTCCGCCGCATTTGACACTGTCAATCATGATTTACTTCTTGCCACGCTGTCCTCTTTTGGGTTCCAAGGCCCTGTCCTCTCCTGGTTCTCCTCTTATCTCTCCCACCGCACCTTCAGGGTACACTCCCATGGATCTTCCTCCACTCCCATCCCACTATCTGTTGGAGTTCCCCAGGGATCTGTCCTTGGACCCCTTCTCTTCTCAATCTACACCTCTTCCCTGGGCTCGCTGATCTCGTCTCATGGTTTTCAGTATCATCTTTATGCTGATGACACCCAGCTATACTTCTCCACACCTGACATCACCGCGGAGACTCAGGCCAAGGTATCGGCCTGTTTATCTGACATTGCGGCATGGATGTCCAACCGCCACCTGAAGCTGAACATGTCCAAGACCGAGCTCCTTGTCTTTCCTCCTAAACCCACTTCTCCTCTTCCTCCACTCTCTATCTCTGTTGATAACACCCTCATCCTCCCCGTCCCATCTGCCCGCAACCTCGGAGTCATCTTCGACTCCTCCCTCTCCTCTGCGCATATCCAACAGACTGCCAAGACCTGTTGCTTCTTCCTCTTCAACATCAGCAAAATTCGCCCTTTCCTCTCTGAGCATACCACCAGAACTCTCGTCCATGCTTTCATTACCTCTCGCCTTGATTACTGCAACTTACTCCTCATCGGCCTCCCACTCGGCCATCTATCCCCCCTTCAATCTGTTCAGAACGCTGCTGCACGTCTTATATTCCGCCAAAACCGATATACTCATATCACCCCCTCCTTAAATCACTTCATTGGCTTCCGATCAGATATCGCATACAATTCAAGCTCCTCCTACTTACCTACAAATGCACTCAGTCTGCGGCTCCTCACTACCTCTCCACCCTCATCTCCCCCTATGTTCCCGCCCGCAACCTCCGCTCACAGGACAAAGCCCTTCTCTCAGTACTCTTCTCCACCACTGCCAACTCCAGGCTCCGCGCATTCCTCACCCTATGCCTGGAACAATCTTCCTTTACCCATACGCCATGCCCCCTCCCTACCCATCTTCAAATCTCTGCTTAAAACTCACCTCTTCAATGCTGACTTCGGCGCCTAACCGCTCGAGAAATATAAAATGCCCCAATCCATCCACCCTATCAGATTAACTGTTCACTCGTCCTCTAGATTGTTCACTTGTCTTTAGATTGTTCTCTTGTCTTTTAGATTGTAAGCTCTTTGAACAGGGACTGTCCTTCTATGTTTGAATTGTACAGCGCTGCGTAACCCTAGTAGCGCTTTAGAAATGTTTGTTTGTTGTTGTTGTTGTTGTTGTTGTTGTATATGTGATCTGGATTGGCCACTATTGGAAACAGGATGCTGGGCTTGATGGACCTTTGGTCTTTCCCAGTATGGTAATACTTATGTGCTTATGTACTTGTTACACAAAATATTTAACTTGGGGAAATTGCTCAGAGCATTCGCTGTATCTATAAGTTTTAAGATATGTTATTTCTCCATCAATTACCTATTAAGGTAATAAAACTTACAATTGCAAGAATAAAGGGGATTAGGTATTATATTTTGTTGAATCACATTAACCTGCAATGCATAAGATTTAGGAACTTGTGCTCAAAGCATGGCACTAAGTTTTAAAAACGACCTTACATTATCCTGCAGTGCAAGTTTTAAAAGCATGTGCCCAGAACATAAAGTCCATACATTTAGCTTTAGAAAGATTTATTTTAATGTAATAAGGTTGCAAGCAAGAGGTAGTCTTTTAAAAAGGATCTTGGAACAGAGAATTTGTGCTTTAACACAAGGTAACAGGTCTAAATCAAAGGTTAACTTACAAAAAGTCCTTGTTGTTGTCCAGCTGATTGATGAGCAGCATGAGGTAAGAGGAGCCCAGGGATTCTGCAGTCAGTGATGAAGAGAAGTGCAGCAGAAGAGCAGAGAAGTCTGTCTGGAGATGCCTGCCTGTTTAGCTGAGCGATGAGCACATGGTGGCAGGAGGAGAGGTCCTCACAGGAGAGAAGGGTAGAGCTGCAGCAGAGGACAGAGTCTGTCTGTATGGAACAGCTCCTGCCTTTTTATAATGTTAGTCTGCAGGGAAACATGATCGCATGTCCTGGATCATTTGCTTCCTGGTTTGCACTGGACCCTGGGTAGTTGCAAAGAATCATGGTACCTGGTCTCATGTTTTATGACATCATAAGATTTCCTGTCTGGACTTCTGCTGACAAATGGTCTATTGAAGCAAAAGGCTTCCTGTTTGGACCTCTGTGGCAGACACACAGCTGATAAGATTTGTCTGAGGTAGCCAGCTGTATTTCTATCGGTGATCAGTGTCTTTTGTTACTGCAGTCTTTGTGATGTGTGGAGTTTCACACCTTTCCAGCTTTTCTGTCTGCAGTTGTTTCTGATCCTTTTGTAGTGGAGGGTATTCACCCTCAGGCAGGCTTTTGATCAGAGGAAGGGAGGAAGTTTAAAACCTTTTGAAGCAGTCCCTGTATTTGTTTTTGAATAGCCTTTTGTTCCAGAGGGAGGAAGGTGGGGGGGGGGGGGGGGGGGGGGGAGATGAAAGCCAGGCTAGTTGATCTGCTTCTGTCTCAATAAGTTTTTAAAGCTGTATTTTTATATTGGTATCTGATCCAGCAAAATCAATAATTCTACTACATATTTCAATAATTCTGACAATTAAACTCATATCATGTTACATATTTATGTTGTGTTTAACTGATTTGAATATTTCACTGATTGCCTCCTTTTTCTGATTGTTAATGGATACGTTAAACAACACTGGTCCCAGCACAGATCCCTGAGGCCAGGGCTGGAGTTGAGGGGGTACAAACAGGGCTACTGGGCTCCTATGATACAGGGGGCCTCTAAGCGTGCTTAAAGCTGAAGGACATACAGCTTGATGGTAACATATAGTAACATAGTAGATGACGGCAGCAAAAGACCTGCATGGTCCATCCAATCTGCCCAACAAGATAAACTCATATGTGCTACTTTTTGTGTATGCCTACCTTTTCTAATTCCACTCTATCTTCTTTGAGATATGATGACCAGAATTTAACGCAATTCTCAAGGTGAGGTTGCCCCATGGAGTGATACAGAGGCATTATAATATTATTGGTCTTATTTTGCATCCCTTTCCTATTAATTCCTAGCATCCTGTTTGCTTTTTTGGCTGCTGCCACACACTGGGCAGAAGATTTTGGCATATTGTCTTCAATGTCACCTAGATCTTTTTCTTGAGTGCTGACTCCTAAAATGGACCCCAGCATCAGGTAACTGTGAATTGGATTATTCTTCCCAATGTGCATCACTTTGCATTTGTTCACATTAAATTTCATCTGCCACTTGAATGTCCAGCCCTATAGTTTCCTAAGGTCTTCCTGCAATTTTTCACAATCCGCATGTGTTATGACAACTTTGAATAGTTTGTCAACATAGGCGCCCCGTATAAGAGGCTTGGGGAGGCTGAGCCTCCCCAGCCCAGCTGTGAGCGTCCCCGCCTGCCTCTTGCTCCAAATGTCCAGGCTTTGAGGCCTACTTCACCAGGTTCAGTACTGCAGGCTATGCTCCCGGATCAGCTGTGTTGGCAGAGGCAGCAGCAACTGTGGTGCAGCCAGGTAGAGGAGAAGAAAGGGGGAGGTGGTGGACACTTTGGGTAGGGTGGGAGAAGAAAGGAGATAAATTCTGGACACTTGGATGGAGGGAAGGAGAAATGTTGGATACTTCTAGGGTAGGGGAAGGGAGTAAGAGAGATGCTGGACTATGGGTAGGATAGGTTGGTGAGGGGTGGATTTAGGAGCAAACGGCTGATGGTTCTCCTTATGCCGGCCCTTCACTTCACACCCATTCTTGCATATGGAAACCGTAATGAGAGAAATAGAACCATTAATGGTTTGTGCAGATGGACCCAATTCAGCCTGGTTTGCATTTTTGCAGAAACATTCAATTTGACCCAGACCTGTTAGCAAAATGAGTTGAATTTTAGTCCACATCCCTGCCCTCTGACCCCACCCCTACCCTTACAGAAGCAGCAAATCGGGGTGAAATTCAAAAGAAATTGTCTGTTGTGCCACAAATTGTCATATAAATATACTTGAAATGTTTTTTTTTTTTTAAGATCTAAAGCAGATGTGCAGATTCACTTTAGATTTTGATGAGGTGGAGGTAGGGGGTCGAAGAGATTTTTTTTACACAAAATTTGATGGGTTAACTTTTTAGGGAGAGAAGCGCAGGTTCACTTATCACTCTTGCATCTCCTCCTTTCTGAGAGTTTGCTTTGAACACATGGCCTCCCATGTGGAGACGAGAAGGGATGTAACAATGTAATACATCAGCCACCAGAAGTCTGAAAATAATTATTGATTGTACCAAGTCCCCCCAAAAGGACAAAATCCTTGTTATCTCATTAGAGCTGTGGGCTAGGAAGCCAGGTTCAAATCCAGGAGTGGTTCCTTGAGGTCTTGGGCACCACCAGTGACATAGCTACGGGTGGGCCTGGGTGGGCACAGGCCTAGGGTTACCATATAGCTCCAGAAAAAGGAGGACACATTGATCCAGTCTGGGTTTTGCTTCCATTGAAACCAATGGTAGTAAAACCCAGAGTGTCTCAATCTGTCCTCCTTTTTCTGGAGCCATATGGTAACTCTACACAGGCCCATCTATTCTTGGCTCAGGCCTACCCAGAACACTGGCCCCCAAAGCACCTCATTTGCAGTGCCTCACTCCTCCCCCTCTCTCTCTCTCTCTCTCTCTCTCACACACACACACACAGCAGCTGCTCGTCTCTTTCTGTCCCCCGCCCCTGGCCTATCTTTGAGCCGTCGTCTGCAGCAATTCCTTTAAGCGACCTGCGGCAGCCCTGTTGGCTTCTCTGTACTGCATCCCGCCCTCGATGACATCACTTCCTGTTTCTTCACTGGTGGAGATGCTACTGAGGGATTTCTGTAAGCAGCCTTATCAATAGAAATCAAACAAAATAAAACATGGAAAAGAAAATAAGATGATACCTTTTTTATTGGACATAACTTAATACATTTCTTGATTAGCTTTCGAAGGTTGCCCTTCTTCGTCAGATCGGAAATAAGCAAATGTGCTAGCTGACAGTGTATATAAGTGAAAAACATTCAAGCATTGCTATGACAGTCTGACAAGGTGGGAGGATGGGGGTGGGTAGGAAGTATGCATGGGGACATCAAAGTATATCATTGGTATTCTAACAGGGTGGGTGTGGACAGGTGAGGGGAGGGTATATTGCTATATTGGAGAAACAGGCCAGATGCTTAAGACAAGATTCAATTTACATAGACATCATATAAACAATGCTGGTGCCAGCAGGGTTCCCACGCCTGTTGGGCAACATTTCACAGGACCAGGACACTGCACCAGTGACTTCACAGTGAGAATCCTCAAAGGTAACTTTAAAACCATACAAGAACGTAAGACCTTTGAGGTCAGAATGATTGAATATTTTAACACCCAACAGAAAGGACTTAACAAGGACCTGGGGTTCCTAGCCCATTATAAACCATAAAGCTGTATGTCTCTGTTGATCACCCTCCCCTCACCTGTCCACACCCACCCTGTTAGAATACCAATGATATACTTTGATGTCCCCATGCATACTTCCTACCCACCCCCATCCTCCCACCCTGTCAGACTGTCATAGCAATGCTTGAATGTTTTTCACTTATATACACTGTCAGCTAGCACATTTGCTTATTTCCGATCTGACGAAGAAGGGCAACCTTCGAAAGCTAATCAAGAAATGTATTAAGTTATGTCCAATAAAAAAGGTATCATCTTATTTTCTTTTCCATGTTTTATTTTGTTTGATTTCTATTGATAACCTTAAGTGGACTAACACGGCTACCACACTCCTCTACTGTAAGCAGCCTGAATTGCTGCTGATGACGGCTTAGAGGTAGACTGGGGAGGGAGGAGGAGAGATGATGATAAGCAGGGGTGGAGGGAAAGGTTTAAAAAAAACTATGTGTGTAAGGGGAGGGGGTGTGGTTTGGAAGGGCCCACCCAGGTTAAGTCAGGGCCCACCCGAAATGACAGGTTTGGCTATGCTTCTGTTGGGCATATTGCATAACCTTCCATTGCCTCAGCTACAACCTTAGGGGCCTGCGGTCGTGTAGACACGTGTTTTGGGCTTTCGCAGAATTGTTTTTCAGCGCACCTGTAAAAAGTTTCCTTTGTTTAGTTTTGCCAAAAATGGATGTGCAGCAAAATGAAAATTGCCGCACGTCCATTTTAGGTCTGAGACCTTACCACCAGCCTAGCAGTAAGGTCTCACGCGGTACCGGGCGATAATGGTCTATGCGTGTAATATTACCGCCCATGCGCCAGAAAATAAAAATATTTTCCGGCGCGCATATCGGGCGCACGTCAAAAATGAAATTACCACAAGGGCCACGCGGTAGCCGAGTGTTAACTCAAAATTAACACGTGTTGGGCATGCGTAGGCGCCTAGGTGGCTTAGTAGAAGGGCCCCTGCGTCTGTAACCTCTACAGGGACAGGGAAATACATAGTGTACCTGAATGTAACTCACCTTGAGCTACAACTGAAATGTGTAAGCTAAATCTCATCCCTTCTAGTCTACTGGTATTTTAACTCCCTATTAAACATATAGTCCAGTAAGGTTCAAAGGTGACTTTATTGTAAAGGTGAGGATTTAATTCCTAGACAGAAAATATAGGCCTGATTTAGAAAGAATTTCACTGTAAGTCTTTAGGCTCTTGTAGAAGCAAGCACAGGAGTTGCCAGCCTCTGCTGGGCCTGCTGTTTCCACATGGGAAAACAGACAGAGGAGTACGGGTGGATTAGCACATCTTTTTTGGCTGAAAGAGCCCTTTACGAGGCACTTTGAAGGAGAGCGGTTGAACGGGTTATTGCTTTCTTCTCATCAAAGGAGGCCACAGAAATCTGTTTATCACCAGCAGCTAAGTAGTCTACTGAACCAGCTGTGTAGGAACTGATGCAAGCTCTCTGAGGTTTTCACATTATTATCAGTCTTGATTCCCCCATTTCGCTCTCCCCCCTCCCCAGCACACACACAATACCCACATTACTAGAGTCAAATGAGAAAAGCATGGAATTTATTAAGTCGGTGGTTTTCCAGTGCCGGTAGTAGAACTCCTTTATGTGAAGAGTATTTCTGTACATGTAAGAGTCGCATGAATCCACTGAGTGGAGTGGAACGGGTAGGCGTGAATCGCTTGTTTACTCTTTCCAAGGGGGCATGCAATGAAGCTACAAGGTAGTACATTTAAAACAAATCGGAGAAAATATTTCTTTACTCAACATGTAATTAAACCCTGGAATTTGTTGCCAGAGAATGTGGTAAAAGCAGTTAGCTTAGCGGGGTTTTAAAAAAGGCTTGGATAGCATCCTAAAAGAACAGTCCATAAGCCATTATTAAAATGGACTTGGGGAAAATCCACTGCTTATTTCTAGAATAAGTAGGATACAATGTATTGTACTGTTTTGGGATCTTGCCAAGTACTTGTGACCTGGATTGGCCACTGTTAGAAACAGGATACTGGGCTTGATGGACCTTTGGTCTGTCCCAGTATGACAACACTTATGTACTTATGGATGCAGGACACCTGCATAGGTATTCATAACTCAAGCTTAATAATTATTTAAATAAAAGGTTTTCATATAGAATTTATTTTTATGTGGAAAAAAGGTCCTCCATGTCCACAAGGTTGTTGTGTGATATACACATCCCTACACAGTATAACCAAGTGCTCCAATAAGCTTTAATAGTATTGTTCAGTAATATGGGTGTGTGTCTTTAAGCCCTGCAAAACAGTTTGGGAAACCACTTGTATTTTTCTGAGGATTGGTCAAGAGGGAGCTGAAGAGAGAATGTCTCTCTGGGTTAACTCCTGGACGATTTCAACTCTTCACTTAATTCCTAGTTCTTATGAACTGTAGGAAATAATATTTAATGATGCTATTACTCTTTGGATGGAAAAAGCATTCACTGTAGTACATCCTGTGGATGGGACTGTGCACGTCGTTCTGTTTTGCAAACCTCTTCCCTCTGAGCTAAGTGGGAGTCCTCCATCTACAGTCCTGCCAGCAGGGTGCGCTGTTTCACTATCATATTTGCCATAGTGAGGGACAGGCAAGCTCAACATAAGAACATAAGGAATAGCCATAGTGGGTCAGACCAATGGTCCATCTAGTCCAGTATCCTGCTTCCAACAGTGGCGAATCCAGGTCACAAGTATCTGGCAGAAACCCAATTAGTAGCCCCATTCCATGTTACCAATCCCAGGGCAAGCAGTGGCTTCCCCCATGTCCATCTCAATAACAGACTATGGACTTATCCTCCAGGAACTTGTCCAAAACTTTTTAAAACCCAGATACAGTAACTGCTGTTACCACATTCTCCGGCAACGAGTTTCACAACTTAACTATTCTTTGAGTGAAAAAATATTTCTATTTGTTTTAAAAGTATTTCCATTTAATTTCTTTGAGAGTCCCTTGCTTTTTGTACTTTTTGAAAGAGTGAAAAATCAATTCATGTTTACCCATTCTGCACCACTCAAGATTTTGTAGACCTCAACCAACCGTCTCTTTTCCAAGTTGAGGAGCCCTAACCTCTTTAGCCTACTACTACTACTATTTAGCATTTTTATAGCGCTACAAGGCGTACGCAGCGCTGCACAAACATAGAAGAAAGACAGTCCCTGCTCAAACAGCTTACAATCTACTAGACAAAAAATAAAGTAAGCAAATCAATTAATGTGTACAGGAAGGAGGAGAGGAGGGTAGGTGGAGGCGAGTGGTTACGAGTCAAAAGCAATGTTAAAGAGGTGGGCTTTCAGTCTTAAGTTAAAGGTGGCCAAAGATGGGGCAAGACGTAGGGGCTCAGGAAGTTTATTCCAGGCGTAGGGTGCAGCGAGACAGAAAGCGCGAAGTCTGGAGTTGGCAGTAGTGGAGAAGGGAACAGATAAGATGGATTTATCCATGGAGTGAAGTGCACGGGAAGGGGTGTAGGGAGAGGAATTCCATCCCCTTTATCATTTTGGTCACTCTTCTTCGAACCTTTTCTAATTACTCAATATCTTTTTTGAGATACAGCAACCAGAACTGAATGCAATATTCAAGGTGAGGTTGCACCATGGAGCGATACAGAGGCATTATAATATTCTCGGTCTTATTTTGCATCCCTCTCCTAATAATTTCTAGCATCCTGTTTGCTTTTTTGTCTGCCGCCACACGCTGGATAGAAGATTTCAGCGTATTGTCTATGATGACACCTAGGTCTTTTTCTTGAGTGCTGACTCCTAAATTGGACCCTAGCATCAGATAACTGTGATTCAGATGATTCTTCCCAATGTGCATCACTTTGCATTTGTCTACATTAAATTTCATCTGCCATTTGGATGCCTAGTCTTGCAGTTTCCTAAGGTCTTCCTGCAATTTTTCACAATCCACATGCATTTTGACAACTGTGAATAGTTTCATGTCATCTGTAAATTTAATCACCTCACTCGTATTTCCAATTTCCAGAGCATTTATAAAGATGTTAAAAAGCAGCAGTCCCAGTACAAATCCATGTGGTATTCCACTGTTCACCTCCATTGAGAAAAATGGCCATTTAATTCTTCCCTCTGTTTTCTGTCCAAAAACCAATTTTTAATCCACGGAAGGACATTGCCTCCTATCCCATGACTCCTTAATTTTCTGAGGAGTCTCTCATGAGGAGGAACTTTGACAAAAGCTTTCTGAAAATCTAGATACACTACATCAACCAGCTGACCTTTACTGACATGTTCATTCACGCCTTCAAAGAAATCACTCTGTCCCATTAAACTATGTTTGTCTACATGTTCCGTGATTGTATTCTTTACAATAGTTTCCACTATTTTGCCCAGCACTGAAGTCAGACTTACCAGTCTATAATTTCCCAGACCATTCCTGGAACCCTTTTAAAAAATCAGCGCCACACTGGCCACCCTCCTATCTTCAGGTACTACGGACAATTTTAACGATTGGCTACAGATCACTAGCAGCGGATTCGCAATTTCAAGTTTGAATTCTTTCAGTACCATGGGGTGTATACCATCCTGTCCAGGTGATTTATCACTTTTTAACTTGTCATTTTGGCTCATTACATCTTCCAAGTTCACCGAGATTTCTTTCAGTTCCTCCGCATCGTCACCCCTGAAAACCATTTACGGTATAAGTAGATCTCTTATATCTTCTTCCGTAAAGACTGAACCAAAGAATTCATTCAATCTCTCCGCTTTGGCCTTGTCTTCCCTGAGTGCTTCTTTTGCTCCTTCCTGATCTACAGGATTCCAGAGGACCTGCCTGTTCCTAGCAATTGAAAAACATACAATATTGAAGCACCACCTCCCAACTGGCAGCAATACAGTTGAAAGACCTCTGTTCAGCTTACAGGCAACAGTGCCTGGGAATGCTCCAGAGCACTGGTAAATTCTTTGAAGTACCAATTCCGCCGTGCCTTTTTTCTGCAGTTCTGGTTGTTCCCCTCTTAAAAAAGACACGGCAGGATTAGAAAAAGGATGAGGAAGGGCAACAAAAATAATAACAATCTGTTCTTTTATTCCACTAATACCCAATGAGTTCAAAGCGGATCACAACCAAGATAAGCTAGGTAAAATACCTAGGATCAAGCAAAAAAATTTTTTAAAAACTTCTGCAAATAAAATCTAGATTACATCAATTTAGAAGTAAATCTATTCAACTTAAAGGGATAACAAACTACACAAAACTTAAGTAAACCCCAAAACATGTAGTTTGAAAATAATTTTTACAATGTTGCCACTTAATTCACAAGGAAAGCCCTTTAAAGCAATTTTAAACAAAACTGACCTCAGATCTCCCAACAGGGACAAATACCGAAGGTAATGAAATATCCCACTATCATAAATGGGAGTAAAATATTACATTGGACAAAAGTAAAATGAAAGGAGAAAAAAGAATCGACACAAAGAACTCCCCAAAAATGACTGATTTAAAAAAAAACCCTTACACATAAGAATAAGGTGCAAACACATGTAAAAATGTACATAAATCTAATACTAAAAAAACAAAAGTGTAAACATATACCCAAAAACAAAATGCAAAATCTGTCCCCAATGGAACTCTCTCTAAGCAAGCGAGCTTACAGCCTATAAAATAAGAGAGTGATTAAAAAAAATACAAAAAAGGGGAAATCAAACATTTACAAGGGGCAACACAACCCTCCCTCCCCCGAACCCCAAAGAGTCACTTAACTGGAGAAGACTCCATTCCTCTATATATTGGACATCCTCGATGTAACTCACTGTAACTCCAGCCAGTGAGATCCTTATGCAGTACACTGCTGGTTCACATTGGACGCAAGCATGTGTTTAAAAAAGCGAATCTCCTTCCTGAACAAGAGCGCCTCGTTTTGCAAAACAATTTGCTGCTTCAGGAGAAGAAGACCACAAAAGAAACACTTCACAGCTTCATAATATGATGGCCATCTTTGGAGTCTTATTATGCCTCTCTGCATACTGCTATGTTCCCATTAGAAGTTTATAGCTAGCAGTGAGATGAGTAACTATTTCCAGCTTTCTATGCTTTCCATGAACTATCTCATCCGTAATCTGCTGTCCTCAAATGTAGTTATCCATCTCTCATCTGTAGGCTTAAGTCCATCTCTCCTTAGCTCTTCATGTGTCTGGTTTGATTGATATGTGGTTCCTTGAGTTACACATTGCATTTTCTACTGTATTCCACTTGTTTTTCTTTATTTCAGTGGTTCCCAAACCTGGTCCTGGAGGCACCCGAGACAGTCAGTTTTAAAGGAGATCTACAATGAATATCCATCATAAGAGATTTCCATTCAGTAGAAGGTAGTGCATGCAGATATCTCTCATGAATATTTATTGTGGATATCCTGAAAACTTGACTGGCTGGGATGCCAGTGAGAAAGGGGATAAAAAGGATATATTTATATTTGGGGAATTGCATTAACCTGCACTGTATAAGATTTAAGGACATGTGCTCAGAACACAAGGACCAGATTATTTACCAATAATGTTTATTTACAATACAGGTAATGCAATAATGTTAGAAGGCAGTTTTTAGGGATTTTACACAAGGGAAATGTGCCACAAGATAAATATTGTTAGAAAGTCTGAATTATTAATTAGGTTGGCTTAATAGTAACTCACTTTGACTGATGCTCAGATGAATTATTTCTGTTGCTGGCTGGAGTGGTGAAGGAGCTCTTTTCTCTGGAGTTGGATGGTCTTTGATTGAGGTTCAGATGAGTTCTTTCTGCTGCTGGTTGGAGTGGTGAGAAGGAGGTCCTTGCTGGAAAAGAAGTCTTTTTGGCAGATTTGTTGAGAATGGAACCTGGCTTGTCCTAAAGAGATTCAGTGAAGGTCCAGGGAGAAGAGAGAGGGTGCGGACTGTGTTCCAATTTATAGTTGGGTCATAGGTTGAACTCAGGTGGGGTGTATTGATCCAATGAAAACTCAGGGATAGGTGAAACCGGTTCTATCTGGGTTTTGTGATGGGAGCATGGTAGCTGGTCATATGCTTAAATTACATCATAAGGGTTCATGGCTGGCCATCTGCTGTGGTATATACCCAGAAGGTACTTGACAGGATTAAAGGAGTCATCGTCTGGGAGTAGATGGGCTTTCTTTTGTCAGATTAGGTAGGTTATTGTCTGTGAGTTTCAGGTAGATGGGCTTTCCAATCTTTTTGATTGCCGTCAATATGCAGGCTCCTTTCTTTGGAGATGTGGTGATTGACATTTTGGTATCCACCCAGCTAGTTCTATTGTACAAGCTATCACAGGTCTTCAGGGGGAGGGTGAAGGTTGGACCTGCTTTTCTGATACTTCTCAAGTTACCTTCCAAGAAGTCTTTGCCATATATATTTTTTATATATATATTTGTATCTGATTCCAGCAAATCAATAACTCTGAAAATTAACTCATACGCTACACCAGGACCAGGTTTGGGAACCACTGCCTTATTTGCTAGTCTGATTCCTTAAAGCAGGGGTGAGCAACCACGGTCCATGAGGGTCACAACCCAGTCAGGTTTTCAAGATTTCCGCAATGAATATGCATGAGATCTGTTTGCATATAATGGAAGCAGTACATGCAAATTGATCTCAGGCATATTCATTGAGGAAATCTACCCAGATGGGTTGTAGCCTTCAAACAAGGGCATAGCCACGGGTGGGCCTAGGCCCAGCCACTTTCCCTCCAGGCCCGCCCAACCAACGTCTGCCCCACCCCCACCTGCCTGCCAGCTCCGTTGACGGATGGAGAGATGATCCTCTTCTGCCACCCGGCACCACCTTAAAAAAGAAAAGCGAAGAAGCGCTTCGTGCCTGCTCTGCGCTGCTGTAAGGTATGCAAATCGCCTCATGGCGTCGGCCCTTCAACCACTGTGTCCCACCCTCCGATGTAACTTCCTATTTCCGCGAGGGCAGGACACAGTGATTGAAGGGCCGACGCCATAAGGTGATTTGCTTGTTCTTCCTGTTTCCAGCAGGGCAGGTCGGGCACCGACAGAAAGATGTTGCGTCAGAGGTGGCAGGATACCGGAAAAGAAAAACTGGGGGGCCACTCGGGTGATTTCAAACATGAATTGGAAGGTGGTAACGCAGTGATAGGGAGTTTGAGAATGAGGGCTAGAACCTGAGCTGCGGGCGGGGAGGAGAGCGGGAGACATGTTGGACAGGGGAAAGCGGAAGAGAGGGAGAGATGGTAGACCGCGGGGGAGGGGAGAAGAAGGGTCCCCGGTTCTCGGTTGCATGTGAACAGAAGTGCTCGTCATCTGACAGTGTGAAGGAAGTCAAATGCATGTGACTTGGTATCTCTGCTTTTCCTCCAAGAACAAGAGGTTTCGCAGCACAGGGGGGGGGGGGGGGGGGGGGTTGTATTAAGGCCTGAATAGTGCGTTGCTGATGTGAGGGAGTAGAGTTGCTTTTTAAGGCAATGGTTAGTATTTGATATCAGCGTTTTGTCTGCTAAAAGTAAAACTGAATGTTCCTGAAGTTCTAAATGTCCGTGGAGGCATACTAATGTTTTCCTAAACGCATAATCTAGCTATAACCATAAGATTCACGAAAGATCTTAATCATTGTGCAAAAAAAGCCCATTGGGTTGTCAGACTTTCTAGAAAATAAAACATAAGAGCTGACATTTATTTGATAGTATAATCAATTGGCGTTTATAGGAAGAAGGAACTGGCACTCAGCCACCTGCTGAACATTATCATTAAAAAAAATTTATACAAATATCTTATTAATTTGAGTACGTTTTATACAGCATGCATCTTGTCTTGAGTCTATATAACAGATTTCAGAATCATTGTTCTGTCAAAAGCATGGTTTAAAGGACCAATATGCAGTATTAGTTGAAACATATTTGCATTACATAGTTGCTGAGTGGGGTTGCAAAAAGAGTATAGCTGAAGATATACCACTGAGAGACAAAATAGGAGAAAGCCTTCTTAACTTAAGCTTCTCATTTGATAAACGCTTTTTTAAACTTGAGAGTAACATGTTTAACATTCACCTTAATTAACTTAATTTTGTGTTGTCTTGTGGTGTTTTGAACTTACTTATATCTTAACACAGGTTAGTGCTATCTGAGTTTGATAACATTAACTTGATTTAGGTATTGGATACGCTTTCCAAAAATACTAGGACTAGGGGACATGCGATGAAACTACAGTGTAGTAAATTTAAAACAAATCGGAGAAAATGTTTCTTCACCCAACGCATAATTAAACTCTGGAATTCGTTGCTGGAGAACGTGGTTAGTTTGACAGAGTTTAAAAAGGAGTTAGTGGCTGAAAAGGAGCGGCAGGTGGGATAATGGGGCTGGAACTGAGGGCTGAAAAGAAGGGGCAGCGAGAGGGAGGGCAGACCCTGGATGGATGGGAGAGGGAGGGCAAATGGTGGATTGAAGGGGCAGAAAGAAAGGGCAGACAGTGGATGGAAGGGACGGCAGAGAGGGTAGACACTGGATGGCAGAGAGAGAGAGCGAAGACAGATGCTGGATGGAAGGAAGACAGACGGTGAAAAGAAGATGAGGAAAGCAGAAACCAGAGACAACAAACTGTAAAAATATGTTTTAATTTTTTTGCTTTAGGATAAAGTAGTATTGTAGCTGTGTTAATAAATGTTTATAAATAGAACATGGAAATAAGGTAATCTTTTTATTGGACTGATTTTAATACATTTTGACTAATTTTTGGAGAACAAAACCCCCTTCCTCAGGTCAGGACTAGGATACTGTAACAGCACTATACTGTATTGACCTGAGGAAGAAGGTTTTGGCCTCTGAAAGCTAAATGTATTAGTCTAATAAAATGGTATTATTTTATTTTCTATATTTGTTTTATTTCTATTTGTTAATTTGTAAAGTGGTGATTGGTATTTGTTAGGTTTTTTTTCAAATTTACATCTGCTGATTTATATTTTGCACAGTATTAGGGGACATTTTCTGTTTCTGTGGTGTTGCATTGTATGCAGAGTCTGGCATCTTGGGGGGTTCAGTTTAATTTTTGTCTAAATAGAAAGTTTATGATTACTTATTCTATAGTGGATTAGGGTCTATCTGTGTTTGTGAAAAAGACATGGCTTTCAGTTGGCATTGACTGTGCAGGATCGACTATCTGTACTATTCTGTCTGGTTTCGTTTTACAATAGGTGAATTGATGTTCTAGTGCTCACTGTAGTGTTTAAGATGCTTTCCTTTTCCTTGGGCTACAGTTCCAGGCTGGAGATTTTGGGACAGTCCTGCATTTCTGACCACCCCATTGTTATGGGACTAGCAGCACTGATTTCCATGGGCAGAATCAGGCACTGCAAATCCCACACTGATTTGGGTTATATTATTAGTCTAAATCAGGACTGCACAAAAGCCTGGAACTGGGTAATTTGCCATCTCTGTGATTTCTAATTTTTTGTGTTTTATTCTGCAGTTGGTAAGGGGTGGTCTGTGTTCTGCATGTGACCAATGTAATAGATTCTGTGTGCATGTAGTTCGTGTGGGGATCTATATGAGTCTGACTTCTCTGGCTTTTTAAATGGGAATGTCAGTTTCAGAATTTACCTGTTTTATGAATACAGCTTAATCAGGCATTTGCATTTGTTACAAAGCAAAGTTTGAAGGATATGTGCCATTGACATGTTTGCCTTATAGCAGTCATATTTGGTCAAGTTTAAGATATGGGATAAAATCACTATATTTAAAAATGTTGGTGTTCCATGAACCAGGTATGTGGTTTGTGTTAATGCAGGAGAACTGTTGCACAGACTGTTTACTTAGAAATCCATCATCAAGTGCACTCTAAGGCATTATTAAGGAGTATCCCAAGAAACACTACTCATACCTAGTGCCCACCCATATTAGCTCTCGGCCCACCCAAAATGTCAGGTCTGGCTACGCCACTGCATCAAGAACCATGGTTGTCTGTCCCTACCTTAAAGAGTTTGTAATGTGTTGCATATTATATGGGTTCCTTCCCCATAGATGCTTTTGGATTCTCCCTTATTGCTTCTTTTTTTGGAATCCTGTCCTAGTTTAAGGATGGAGACAGACTGTGGATGTCTCCATTCATAATTCAGCCTCTTCTGCATATTTGGATCAGTTGATGCTGTTAAATATGTCTGGAGGTCTGCAATTGTGGCCCTGTATGTATGATGTATTTGTATAAGATCCATTCCTCCTTCAGCTCTTGGAAGGACATTTACCGCCTCTTACAGATCTCTTCGTGGGCATGAGGAGTTTCTCACTCTTCCAATTTTCAAGGTCTTTCTGAACCCATTCTATGATTGTAAAGTTGAATGAAAGCACAGGGATTGTATGCCAATTGATAGCATCTAACTTTATTTTGTGCTGTTAAGGAGGGAGCTTATGGAAAGCAGCACATTCTGCAGTGCCCAAGGAGATCATACACAGTTGTTTCAGTTCAAGTCACCATAGATAAAAGTTGGAGGTTTCAGCAGTACGAAAATCAGCAGAGACAGTTGGTCAAGTTCAACAGACCAAAAGCACACAGTTCAAGTGATGAAAAAAGCTTAAAATCACAAATTAAAGCTTCCCATGCCACTTTAGTAAATCTTGCAGGAAAACCTGGGCTTCCAGTAGTTTCCAGTTGGTCTCTTTCTCGCTTGCAAACATGAAGGCCCTTTTACTAAGCTGCGTAAACCTCTACACACGCCCAATTCGTGTCAAAATGGAGTTACTGCATGGCTCTTGCAGTAATTTCATTTTTGGCATGCGTCCGATATGCGCGTCTGAAAAATTATTTTTATTTTCTGCTGTGTGTATCAGACATGTGCCAAGTGACATTTGGCACGCGTAGGTCATTACCACGTGAGACTTTACCGCTAGGTCAATGGCAGATAAGGTCTCAGACCCAAAATGGACGTGCGGCAATTTTCATTTTACTAGGCAGCTCTAAAACGTGGCCTGCACTGTCCCCAGCATGGGTCTTTCCTGCATGCTAAGGCCATTTTTGGTGCTGCCAGTAAATGGTCGATTTTTCTATTTCTGCAATAATGGCCATGTGCCAATTGTCCCATTAGTGCAGGGCCATAACCGTGTGAGCAGTTGACTCAAGAGACCAGGACAACAGACTAATGTCTAAAGTAATTTATTGAAGACTCAAAATGTGCCAATATCTGTCTTCAGCCATTGCTCGTGTATAACCAGTTTGAATGCATTGGACCGGATATCCCTTGGTTGTACATGAGCAATGGCTGAAGACAGACCAACTTTACTCCAGCAAGCAAATTCAAGAACTACACCAGATATTGTCTGTTCCTTGAGATATTTTGGCCAAATGCATACAGAAGGCCATTTTGAGTCATGGGCCCACTTCCCACTGCCTGTTTACTGTTGGTTTTCCATGGGATTTTGGCATTCTTCCACCTTTGGTGGACTTTTCACCTCATTACCTCGTGAGCCTTTACTGACACCTGTTTTGTAGGCAGTAAGGTTTCATGCGCTATCCTGTTTACTGAGCCTAGCATTTTTAGTGTGCACTAAAAATTAGTACGTGCTAATACTAGAGACACCCACTGCGAGTAGGGTTACCTTATGTCTGGATTTACCCGGACATATCCTCTTTTTGAGGACATGTCCGGGCAACCGTGCGGGTTTTGCCAATCTGCCCGTTTGTCCAGATTTCTGGACAAACGGGCAGGCTGGTGGGCAGACAAACGGGCAGATTGCTAGCCTCCCCTCCCCTTAGTTACTACTGCCCTGGTGGTCTAGTGATCTCTTCTGCCTTCGGGGCAGGAAAGAGCCCCCTCTTTCCTTCCCAGAGCGCTGCCCTGCATGCATCCTTCCTGTTGCTGATCTCGGTGCTGATTCAAAATGGTCACCGAGAGTTGAAGTGACCTCGTGAGACTTCAACCCTCGGCGGACATTTTGAACCGGTGCCGAGATCAGCAACAGGAAGGAAGCATGCAGGGCAGCGCTCTGGGAAGGAAAGAGGGGGCTCTTTCCTGCCCCGAAGGCGGAAGAGGTCACTAGACCACCAGGGCAGTAGTAAGGTAAGGGGAGGGGGGTGATGGGGTGTGACAGGGGGAGGGGAAATGTGAAAGGGGCATGGCGGGGTGTGAAAGGGGGTGGGGTGTGTGGTGGGGGCGGGGCATGTGTCCTCCTTTTTGGGGGACAAAATATGGTAACCCTAACCGAGCTAAAAATGCTACTGTGGCTTAGTAAAAGACCCCCTAACTGCTCTGTTTTACCTGTCAAATGTATTTATTTATTGGGATTTATTAACCACCTTTATGAAGAGATTCTCCCAATGTGGTGTACTGCCAGGTACACGTTGATATAAAACTTACAAATATGTTAACAGAATAACAATAGTAACAGAAACGTTAACAGCATCTCAGTAACTAGTTCTCAAAAGTTGGGAAGTAATCATTGAAGTCTCTGTTACCAGGGGCGTACTGACCATTTGGACAACCGGGCAGAGCCCAAGGGCCCAGAGACTCTAGGGGGCTGTCACGACTGTGGTCATGACTACTACTACTACTACTACTATTTAGCATTTCTATAGCACTACAAGGCATACGCAGCGCTGCACAAACATAGAAGAAAGACAGTCCCAGCTCAAAGAGCTTACAATCTAATAGACAAAAAATAAATAAAGTAAGCAAATCAAATCAATTAATGTGAACGGGAAGGAAGAGAGGAGGGTAGGTGGAGGCGAGTGGTTACAAGTGGTTACGAGTCAAAAGCAATGTTAAAGAGGTGGGCTTTCAGTCTAGATTTAAAGGTGGCCAAGGATGGGGCAAGACGTAGGGGCTCAGGAAGTTTATTCCAGGCGTAGGGCGCAGCGAGACAGAAGGCGCGAAGTCTGGAGTTGGCAGTAGTGGAGAAGGGAACAGATAAGAAGGATTTATCCATGGAGCGGAGTGCACGGGAAGGGGTGTAGGGAAGGACGAGTGTGGAGAGATACTGGGGAGCAGCAGAGTGAATACATTTATAGGTTAGTAGAAGAAGTTTGAACAGGATGCGAAAACGGATAGGGAGCCAGTGAAGGGTCTTGAGGAGAGGGGTAGTATGAGTAAAGCGACCCTGGCGGAAGATGAGACGGGCAGCAGAGTTTTGAACCAACTGGAGAGGGGAGAGGTGACTAAGTGGGAGGCCAGCAAGAAGCAGATTGCAGTAGTCTAAACGAGAGGTGACAAGGGTGTGGATGAGGGTTTTGGTAGCGTGCTCGGTAAGAAAGGGGCGGATTTTACGGATGTTGTAAAGAAAAAAACAACAGGTTTTGGCGGTCTGCTGGATATGAGCAGAGAAGGAGAGAGAAGAGTCAAAGATGACCCCAAGGTTTCGAGCTGAGGAGACAGGGAGAATGAGAGAGCCATCAACAGGAATAGAAAACGGGGGGAGCGGGGAGGTGGGTTTGGGGGGGAAAATGAGAAGCTCGGTTTTGGTCATATTTAATTTCAGGTGGCGTTGAGACATCCAGGCAGCAATGTCAGACAAGCACGCTGAAACTTTGGTTTGGATGCAAGGTGAGATATCAGGGGTAGAAAGGTAGATTTGGGAGTCATCAGCATAGAGATGGTAGGAAAAGCCATGGGATGAGATTAATGAACCAAGGGAAGAAGTGTAGATAGAAAAGAGGAGGGGACCAAGAACAGAACCCTGAGGTACGCCGACAGGCAGAGGGATAGAAGTAGAAGAGGATCCACCAGAGTGAACACTAAAGGTGCGGAGGGAGAGGTAGGAAGAGAACCAGGAAAGGACAGAGCCCTGGAATCCAAGTGAGGACAGGGTATCGAGAAGTATGCTGTGATCGACAGTGTCAAAAGCAGCGGAAAGATCAAGAAGAATGAGGATGGAATATTGACCTCTGGATTTAGCCAGTAATAGGTCATTGGAGACTTTAGTAAGCGCAGTTTCAGTTGAGTGGAGAGGGCGAAAACCAGATTGTAATGGGTTCATCTTCCAAGATGGCTCCTGCCTGTTCAGCTTCCAAGATGGCTCCTGTCTGTCTTTCCTGTGTGCTCACTTCCTGTGTGTTCGAAACCTCTCTTTGGTGTCAGTGTGTTCCCTGCTCCTCTCCTGCAGTAGGTGAAATAATCAGTGAGAGTCTTTATAAGGAAGTGGTGTACTTGCAGTCAGGGCCTTTGCATCTCTAATGGTCGAGGTTAGTTTGTATGCAGTTTGCATTTCTGCCTTGCTTCTAGTTAGTGTGCCTGTGGCACTTCTGTTTGCTCTTGTCTAGAGTTCTGTTCTCTGTCTGTGTTTGTCAGCTACTTGCACTTCAGCCTTGTCTTGTCTGCGTGCCTGTGGGCACCTCTGTTTTAATTCCAAGGTACTGGTGCTTCAGCCATTGCTCTGTTCTCTGTCTGTGTTTGTCAGCTACTGGAGCTTCAGCCATTGCTCTGCTCTCTGTCTGTGTTTGTCAGCTACTGGAGCTTCAGCCATTGCTCTGCTCTCTGTCTGTGTTTGTCAGCTACTGGAGCTTCAGCCATTGCTCTGTTCTCTGTCTGTGTTTGTCAGCTACTGGAGCTTCAGCCATTGCTCTGCTCTCTGTCTGTGTTGGTCAGCTACTTGCACTTCAGCCTTGTCTTGTCTGCGTGCCTGTGGGCACCTCTGTTTTAATTCCAACCCTGTCTGCTTTTGGCTTCCTTTCCCTCCTGCCTGAGAACCCTGAATCCTTTGTGCTTAGCACTGCAGCCTTGTTCTTGTCTGGGTGCCTGTGAGCACCTGTCTTGATTCCAACCCTGTCTGCTTTTGGCTTCCTTTCCCTCCTGTCTGAGTACCCTAATCCTGAACCCTGTTTCAGTCAAGCTTGTTTCTGTATCCGATACCCTGTCTGAGTCTCTTGAATCCAGAAGTCCAGAACCCTGTTTTAGTCAAGCTTGTTTAGAGCCCTGTGTCCGGTGTGAGAATCCTGTTGATCCAGTCTGTCTGCAGGCTTAGTCCAGTAAGTCCTGCCGGCCGCCTGCACCTGGGGGCTCAACCCCTAGGGAACGGTGGTCAAGCGCAGGTGAAGACCAGCTTCTCTGGCCTGCTTATTCCCTGCTTGCCTACTACTGTAGTTCCAGTCCTGTGGTTCCAGTTCGGTTGTTCCAGCTTTGCCAGTCTACAGCTTCTCCTGCCTTACTTGTTACCCAGTCCTGGTTGGGGTCTTGCCTACTGCTGCCGCTTGTCGGCAGTGGTCCAAGGGCTCACGTAGCTCCAGTGTCCCAAGAGCCTGAGACCGTGACAGGGGCCCAGAGGTTCTGCCTGGATGCCCCCCGCACACTGCAGCCCTCCCCAGTTCTACTTTTAAAGGCGCACCGCTGGTGATCTAGTGGCCTCTGCTGGGGGGGGGGGGAGGGCATGTTCTTTCCTGCCCGTTGTGCTGCCGCTATTCCCCCTGCCCGGCACCACGGTATTTTAAAAATGGCAGCTGAAACTCTTGTTGGAAGTCTCGCGAGACTGTCGAGACCCATGAGACTACCGTGGGAGGTCTTGTCTTGTTTGAAAACACAGTGGCGCTGGCAGGTGGGGAAATAACGACAGCACAGCAGGCAGGAAAGAATATGCCCCCCCCCCCCCCAGAGAGATCAGTAGACCACCAGAGCCTTTCAGGTAGGACCGGGGCAGGGGGGTGTCGGCTGCAGTGGTGGTGGGGGGCAGCAGCGCGGCGGTAGGGGGGTGTCAGGTAACTGCCAGGTGGGGGGGCCAAGGCCACACTTTGTGCCTAGGGGCCCAGACCACTCTCAGTCCGCCCCTGCCTGTTACTATCTCTGCTTAACTTGCATGTGGCACTGAGGTGCTATGGGAAATGCCAAAGTTGTCATAGTCAGCCTTCTGGGGCAATATGGCAGGGCCGCTGAGAGACTGAGCTGGGTTTGTAGCAGGGCTACCGCCAGGCCCAGGTCAGGACCGTCACCCCCCTCCAGGATCGCCGCTGCTGCTGCCGCCGCCTTCCAGCTGTAACTACAAATACCTTGGCTGACGGGAATCCTGAGGCCCCACCAGCAGCAGAAGTCTTCCTCCAGCATTGCCAGACCAGAGGCCCTGGCCCAAAGCCCTCCTGTGTCCGCTCCTCCCTAGCCTCCAAGGGGGGGGGGACCAGCGCCAGAGTTTTCTTCAGGAGCAGGAGAGAGAAAGGGATCCCGGGGCCGGGAAGTTTTGCCCCCCCTCTTGGCGGCCCTGCAAGGTGGTGAGTAGGGAGCCAGGAGGGAGAGGAGTTTCAGTGTTTCTAGAGGAAGTCAAAGGAAATCCAAGATGGCTGCTTACGAGCCCAGAGTGGGGACGGCTTAGCAACTCTGCCTCAAACATCAGTGTTAGCTGGCTTTATCCACGTCTTGCTTTGACATCCAAAATTTGAATACATGGAAACTTCAGACTTCCAAAATATTTATGTGTAACTAAATCCCTGTGTGCTTGGTTCAGTTGCTTACCAGTAAGCACTCTTCTTCTTTTTTTTTTAAATAAAATGAGCTCCATCTTTTCTTAGCTTTTGATAAATATAGGACTGGACGTTTTCTTGAGTCTAAAAGAATGCCAGCAACCTCAGGAAACCTAAGCCCAGCATTTTTGCAGACTCCTGCAGGAATCCTTTCCAGATGCAGAGACACAACGATTTCCAGGCTCTCAGCCCATCTCCTGGGTACTTCCAAAGACTGTCAGTGAAAGCGGCTTCTGATTCCCAGAAAGACAGTGTTGGCAAATTTATCTTTTCAAGCAAACTTCCAGCAGCATCTGATAAAGTGTTTTCTGTTTTGATGCCCTTGAGTGTTCTAGGCTTGGAGTTGAATTAGAAAACACATGCGTGAATTAACGACTTGTTGAAAGCGCCACATGATACGCCCCAGCAGACTCAAGACCTGAACTGGGCTTTGCTTCCTTTTGTGGTGGCTCTCATTTTAGTGCTAGACCCTAAATTTGTTTAATGCTGAGACTTTAATTTGGAATAATTTCTTAGCACGTGTGTGCATAGAAATCGTCTCTTCCGATTTGGTTTAGACTCTCTTCTAAGGCAAGATTTGCCGTTTATTCTAGGAAACATTCTTTACACAGAGGTTGTTCTCTACTGTACCTTTAAAATCTTCACTGAAGCCGCTTATTGTATTTTTACAATGTCTTATTATTTTTTGTCGTTCTTGCCAAACCTTCCCAGTAACTGCAGCATGGAAGGGCCTGTCCTTGTTTGTACAGCTGATAGGTATCTCCTGCAAACAAACCATGAAGAACAAGACTGATATTTTAACATTGTAACAGATCATTCTTTTATGCTGATGTTGCTCATGGACAAATAGCCCACCTACAAACATAAGTACGTAAGTATTGCCACACTGGGACAGACCAAAGGTCCATCAAGCCCAGCATCCTTTTTCCATCAGTGACCAATCCAGGTCACAAATACCAGGCAAGGTCCCGAAATAATTTCAATTTATTTTTACGCTGCTTATCCCAGAAACAAGCAATGGATTTTTCCCAAGTCATTTTAATAATGGTCTATGGACTTTTCCATTCAGAAGCCATCCAACCCATTTTTAAACCCCGCTAAGCTAACCGCCGTTACCACATTCTCTGGCAACGAATTCTAGAGTTTAATTACACGTTGAGTGAAGAAATGTTTTCTCTGATTCGTATTAAATTTTAGTACTTTGTAGCTTAATCGTATGCCCCCTAGTCCTAGTATTGTTGGAAATAGTAAACAAATTATTCACGTCTACCCGTTCCACTCCGCTCATCATTTTATAGACCTCTATCATATCTCCCCTCAGCCGTCTTTTCTTCCTTTGACCTGGTTTTAGAAGTGCTGCAGGTCATAGATGTGGTAGTGTGGGGCTCCCATATCATTTTTTCTCACATCTTTTTCTGACTCCCTGAGCGAGGAACTCTGAGGAACACTTCAAGATTTACTATAAATAAAGAGATACTTGATGGAATGTCTCTTCTGTCCTATGTCCTGTTTTCCCCCCACTTTCAATGTTCAGTTTTATTCTTAACATAGCCTAAGAGTACAGACACAATGTATCAAATTGGAGGAGGAGGTTGAACTATATGTTAAAGAGGGAATTGAGTCAAACATTCTACATGAAGCAGATAACAGCGTGGAACCCTTGTGTATAGAAATTCATGTATGAAGGGAAAGAGTATACTGGTGGGGCTGTACTACCATCCACCAGGACAGAACAAGAAATGTTTATAGAAATTAGGAAAGCTGGCAAATTTGGCAACATTATAATAATGGGTGATTTCAATTACCCCCAATATTGACTGGATAAATGCTACATCAGGGAGCGCTAGGGAGGAAAATTCTTAGACATATAAATGACTGCTTCTTGGAGCAGCTGGTCCAGGAACCGACAAGAGGGGGAGCTATTTTAGATAAAGGTGAGTGGGTTGGTGTAGTGTATCTAGATTTTCAGAACAATTTAAGTTCATCATGAAAGACTCCTGAGAAAATTAAAAAGTCATAGGATAGGAGGCACTGTCCTCCTGTGTATTAGGAATTGGTTATTGGACAGAATACAGAGAGTAGTGTTAAATGGCTATTTTTCTCAGTGGAGGAGGATGAATAGCGGAGTGTCACAGGGATCTGTACTGGGACCGGTGCTATTTAACATATTAATAAATGATCTGGAAAATGGAACGATGAGTGAGGTAATTACATTTGCAGATGACACATAACTATTTAAAGTTATCAAAACATTTGCGGATTGTGAAAGATTGGAAGAAGACCTTAGGAAACTGGAAGACTGGGCATCCAAGTGACTGATGAAATTTAATGTTGACAAATGCAAAGTGATGCACATTGGGAAGAATAGTCCAAATCATAGTTATCTGATGCTATGGTCCACCTTAGGAGGCAGCACTCAAGAAAAAGAACTAGGTGTCACTGTAGATAATATGTTGAAATCTTCTGCCCAGTATGTGACAGCAGCCAAAAAAGCAAACAGGATGCTAGGAAATGATGCAAAATAAGACCAAGAATATTGCAATGCTTCGGTATCGATCCATGGTGCGACCTCTTGAGTATTATGTTCAATTCTGGCTGCCATATCTCAAAAAAGATATAGCGGAATTAGAAATGGTTCAAAGAAGAGCAACCAAAATGATAAAGGGGATGGAACTCCTCTCGTATGAGGAAAGGCTGAAGAGGTTAGGGCTCTTCAGCTTGGAAAAACGATGGCTGAGGGGGGATATGATTGAGGTCTATAAAATCCTGAGTGATGTAGAATGGGTAGAAGTGAATCGATTTTTCACTGTTTCAAAAAGTACGAAGACCAAGGGACACTCAATGAAATTACATGGAAATACTTTTAAAACAAATAGGAGGAAATATTTTTTCACTCAAAGAATTGTTAAGCTCTGGAACTCGCTGCCGGAGGATGTGGTAACAGCAGTTAGCATATCTAGGTTTAAAAAAGGTTTGGACAAGTTCCTGGAGGAAAAGCGTATAGTGCTCTATTGAGATAGATATGGGGGAAGGCACTGCTGTTCCTGGGATCGGTATCATGGAATGTTGCTACTATTTGGGTTTCTGCCAGGTTCTTGTGACCTGGATTGACCACTGTTGGAAGTCGTATACTGGGCTAGATGGACCAATGGTCTGACCCTGTATGGCTACTCTTATGTTCTTATGGTCAGTTATTTTGGCTTCTTATTCACCAGCTTCTTCCTGGTGTACAAGAGACATGAAACCCTCCACTCTAGCCACTGTGCTACATATAATAAAATAGCTTTCTCCTCATCCGCCTCTCCTCAGAACCCAGATGTTTGTAGGGCAGGACCCATTCATTCTAGGTAGTCTGAAACCACACCTTTTTGAAGAGCTGCTTGACCCCAGGTTGAGAAGCTCCTGCCGCACCCCCTTCTCAGAGATGCCAAGTTAGCCTGTTCTCGGGTGGAGATTTTGGGACAGTCCAGGATTTCCTGACCACCCCATCCTGGTGCATTATGGGACTTGCAGCACTGATTTCCGTGAGAAGGATCAGGCACTACAAATCCCACATTGCTTTGAGATGCAAATTTAAAACCAGGACAGGTCAAAAAATCTCCAACCTGGAACTGGGTAACTTGGCATCTCTGCCTTCCTAAGGGGCCCTTTTAGTAAGCTGCGTAAGCGTCTACGCGCACCCAGCATGCACGAAAATGGAGTTACTGCACGGCTACCGTGTGGCTCTTGTGGTAATTTCATTTTTGGCGCGCGGTCATTACTGCATGACTCTTTACCGCTAGGTCAATGGCTGGCGGTAAGGTCTCAGACCCAAAATGGACACGCGGCATTTTGCTGAACGTCCGTTTTTGGCAAAAATTTTAAAAAGGCATTTTTTACAGGCGTGCTGAAAAATTGCTCGGCGCACACCCAAAACCCGTGCCTACACTACTGCAAGCCATTTTTCAGTGCGCCTTTGTAAAAGGACCCCTAAGTTTGTGCTGAATTTTATTTACACCTTTCTTTGATCTATATTTGATCTATATCTATATATTTTTCAAATATAATCTTGGAACCCTTCTGCTTTATGTTTTTCTTGGAATCCAATTCCTACTCTGAGCAACTTTTCTCATCTTAAAAAACATCTAGAGCGGTTTTGTTTCAGGATTTTATGTTAGATGCTGATCTTTTCAAACAAGTCTTTTATTTCTGTTTTTCTTTCAAATAAGATCTTTTATCTTAACAGAAAAATAAATCTTAATTGACAAAGCCTTCTTTTTAAAGAGCGCCCCTTTCCAAATACTTAAAAACAATTCTGGCATGCAACTCTTATAAAATTAAAGCAGATCATACATCAAAACACTTACCCACTGCTTTCACAATTGTTACCAGGCCTTCCATGGCTTTTTCACTTTGTTAGTCTGACTAATCCATGACCCTTCTCCCCAACTTAACTACGACAGTGCTCCAGGCCCAGAAATTCCGTGCAGTCCTGTGGTTTTGGTGCTGTTCTCTGGATCCAGCTGTTACTGTCTGTTGAGAAATTAAGGGGCGGAGGGAGGAATGTGGGTTTGAATTCTGGAGGTGCTTCAGTGGGGTGGGTTTTTGGAGCTGGAATTGGTCTCTGTTTGCTGTATCTGGAGAGAAAATAAATTCGGAGCAGTTTATGTATGGGGAGACAAGCAGCACCCATGAATGTTTTTTTCTTTTCTTCTTTACAAACAAAGCAAAAAAAAAAAAAGCCCTGTATTTCTTTCTCTTGCTTAAGCAGGAGCTGAACTTATGGAACGTCTAATGCATGCTTATTAGGTGTATCATTAGTTTTATGCTAACATTGTATTGTATCTCTGGTATTTGTATTCCAGAGCTGTTAAATGTGTATATTTTTGATACTGTTTCACAATAGTTCTATTATTAGGTGTCAATTTACTGTTTTCAAGTTTATTGTATTTATGTTTATTCTTGGTTAATTTACTATTGTTATGCTGTTATGTTAAACTGTACCTGCTGTACACTGCCTCGGGTGAATCTCTTCATAAAGGTGGTTGATAAATCCCAATAAATAAATAAATAAATAAAATAAACCTTCATGGGCTGTCACCATTTCCTCCATGATGTGTAGAGAAAATCTGTGTTGCAGCGCAAGCTCTTAAGACTTTTGGATAAACTGGAAAATAAGTTGTTGTACAGTTGCATTTCCTCCTTTGTGTGTAAAGAGGTGTGTTAGCCGTGTTAGTCCACTCTTAAAGGTAATCAATAGAAATCAAACAAAATTAAAACATGGAAAAGAAAATAAGATGATACCTTTTTTATTGGACATAACTTAATACATTTCTTGATTAGCTTTCAAAGGTTGCCCTTCTTCATCAGATCAGACTCCTTTGTGTGCAAATTTCTCTCTTGCATATTCATTGTGGCGATCCTGACTGTCTAGGTTGTACTTCAGAACTGAATGGAGAAACACTGGCCCAGATGAACGTCATTTCATTTCTCTACCATCATGTTCTACTGGGTGAATGCACAGCCACAGCAGTCAAAAAAAGTCTGGATATTCAGTTCAACAATTTATTTATTTAAAAAATGTATAGCCCGTACTATCTAAGGGGTCCTTTTACAAAGGCGTGCTGAAAAATGACCTGCGGTAGTGTAGATGTGTGTTTTGAGCGCGCGCAGAATCATTTTTCAGCATACCTATACGTGGAGGGGCATAATTGAACGAAAACGTCTATCTCCATGGGCGTTTATCTCCAAGAACGGGTCCGTGAAGGGGCGGACTGAACCGTATTTTCGGAAAAAATAGACGTCCATGTTTTATTCGACAATTTGTGAGCTGGGCGTTTTTGTTTTTCAGCGATAATGGAAAATGAAAGCGCCCAGCTCAAAAACGAATAAATCCAAGGCATTTGTTCGTGGGAGGGGCCAGGATTCGTAGTGCACTGTCCCCCCTCACATGCCAGGACATCAACCGGGCACCCTAGGGGGCACTTTTACAAAAACAAAAAAAAAGGTAAAACAGCTCCCAGGTGCATAGCACCCTTCCCTTGTGTGTTGAGCCCCCCAAATCCCCCTCAAAACCCACTTCCCACAAGTCTAAACATTACTATAGCCCTAAGGGGTGAAGGGGGGCACCTACATGTGGGTACAGTGGGTTTGGGGGGTTGGACGACTAATAAGCATTAAGCAGCACAATTGTAACAGGTAGGGGAGGGATGGGCCTGGGTCCACCTGCCTGAAGTCCACTGCACCCCCTAATAACTGCTCCAGTGACCTGCATACTGCTGCCAGGGAGGTGGGTATGACATTTGAGGGTGAAAATAAACAGTTGTGAAACGGCATATTTTGTGGTGGGAGGGGGTTTGTGACCACTGGGGGAGTCAGGGGAGGTCATCCCCGATTCCCTCCAGTGGTTATCTGGTCATTTAGGGCACTTTTTGGGACCTTATTCGTGGAAAAACAGGGTCCAGGAAAAGTGCCCTAAATTCTCGCTAAAAACGCATATTTTTTTCCATTATCGGCGAAAGGCGCCCATCTCTGATCGGCCGATAACCACGCCCCAGTTCCGCCTTCGACATGCCCCCGTCAACTTTGTACGCTTCCGCGATGAAGTACAGTTGAAAACGTCCAAGTTCGGCTTTCGATTATACCGCGTTATTCGTTTTTGGGAGATAAACGCCTGTCTCCCGATTTAGGTCGCAATATAGGCGTTTTTGTCTTTCGATTATAAGCTGGATAGTAACATAGTAGATGATGGCAGAGAAAGACCTGCATGGTCCATCCAGTCTGCCCAACTATAAAAATGCCTTTTAACATTTTAGATGAAAATGGATGTGTGGCAAAATGAAAATTGCTGCGTGTCCATTTTGGGTCTGAAACCTTATCACCAGCCATTGACCTAGCGGTAAGGTCTCACGCGGTAAGTGGGAAGTAATGGTCTATGTGCATAAAATGCTGATTACCGCCCGCACGCCAGAAAATTAAAAATATTTTCCAGGTTGCATGGCAGACGCACGCCAAAATGAAATTACCACAAGGGCCACATGGTACCCGGCCGGTAAAATTGACACACGGGTGCGTATAGGCGCCTACGTGGCTTAGTAAAAGGGCCCCTAAATTCCTAGGCATGTAATAATAAAGTTGTACATAACAGATTAAAAAAACAACAACAACCGATAAGAATATGTAAAAACAAGTAAAACAAATCTACAACAGAGATTCATAACAAGACACTGGTCTTTTCCATCACCTGTTCGGCCACCTTTAGAGCATCAAATATGATCATCGCCCAGTCCCATTCTTGTTGCACAGAAGTACTTCCCTCCCTATATTGTACCTCTCCTTCAGGTTTTTGCAACCCAAATGCGTGACCCTGCATTTTGTAGCATTAAATCTTACCTGCCAATTTCTGGACCATTCCTCAAACTTCACTAGATCCCTCCTCATATTATCAGGAGTGTGTACCCTATTGCAGATCTCGATATCATGTGCAAAAACTGATAACTTAGGGCAGCCTTTTGTTGTTCAGAGAGTGCTGAGGTGGTCTGTACGGACATTCAGAGGCACTATCCAAATAAGGGGGGGGGGGAGATAATTATCAACATGGGCTACTGTTAAGATGTGTTATTTTAGTTATTAGTAACTAGGTCTCATTGCATAAAGTGGGACGTGCTAAAATAGAATGAGGTGTGGTAAAATAACCCTTTAACAGTAGCCCTCATTAATAACTTCCCCCCTAAGTGTGAAGAGTTTCAGTCTCTGGTGACCAGAGCTGATATTGTGATGGCATAATGCTCATTCCACCAATCCCTAACAGCCATCCTCATCAGTGATGTCACAATGGCTTGACTGTCCTACACTTGGCTCACTTTCCCTTCTTAGTGTGATGTTTCAGGCTCATCAGTGATGTCACAATGGCTTGATTGTCCTATACTTCGCTCACTTTTATTACATATAGTAGTGAGTTTGATTTCCAGAGATATTTCTTTTTTCTTTAATTAAGGGGGGGAGCTATCAACATGAGCTACCGTTAAGATATTAGTAACTAGGTCTCATTGCATAAAATGAGACATCTGCTAAAATAGCACAAGTTAGTGGTAAAATAACACATCTTAACGGTAGCTTATGATGATAACTATGCCCCTAAGGGTTTTTGAATATTGATCCATATGTTTCTATATACAGTAGCAATGCAAAGTCTCTAAAGAAATTTGGCAAGAGTTCTTCTTAGACTTCCATGCTTAATGCTGGCTACGTTAAAGAAGTCCTTGAAGCTTACGACACTGCTGCAGAGTTCATGTTGTATCTTCTCATAAGAGAGGTTCTGAAATTGATTCAGAAAAATTATGTGTGACTTCTGTTCTTGGAAAACGGTTTGCAGCAAGTCTTAAGAGAAAGGTGAGTAAGCATATGATAAAAACTGAGCGATGTGTAATGGTGCTAAAGAGTGGATAACTGACTTCCTCTTTAGTCTTAGCCAGTCAAATCCATCCTAGTTCACACTGTTGACCTGAATGTATTAAACAAGCCTATTTTGATGCTTTAATTGCTTGGACTTTAGAAGAGCTGGAAATAGGTTAAGAGATGCCTTCAGAGACTGTAGGGCCCTTTCACTAAGCTGCCTTAAGCACCAATGTGCATCTAACGCAGCAAAGAATGACAACGTATCATGCGTTAATTTTGGAATGTCCGCACGGTAAATATTTTCTTTGAATTATTTTTTTAGGGGTGGAGAGTGGGTGTTCTCCACTAACCAGTGCATCTACATTACCACAAGCTAACTAGTTAGCACATGGATAATGAGAAAGACCTTACCACCTATGAAATAGGTGATGGTAAGTTTTCCCATGGTAATTTTTATATTTAAATCTGTTTATTAATTTTACAAAGTGAACATAGAAGTGAACATTTTGCAATACATAAAGAATCTGCAGCAAACTCTTCAATGCAAATCAAAACAATACAGTGCAAGGGCAAAGGGCCTTCTCTCTGATAGCCCCATACCTATATCCCCGCCTTCTATAAAAGCCCACTATATAAGCACTCCATGCTGCTGATCTTTACTGCTACGCTCAAGCGACCGATGTAAAAGCTGGATGCGATTCTTAAGAAGAACTGTCATACAGAATTGGGTGCCTGTTAGCAGCTATAGCGCACCGGGCTATAATGCCGAGATTTAGAGCAGGTCAAGTTTACCGCGCTTTCTCAGAGCAGTGGGAACATTGTCTATCACCCAGCTTACACCGTGGTTCTGCACTCCATGGGTTACAAACTTTGAACTTAGTATATCCCAAATCCCCCCCTCCCTCCCCCTCCCACCCCCCACCCTCTCCACCCATTCCTAGGTAGGCACGGCTGAGACGGGAGTAACCGCAGTAGACTCTAACAGACCCTGTAGTTGTTAGCTGGAGTTAACAAGCAGACTTCTCCCACGTGGGCTCAGCAATTGTAAATAAGGAGACCAAATCTGAAGGAACTGCCTTCTGCGTTTAACTGATGTTTTGGACTCTCGGGCTTCCCACGAGGCCAGGAGGTGGACCTGGTTTCTCCAGTGCCAGTAGGCGGGTGCCTCCGGAGAAGTCCAATACTGCATAATACATTTGCGAGCCACCAAACTCAGTTTCCTACATAGAAGAGTCGCCGGCGCTTTGGTGGGGGCAAAAGCCCTGGGCTGATCTATCAAAAATTGCCTCTCAGTACCCTGGACTTTAACACCTAGTTGTATCAGAAAGCCACGAATACGTTGCCAAAATGCCCGCACCTTAGGACATTGCCAAAGGGCATGATAAAACGTGCCTGGTCCCCCAGCACATTTGGAACAGTTAGCGTTCTCTGACCTCTGCATATGGGCCAGTTGTGCTTTGGCCATGTATCCCCTTAGTATAACTCTGTACCCACATTCTCTCAATCTTTCGTCCGTGACTAGCTGTCTGATCCCCTTCAGTGAGGCCGCTACATCCCAGGACGCCAGTGAAATCCCAAGGTCCTGCTCCCATTTAACTTTAATTTTCTCATATTGTTGCACCGGCCTCTTACGGGCCAAGGCCCCATATAGATCAGATATTGCATGTCTTTCCGACGCCAGGTCCGCAAAGAACTCCTGTATCTTGTCTCCTAAGCGACCTCTCAAGGCCTCCTGAGGCATTGTCTGCATATAGTGCTGAATTTGTAGGTAAGCAAAATGATTCCCCCAATCAGACCCTATCTTCTCTTTTAAGACAGCAAATGGCAATAAATCCCCCTTCTCCAGTAGCAGATGCTCCAGGTTCTTAATGCCTCGTTGCCCCCAGCCCACAAATATTGGGTTGCCTATTCCTGCTTCAAATGCTGCATTTCCCACAATCGGAATTTGATCTGAAATATTCGGATGTCCCCCTAATTATCTAACCCACCACTGCCATGCCAGGCGGAGAGGGTGGAGCAATACGCTTTTCCTAAGATGTGCGGGTATTTTATTACGGGGTAGGTGGAATAATGCAATCATGTCATGTGGTGCTAAGCAAGCCTGTTCAAGCGATGTAGGCGTGTAGTAATGTGTTGAGCAAAGCCAGTCTCTCACGTGTCTTAACAGGCAGGCTTGGTTATATAAGAACAGGTCTGGGAATCCTATACCTCCCTGCTTCCAGCCCCCCACCAGCAAGCCCTGCTGCAACTTTGCTTTCTTACCAGCCCAGCAGAACTGGCTGCATAAACGATTTATATATTTCAAATCTGTCTTCGTCAGACGCAGGGGCAATGTTTGTAAGGTGTATAGCCAACGTGGGAAAATCACCATCTGTATCAAGTGAACCCGGCCCAATAAAGACAGTGGTAAACCCCTCCAAGAATCCAGCTTTTCCCTAGTATAATCTAAGAGGGCCTTGATGTTTAACCGATGTAATTCTATTGTATGCATTGTAAGTCTGATCCCAAGGTATTTAAAAGAGCGGTTTGCCCAGCGTAGGGGAAACTCATCCCCCCAATCCTCTCTGCTCACTGTCGGGGATGCCAACACCTCAGACTTGTCCAAGTTGATCCTAAAGCCCGCATAATCTCCGTATTCCTGAAAGGTCTCCAGCAGCGTCTCTAACGACACCTTCGGGGACGTCAAGTGAACCAAGAGGTCATCCGCAAAAGCTGCAATTTTAAATGTCTGTGTGCCCATTCTCACTCCTTCAATCAAGGGATTCTCCATAATATCTCGAATAAGGGGATCTAACACCAATACAAAAAGGAGGGGAGATAGGGGGCAGCCCTGCCTGGTCCCTCTCTGAATAGGAAAGCTTGGCGATGCTACCCCATTCACCCACATCGTGGCACTTGGGTTGGCGTATAAGGTTTGGATTGCTTCTACAAATCTGCCTGAGAAGCCATAGCTTTCCAGTGTGTCGAAGAGAAATGCCCAATGTACCTTATCGAAAGCTTTTTCGGCATCAAAGCTAATCAGCAGAGACGCCAAACCCTTGCGCTCCCCATGCTCTAGCGATGCTATAATCGCCCTCAGGTTTTTGCTTACGGCCCGTCCCCCCACGAAGCCCACTTGACTCTCATGTATCAAACGGGGCAGTAGTCTGGCCAGTCTATTTGCCAAAATCTTTGCCATCAGCTTGGTGTCGTAATTCAGCAAAGATATGGGGCGGTATGATGCCGGTTCCAACGGGTCTCTCCCTGGTTTGGGCAGGACTATTATTTGCGCCTTGTTCAGGTCGGGCGGCATTGCTTTCAAGTCTATCATTTGATTTAAAAATTTGGACAAATCTGGAACGATGCCCTCTCCCATCATTTTATAAAATTCAGCCCGTAGACCGTCCGGTCCTGGGGCCTTCAACAAAGGGCTCTGATTTATGACCATAGCCACCTCCTCCTCTGTAAATGGTTGATTAAGCTGGTCTCGCTCTCGTTGGGTAAGCCTAGGGAGATTGAGGTTAGTTAGATACATCTGGCTTACTAGGCCTCCTTCTTCTGGGGGGGCGTAGAGATCTTTATAGAAGGTCTGAAAAATATTGCAGATATCCCGGTCTGCGGTTTTAAGGCCTCCCCCCCTCCCTCGAAGGGCCAAAATATGTCTAGTTCCCCCTTTTTGTTTAAGGAGCTTGGCCAGCAATTTGCCTGCTTTGTTCCCATGTTTATAGAGCATGTTTCCCATGGTAATTTTTAAAAATGGCCACATGCTAATGGCATCATTAGTGCATGAAAAGCAAGCAAGCAACTGATTCATAAAAGCTAAACTGATGTAGCTACATGGGGCCACAGCCCCTGGTTTTGCTGGCGGGGGTCTCCAACCCCTCCCAGCTGAAGTCTTGTCCGACACCGGAGCCAAGTTGCCTGTCCTGCTGTTTCTTCCCCCTCACGTCCTGCACGCTCCTTTTAGTGAAATTGAGAGTTTCACTAAAAGGAGCATACAGGATGTGAGGGGGAAGAGAGAGCAGGCTGGCAATGCGGCAGCACCGGAAACCGGCGCTGGAGAAGGCTTCAGCTGACAGGGTTTGGGTACCCCCGCTAGCCAAGGTATTTGCTACAGCAGTGGCTGAGGAGTGGCAGGGTCGTAGGGGGGGTGGCGAGGCAGCAGACCAAAATTGCCCCCCCACATCAGGCTCTGGCCTCCTCCCACCACGAGGTCTGGCTACACCCCTCAATCAGACCAGAATTAAAAGTAGTCCAAAGGGTTTTTATTATCACAACATTTGAGGGTAAAAACATATTCCAGATATCACCACATTTCGCCTGACCACAGGCACAATAGTACTGTGGGAACAAAATTTGTATTAGTAAAAAAAATAACATATAAAATCCTTCCAAACTGTAATTAAATACAGTGGAACCTCGATATAATGTGCCCCGCAATAACACGAATCTGCATTTAACGTGATCAGTTTTGGCTCCACTTTTTTTTTTACATATTTCTTTCTGAGAAGTTCTGAGAGAAGAGGACATTTCTCTGGCCACCAACCATCCAGGATCTGCACTCCTCAATGCAGCAGGAAAGCCAACTGCCCGCCATCTTTTCAAGCTCCCCTGCACAGGATGGCAAGATTGCGTGAAGAAGCTCCGCCCTCACAGACCGACATCAAATGCCGCAGGATCTTCACTGCGGCACTCAATGGTGCACTGCTTAAGCCACAAGCCAAAGGCATTCGCTTTGTGCAGCGTCTGGCGCAGTGGAGGTCTTGGAATGATTACTTGCTCCTCACTGCTTCTGGATATCTAAACTACACTCTCACCGTTCCATCTGGAATCCAATCAAGCACGGCAGACTACACAACTGAAAGGTCCTGAAGCTGAACGCTGTTAAAGCCACAGGTACTTCATCAAAGCATCTTTAAAAAGGTGTAAGCCGAATTAATGTTAAGAATTATAGATGCAGCAGAATATCAAACCCCAAATTTTCCCACCTGTAATCACTTAAACAGATGGTACAACACTTAGGGCAGTTTACCCTGGTCACCATGTGCGGCTACCTTCTCGATCAACTCTTCGACCAATAGCCACAATCTCATTTTCTCCATGAATTTCTCCAAAGGTGAGTCGCATTTTAGTGTGCACCTTGAATGATAGGGGCCTGCCCAATTTCTCACAACCTGCATCCTATACCCCACACTTAATTCCTTAAAGACCTGTCACCAAGCGATGGCTCCTTTTAATATGTCTAGCTCTCCTGGGTACTTCAAAGACAATACACCTGACATATCTGAGCTCTGCAACATTCCTGTGGTTTACATGCTCATAAAACAGCCTCCTGTGAAGGCCAGTCACTTGCTAGAGAGCATAAGTCACTGACTACCAGGATACCACCAAGGCCACTATCCATGAACACTTAACCAGTCCTGTCTTCCATCGATCTTCATGCAATTGCCTCAGTACCCTATAACCTGCTTTCTCTCTAAATTGTCCAACCATGACTTGATGCTCCATCATAAGAAATATCTAACTCTAGTGCCTGCCATCTATGTCGATGGCAGATCAGTAGGAAACAAGACTTTTTAAATTAGAGACCTCCTAGAATCTTCAGATCTGAGCTTCCTGTTTATCACGGAGGCCTGGCTTGTGGAAGCTGAAAGCCCTCTCCTACCCCACCTAAAACCTCCTGGCTATGATATCTTATACTTGCCAAGTCAGGGCAAAAGGGGGGGGGGGAGGGCTTGCTCTCATTTACAAGAGCTTGTTTCGTGTTTCGTTAGTCACCTCATACCAATCCCCTGAATTGGAATACATGCTGTGCAAAATCAATGACGACTCAAATGTCACAGGTCATATTGGCCTGCTTCTTAAATATCGACCACCAGGTTCCTGGCAAAAGGCTGAATACATATTAAATGAGTTTATTTCATCCATTATGACTCAATCCTCTAAAATAATCATCTTGGGCTATCTAAATTTACATTTAGAGTATAATGCTGGTACTAGTGCTAGCAACTTTAAATCGGTTCTGGAAATGAGTGACCTCAATCTGCTTACCAATGGTGCAACCCACGAGCATGGCCACACCCTAGACTTTCTAACCTCCTATCCCATAAGTTTGATCAGCTCATTCAAATGGAAAGCTAGTCCCTGGTCAGATCGTTTCCAACTCTAGTTTCCAAATCTATTTCACCATCAATGTTTGCATATCACGCTCATCCAAGCATAAACCCAATAAACTGATAGCCACCAGAGGGAGAATAAATGAGTCCTCCTTCTGGACTGAGATAAAAGATTCTGTTACTCCTTACAATCCAACTCAGGATTTGGTCAAATCCTTCTGGGATACTGTTCTGGACAAAATCACTCCCATCACCACCAAAAAGGCCAAGGCAGTCAGACACTCACCTTGGTATTCAAAAGAATTAGCCAAACTAAAACTGGAATGTTGACATCTAGAAAAACAATGGAGAAAAAGCTGTATGACTACCGACAAAGCAAATTGGAAGCTCATTGTTTTGTCTCTACAAATTTTTTTTTTGTTACATTTGTACCCCGTGCTTTCCCACTCATGGCAGGCTCAATGCGGCTTACATGGGGCAATGGAGTGTTAAGTGACTTGCCCAGAGTCACAAGGAGCTGCCTGTGCCTGAAGTGGGAATTGAACTCAGTTCCTCAGGACCAAAGTCTACCACCCTAACCACTAGGCCACTCCTCCACTGTTGCTACTATTTGAGATTCTACATGGAATGTTGCTATTCCACTAGCAACATTCCATGTAGAAGTCGGCCCTTGCAGATCACCAATGTGGCCGCGCAGGCTTCTACATGGAATGTTGCTAGTGGAATAGCAACATTCCATGTAGAATCTCCAATAGTAGCAACATTCCATGTAGAATCTCCAATAGTATCTATTTTATTTTTGTTACATTTGTACCCCGCGCTTTCCCACTCATGGCAGGCTCAATGCGGCTTACATGGGGCAATGGAGGGTTAAGTGACTTGCCCAGAGTCACAAGGAGCTGCCTGTGCCTGAAGTGGGAATCAAACTCAGTTCCTCAGGACCAAAGTCCACCACCCTAACCACCAGGCCACACCACCAGGCAGGCATTGGCAAATGAAACTACTACAGCAGTCCAGAAGGTTACGATAAGCTAGACAACAATAAGCTGTTCACTCTACTAAGAAGATTAACAGCAACCACGGCTGCCACCAACTCCCAGCAAACCACTCCATCTGCTCAAGATTCAGCTGACTACTTTGCCAATAAAATCACTTAAATCTGGTCTGACATATCCAAGGCCATCCCAGCTGTGGAAATGACAGCAAACCCGGCTCCGAGCTTACAAACTAGCACTTGCTCTACCCAGGAGGCAAAGTCAGACCAAACCTGGTCCTCTCTTCAGCCACTGCCACAGGATGAAGTAAAATCCCTGCTGTTAAAATGTTCATGTTCACACTATGTCCTTGACTACTGGTCCCAACTCTCCATTCTCATCGATTCTAACTGAGATAGTTCAATGGTTGACATCTAGACTCAATGAGCTTTTAGAGACAGGCTCTCTCCCTCCAGACATGGGCAAAATTGTTCTTACACCCCTGCTGATACAACCTTGATCGCAAATTACCGCCCTCTCTTCACGAAGATGCTAGAAACCTATGTTAGTAGGCTATTTTCTAAGGAGGCTAGGGCTTTTCAGCTTGGAGAAGAGACGGCTGAGGGGAGACATGATAGAGGTATATAAAATAATGAGTGGAGTGGAACAGGTGGATGTGAAACGTCTGTTCACGTTTTCCAAAAATACTAGGACTAGGGGGCATGCGATGAAACTACAGTGTAGTAAATTTAAAACAAATAGGAGAAAATGTTTCTTCACCCAACGCATAATTAAACTCTGGAATTCGTTGCCAGAGAACGTGGTGAAGGTGGTTAGCTTAGCAGAGTTTAAAAAGGGGTTAGACAGTTACCTAAAGAACAAGTCCATAAACCACTACTAAATGGACTTGGGGAAAAATCCACAATTCCAGGAATAACATGTATAAAATGTTTGTACGTTTGGGAAGCTTGCCAGGTGCCCTTGGCCTGGATTGGCCGCTGTCGTGGACAGGATGCTGGACTCAATGGACCCTTGGTCTTTTCCCAGTGTGGCATTACTTATGTACTTAGGTACTGTGTGGGTAACGTGTGAGCCCTTACTGCTAGGACAATGGGTGGCAGTAAGGGGTCGGGCCATAAATAGACGCACGCTAGTTTCAATATTAAAACACGCCCATTTTCTGGCCCATTAAGAAATAGCCTTTTTCCCCAGTCATGGTAAAAAAATGCCCCGGCGCTCGCTTAAAAGATGCGCCCACACTACTGCAGGCCACTTTTTACCGTGGCTTTGTAAAAGGACCCCTATATGAGGGAAGTACTTGGTTTGCCATCTGACAATTTTCCCCCAATCTCGAGAGCTGTTTATTTGTCTTTATGGGACAGAGTTTGGGAAATTAATAAGCAGGTTGGGTCTCCTCAAGTTAATATGAATTTGACTGAATTCCTCACAACATCAGTGGAGCTCATTTCTGCGAAGTCAGCATTGTTGGTCACCTTTGTGCTGGAGCCTGACCGCAATTTGGTTCTGAAACATACTTCAGACATATTATTGAGTTGTTTTTTTGGCTCTGTTATACCAGTATTTCCTGACGTGTCACGTATGACCCAAGCAAGAAGGAACTTTTTGGCTTTAAAGCTAAGAATTCTAGCTTATTTTGAAATGTCCTTCTCGTTGCTTTGTGACTTATGAGGCTAATTCCTTTTTATTTCATGAGCCAAACCAAGGGGTCCTTTTACTAAGGTGGCTGAAAAATGGCCTGTGCTAGTGTAGGCACGTGTTTTGGACGTGCGCAGATCCATTTTTCAGCGTGCCTGTAAAAAGAGCCTCTTTTTTTTGGCCGAAAATGGACGTGCAGCTAAATGAAAATTGGCGCGCGTCCATTTTGGGCCTGAGACCTTACCACCAACCATTCACTTAGTGGTAACCAGGTGGTAATCATCAGTGTACGTAAAATTCCGATTACTGCCCGGTTAGTGCTGCATGCAGGAAAATAAAATATATTTTCCAGCGTGCATAGTGGGCGCGCATAAAAAATGAAATTACCACCCGGGCCACGTGGTAGCCAAGCGGTAGTTCTGAATTGGCGCACATTGGGCCTGCGTAGGCACCAATACGGCTTAGTAAAAGGGCCCCCAACTCTTGGAATTTCTGAATTCTAGAGAAAATCCCATTGCCCCTAACGACTGAACGGTTTGCTCCTTCACCAGCACCGCTGTGTATCTTTCTATTTCATTTGTTTTCTTATTTCCTTTATAGGTCATTATCATGACTTCCATATTGTGGGCTAATGCATTAGGGGTCCTTTTACAAAGACGTGGTTTTCCTATATGCTCCGGCCACCTCTTAGTGTGGCTACCAACCCCCCCAAAAAAACCCCTATTTCCCATTTACGGCAATAATGGCCAGGAGCTGATTTCCAATTTAGCGCCTGGCCATTTAACGCATGAGTCTTCACAGCCTCCTATTTAAAAGTTGGTAAAGGAGTGGGTCTGATCCAAGATGGCGTTTTGGAGTGGAAGCGTGCTCTGAGAGCTCCGCAAACCCAAGTGTTGTTCTGGCGGAATAGAGCGTCCCCTTGGCAAGCCTTTGTGAGCTATGGGGAAAAGAAAGGGAAAGGTCGTAGCCCCAGCCTCCTCGGGACCGACTGGGATCCCCACTACACGCCAGCTCACCTTAGAGGTGTGCGGAGTCCGAGCGCCGGTAGCTGCAATGTCTACCTCAGAGAACGCACAGACATCAGCGAACAGCAGTAGTGAGGGAGTGACTTTCAGCCCTCCCTCACGGGGCACGACCCCGCCGCAACCCGGAAGTAATGATGAGATGGTTAGTGAACGACTGGAGAAGTCCGAAGTGGGCTTAGATCTGCAGCCGTTCCGAGGAGGCCCCCTCGCTGATTCCTTCGCTGGAGCAATATCAATTGGGCAAACGACGACCACCTCGACGCCCATTCAACCCAGTGAAGTGTCTTCCGGAGGTACTTGCAGTATGGTAAGGCCCAAAACTGTTACAATGGAGAATCTCTGGGATTAACTCCTCCCTGGGAAACATTTCTGAATCTCTCCGCTGAGAGATTGTAGAGCTTAAACATGATTTGCAACATTTATCTAGCGAGACGGAGAGACATAAAAACGCATAAAAGTTTGTGAAACTGAGATAAAATCTACTAAGGACTTGACTACTTTACTAATTAAGGAAAAAACTATGACTGCAAGGAAAATGGAGTTTTTCGAAAACCAGCTTAGGAAAAATAACTTGCGTTTCTTGAATTTTCCATTATCACCTTATATTTCCGCTACTGAGTTATTAAAGAAATATTTTACCGAAATTCTGGGACTTAAGATTGAAAATCATCCACCAGTGATGAAGACCTTTTATATAAAAGGGAAAAAGTGGACATCTAAATATCCACCTAGAGACACTAATCTTACTGATTTCCTTGAGACATCTGTTGAAAAAGAATGAGCAACTTTGCTTGTCTCCTTTGCTTTCGAACTGGATAAAATAAATATTCTACGTCTATACTTTAGACATATAAACGAAGTGTTCTTGGGAGAAAAGATTAACATTTTTCCAGATTTATCCAGGGAGACCCAATTAAGAAGGAAGGAACTCCTGGCTTTTAAGCCAAGAGTCCTGGCCCTTGCGGCTTCCTTCTTTATAAAGTTTCCCTGTAGATGCATTATTTCCTATGAGTCCAATAATTATTTCTTTACAGATCTCAAGAAACTTCAAGAATTTTTAGTTCATAGGGAGAATATGAGAAGATCCCCAGTATCAGCAGACCAGAATAATACTGCTGACTGATTGTAGCATTGCTAATACCTCTGCTCTAACAATAATGTTAATTTTCTGTTTTTGATTAGAATTATCCTGATTCTTGGATCAAAGTTGTGGACTGAGAAATAGTTGAAATTGCAATTGTCTTTTGTTTTTCTTTTTCCTTATGTTTAAGTTTCAAATATTTCTGATAATGTTTGTATATGAATGTTAAAAAATTAAATACTAATAAAGAGAATTAAATATAAAAGTTGGTAAGGGCTCATGATGTAACCCAGTGGTAATCAGACAGCGTATACCAACGTGGTTGCGCTGCCGCCGAGAACGCCCCCCACGCTAGAGAACAGAAAATTATTTTCTACCACGGGAAATGGTGCACACCAAAATCAGAACTACTGTGGAGCACCTGGCGGTGATGCTGTTTTGGCGCATTCTACCCGCGCATTAGCCATACCACGCCTTCGCAAAAAGTCCCCTAGTTTAGTTGTGTTCCTCATATTGAAATTATTTCCTGGTTTTTCTTTTTTATTTGCTTTCATTCAGTTGTTGGTGAATGTAATTAATGAAAGTCTATAAATAAAAAAAAATATTAGTAACATAGTAATGTGAAGAAACAGGGGGGGCCCTTTTACTAAGCCGCATAGGTGCCTACGTGCACCCAATGAGTGTCAATTTGGAGTTACCGCCCGGCTACCGCATGGCCCTTGCGGTAATTTCATTTTTGACGTGCATCTGCTATATGCACTGGAAAATAATTTTTATTTTCTGGCACGCGGCAGAAACCAGGCGATTACTGCATGGTTACCGCATGAGACCTTACCTCTAAGTCAATGGCTGGCGGTAAGGTCTCGGACCCGAAATGGATGCGCGCCAATTTTTATTTTGCTGCACGTCCATTTTTGTGAAAAATTTTTAAAAGGTCTTTTTTACAGGCACGCTGAAAAATGGATCTGCGCGCACCCAAAACATGCGCCTGCACTATCGCAGCCCATTTTTCAGCGCACCTTAGTAAGAGGGCCCCAGTGTGTTTTAATCATGTAAAATGTATCGGATATTTTCCTGCATTATGTTTGAAGAGTATTTCTCCTATTTGACCAGCAGCTGTTACAGAGGACTGAGTTTTCTTTCTTTATTTGGCACAATAGGAAGTGTCTGTAGTGATGTAACCAGTTTTTATTTGAAACTTGACTGTTCTGGGCTCTGATTGGCCTGGAGTTTTGAAAATTAGCAGATGCTGACTGTTGCTTCAGTCCTAGTCAGGAAGAAAAGAGAGACAGATCTCTTTGCTGAGGCTCGGTGAATTCATACCTGTGCTGAAACCCCTCTGCATTGCTGTCCCTTGGTAAGACAGTGTTAAATCTGTGGTAATCTGTAGGAAGGTTTCTGCATCAGCCCCTCTTTATGTTTAGGGTATACTGAGAGAATCTGCCAAAAACTGAAGGAAAGATGGAAATTGCCACAGGAAAAGCTGCAAAAAAACAACTGATGAAAATTTAAGATCCCTAGTTTTAAAGATTAAAGTAATGAAGTATGTGAGTGATAACACCTTAAAATAACTAAGAGCATCTGTAGAAAAAGAAAGACTAGGGTGCAGCATCAGGAGAAAGGTGTAAACAGAAGGAGAAAGAGGAGCCTCAGCAAGGCACAACAGATAAAAAGCTGGAGCAGAGAGGGAAAGAGGGTCTGACAAAACACCAAAAGAAAGTCTGGTGCACAGGGAGAAAGGACATAGAAAGGAATGCAAGAAGGACTGATGCAGAGAGAGAAAGAAGAAGTCTAGAACGGAACATAAAGGTTGATAACAGAGAAAGAGGAGGTTTGGTACAGAGTACTAGAAGGAAGGCCGAGGAAGAGATGGGGAGAGGAGATCCAGAAATGCAAGAGTGAGATGAATGAATGACAGGCTGAGAAGTCAACTGGAGTGGAAAAGACATGCAGGAGAAAGACTCCAAGGTACAGGAATTAACAACTGAGCTCTAGTATATTTGGAAATAGAAAAATGTACTTGGTTTCAGGAGAGGGAAAGATTACCCAAGTTGAATTTAACAACCAGAGTAAAAAGTATAATAAATAAGATGAATAAAGCCATATCCTGTATAAAGGTACTAGAAATAAGCAGTGGACTTTCACCAAGTCATTTTAATAATGGCATATGGACTTTTCTTTTAGGAAGCTTTTGTAAACCCTGCTAAGCTAACTGCTTTTACTACATTCTCTGACAACAAATTCTAGAGTTTAATTACACGTTGAGTGAAGAAATATTTTCTCCGATTTGTTTTAAATTTACTACTGTGTAGCTTCATTGCGTGCCCCCTAATCCTAGTATTTTTGGAAAGAGTAAACAAGCGATTCACGTCTACTCATTCCACTCAGTATTTTTATAGACCTCTATCCTATCTCCCCTCAGCCGTCTCTTCTCCAAGGTGAAGAACCCTAGCCACTTTAGCCTTTCCTCATAGGGAAGTTGTCCCATTCCCTTTATCACTATCGTTGCCCTTCTCTGTACCTTTTCTAATTCTGCTATATCTTTTTTGAGATGAGGTGATCAGGATTGCACATAGCATTTGAGGTGTGGTTGCACCATGGAGTGATACAAAGGCATTATAACATTCTCATTTTTGTTTTCAATTCTTTTCATAATAATTCCTAACATTCTATTTGCTTTCTTTGCTGCCGCTGCACACTGAGCAGAGGGTTTCATCTCTCCTTGAAAAAAGTGCATAGAGGGAAAAATAAAATCATTGTGAGCATAGGTGCCTGGTGTAAGGAGTCTTTTTTGACTTTCCTGGGCTTTTTTTTCTTTTTTGACAATTGTAAACCACTTTGGAGTTTCTTATATGGGCTGAAAGGGAGAAGGGAGTAGAGAAAGAGGGCAGATGCTGGATGGGGTAGCAAGCTTAGCCTATGAACTCAGTCAGACATTGGCTGATGGTGCTGGCAATAATGGAGGTCAAACTCCCCAGCTTCTGACTTACCTTATTTTATATTAATCCAAACAGAGAGAGGCAGATGCAACAGCCAGGCCAGGACATAGAGGCAACTTGGCACTGCCCCTTTGCCCCCAGGCATAGCCAAGTCTGAAGCCACTTTGGGTCTGCTTTTGCACATCTCTCACCTACTCCCCCTCCCCCCCCCAAAGGTGAGGTTCCCTCAGAATCCCTGCCCTCAGGAGACCTCACATCCCTGGTGGTCCAGTGATCTTAATGTCCAAAGCACCTCAAATCCTACCCTTCTCTTCCCCATCCCCAGCAACACCCCAACATTACCTCTGGAACCCTGACTCACCACATGGGTCCTGGGGTGATGGGGGAATTGATCCCCACTCTGTGCTGCCCTGGCAGCTGCCTTCTTCAAAATGGTGCCACTGAACTCTAGCAGTGGTCTTGCGGTCCTGCCTCTAGCAGTTCAAAATGCCATATAAAAGCAAGATGAATAAGATAGTAATGATGTCAGTGCCAAATGATTATCCTGTGCATTGAGTGAGAAAGAGAAGATCTTCAAATGTCAAGCAAGACAATCAGAGGCCAAAATCTGTGTGGGCGGGGTGCTCTCTGATCAACTACACAAGAAACTTGAGTTTCACTAGTAAAGGTGTACAGATACCAAGCCCTACTAAGAACATAAGACTAGCCATACTGGGTCAGCCCAATAACCTGCTTCCAGCAGTGGCCAATCCAGGTCAGAAGTACCTAGCAGAAACCTAATTAGTAGCACCATTCCATGCTACCAATCCCAGGGCAATCAGTGGCTTCCCCATGTCCATCTCAATAACAGACTATGGACTTTTCCTCCAGGAACTTGTCCAAACCTTTTTTAAACCCAGATACGCTAACCGCTCTTACAACATTCTCCGGCAACAAGTTCCAGAGTTTAACTATTCATTGAGTGAAAAAGTATTTCCTCCTATTTGTTTTAAAACTACTTCCATACAAATAGAGAACTATAATAGAGGATTAAATCTCCACCTGCTTAATTTTCCTAAATTTTGGGGGGTTCCCCCAGTAGAAATGTTTATTAGATTTTTGAGAGAAAATCTGAATTATCCTCAAGAGATAACTCCACCCTTAAATAAAATTTACTTTATACCTAATACAATTAAAAATGCAGACGGAGAAAGAAATGATAACGAAATAAATGTGGATAATATTACTGCTATATTGGAACAGACTTTGGACAATGTCACTGAAAGGGCGACGCTGATAGTCTCCTTTGTGTTTCAGCAAGATTTAAATTCAATAATGAGATTATACTTTAAATCAGCGAACCATGTTTTTGGAGGAGAAAAAATTTGGCTTTATCCTGACGTGACAAAAGTCACTCAACAAAGAAGGAAAATGTTTCTATCAATGAAGTTAAAGACAATAGAACTAGGAGGATCCTTCCTCTTGGCATACTCATGTAAATGTATTGTAAAGTTAAATCAGTTAAAATATGTTTTTTATATGCCTGATCAGCTCCAGTCTTTTCTAGACTCAAAACAACGAGAGAGAGAAAACAGTAAATGAGAAGTACGGCGCCATAATTTCTTTCAAGTTAAAAAGGAAATGTATTAAATCTTCACTAATTCCTAACCCCCCTCCTGTATTGAGGTCTAATGAAACCAATATTAGATATGGATATGAATTGGTTATGTAATAATATTGTTTCTATGACTGTATTTTACTTATCAGATTATATCTGTTTAAGTACATTGAAAACCAATAAAAATGATAAATGATAAAACTATTTCCATGCAATTTCACTGAGTGGCCCCTGGTGTTTGTACTTTTTGTATGACTGAAAAAATCAATTTACTTCCACCTGTTCCACACCACTCAAGATTTTGTAGATCTCAATCTTATCTCCCCTCAGCCATCTCTTTTCCAAGCTGAAGAGCCCTAACCTCTTTAGCCTTCCTTAGATGTGAGCAGTTCCATCCCTTTTATCATTTTGGTCGCTCTTCTTTGAACCTTTTCTAATTCCGCCATATCTTTTTTGAGATATGGCAACCAGAATTGAACACAATACTCAAGGTGAGGTCGCACCATGGAGTGTTACAGAGGCATTATAATTGTTCTTATTTTGCATCCTTCTCCTAATTCCTAGCATCCAGGACTGACGTTTTCTGCGTATTGTCTACAATGACACCTAGATCTTTCTCTTGAGTGCTAACTCCTAAAGCAGTGGCGTAGCCAGAAGTCAATTTTTGGGTGGGCACTAGACAGTGGTGTGCTGGTAAATGTTTAACAACAGGCTCTCTCCCCGGTCCACCTGTGCACCTCCCCTCAAAATTGCAGAGCTGGGGAGAGAGCCTGGGGGGGGGGGGGGGGGGGGGGCAATGCATTACTCTCTCCAGGAAAAAAAAATTAAATGATCCCAGGTTCCAATTTAATTCATGTTTAATGTGGGATAAAATGCCATAAATAAGTAAATAAATATAAACTTTTAATGTTGAGCACCTGATTCTCAAAGTGGACATATTCCAAACACTATAATGAAAATAAAATGATTTTTTTCTACCTCTGTTGTCTGGTGACTGTTTTT